>NC_136956.1:12584304-12804304 GCF_032717465.1 Coenobita brevimanus
CCTTATGAAACCAAATCAAACCATGTAGAGATTGTGAGGGGGCGGGGTATATATTCCACGTACTCTGACCCCTCCCCCACTCAGTGTTACCAGCACAGTTTCCACAGACAGCTAAGGTACGTGGTCGCGAATTTTCGGGCTCGAGTGTACAACACAGCATAAAAAACTATCGTTACAGGGGGGTCCGATGTGTTTCATACTGAACAACCTGGCTGTCTCGCTAGGGTTGGTAAGCCTGACAGTGGGTGAGTTGCCAAATAGGACGAGGTAGAAATATGCATGGGAGAAGCAATGGATATAGCTTATAATAAATATGCAACAAACACACGCAGGGATACCAATGGAGGAGGCTGTTATCAAAAACCTTCATTCGTGTGTCATTTTATATCGCGCAGAAGGTGTAACGATAGTTTTTTGTTGTGTGTACAGTGATGTTGAATGATTAGGAAATGCAAAATGTACGTGCGTTTAAATAAATGGATAGTGTGATGAGTAAGGATGGAAGTTTGGAGGATGAAGTGCTTGAAAGGGTACAACAAGGAAGAAAGGTTTCTGCTTCTCTGAAAGCAATGAGAAGAAATAGGGAAGTAAGCATGGATGTAAAAATGTCGCTACATGAGTGTATTGTGATACCAACTATATCGTATGGAAGTGAAGCTTGGACCTTGCTGGAAGGACACAAGTCAAGAGTGAGAACAGTGGAAATGAGTTATCTGAGAGGAGAATGTGGAGTTACATGGAGAGACACACTGACAAATAAGGAAGTGAAGGAGCATTATGGTGTGGATGTGTTTGAAAGCTTTACGAGAAATAAACTGAGGGGGTTTGGCCATGTGGTGAGGATGGAGAGTGAGAGACTAACGATGAGAGCGTATATGAGTGAGGTGGAGGAGGGAAGAGGGAGCTAGAGGCCAGGATGAGAAAGAGGGATGAAGTGGAGAAGTATGGAAGAGAGGGTGTGTGTGAACTGGGAGCAGGGCAGCGAATGGAGGGGAACCGGGCGACATGGAGGCGATTTGTTTGTGGTAACGTCTTAAGGGGTAAAGCGTCTGGCAATAGATAGATAGACAGACAGACTTTTAGGTGCGGTTCCTTTTTATATCATCATCATCATCGTCATCATCATCATCATCATCATCATCATCATCGTCGTCGTCGTCATCATCATCATCATCATCATCATCATCATCATCATCATCATCATCATCATCTTATTCCCAATCCATTTTAAATTCTAAGACAAGTAGGATCTATCATAAAAACAGTGAAAGTACCACAGAAAAACCTAAAGTTTGCAACAATCACTCCCTGTTTTATTTCTAAAGGTCAACATTGGACCTAGTCGTGCAACCCTGACTTTCCGGCGATTCTCTTTCTGAAGCATTTTTTTTTTTTTTTTTTTTTTTTTTTTTTGACAGCTGATTCCCAAATCCTCCACCCAGTTTTGTCTAAATCAGATCAGGCTTGTTTGACTTAACCTTGCCCTGTGAATTCGACTTTTGACCTGTTCTCAAAGTAGAAAAAAACCTTCATCCGTGGGTGACCCTGAATCTTACATAAAGTTTGGCTCAGATCAAATGAAAGCTGTTTGAACTGCAGCTCAAAACCTTTGTCATTGTACAATGAACCTTGTCTCGACTGATCCTCTCAAAATCGAGTCACTCCATTCTTTCCTGACGCTCAGCCTTACTACCAAGCTTAGTTTAAATTTGGGCAAAACTGGGTTAAACTATATGAACGTTAACAGTCGCACAGACAGACACAAGGCAAGCGACTGAATACACCCCTCCATTCTGACCGTGAATAGCAATTAGAAATGGGATCTGTGAATATATTTTCTGCTGTCTCCCGTTCTTGGTGATCTGGTACTAGGAAGTATAAGTAGAAGTGAATGCCTTGACTTGCATGCCAAGAGAAGCCTGGAGACTTGAATATGCGGTGCCATCTTGGACGTCGTCTGGTCATCTGCATTTGTCGACAGTATCCCATTCTCTAGTTCGTTAACCGCTAATGAGGCTGTATGGTCTTAGCTGCAATCTTTTATCATGGGTCATGTGATACCTAGACATGCTAACAACCGGTGATAACATCAGTCTTCCAGTACCACCACCACCACCACTAACAACCCCTCATTTAGTCACCGACTTCAGCCTCCAACACTCAGTGAAATACTCAGAGTTACTTCATTGCTGTGTGTGTGTGTGTGTGTGTGTGTGTGTGTGTGTGTGTGTGTGTGTGTGTGTGTGTGTGTGTGTGAGTTTTTTTTATACATCCATTTCTGGGCATAAACTCTAGATCTTGAATTCCTTCCACACATCAAAGGATGCCGTGAAGCATTATTATATGGATGAGACCTCATCGTATTCAGTCTGGATTCCCTAAATTTTACTAATTCATGGTTAGGATTAAGATAACATAATCTTTCTAATCCCTCCTAATAATTGATCAAAGAGCTACTTTCGCAAAGTAGTGAAGTGTAATATATTTACCTCTGCCAACGAACTTGGACGGAAGATATGTAATCGCTCATGTCTGTTTTTTTTTTTCTTTCTGTGTATATACAAGATATTTTTAAAAGGTGTTCTGGGATTTAGAAGAAATTTGATTAATTATAGGGCAGTGGCTCAGGGAAAAGTTGGATTTTGAAGGGAATCAGGATCAGGATGCATGAATAAATCATAAATCTTCTTGGCGTTGGCTGAAATATGCACTTTCCGAGGTCGTTTAAGAGGGCACAATAAGAACATAAAACCAACTGACTGTGTGAGACCGTAAAAGTATTCGTCCGGTCGAAAAGTGGAATTACAGCAGTAAATCGTAAATTTTCTTGCCATTGTGGAGGTCTGAGCTCTCTGAGTTCTTTTTAGTTTATAACTGCTTAGAAATTATACGCAAAGCATATCTCAACTTCATAAATCAAGGCCACAAGTTACTAATTTTCAGGTGTGTGTGCGTGTGTGTATGTGGGGGGGAGGGGGTGAACGGAAGAAAGTTGATAAACTAAAGTGCCATTGACTCCAACCTGCAGAGCTGCAAGTTGTGGCTCCCTCCACATATTACAATTGTATTCACAGGAGTGAATAAGGTCCGAGCACAGAGTCAGCATCTGGACAAATTGGTAGGATGGCAAGTAATAAGGCAGGTCTGTAGGTAGAACGACAGATAAGGAAGGTAGGTAGGTATGTAAGTAGGATAGCAGATAAAGTAAGCAGGTAAGAAGGTAGGGTAGCAGGTAAGAACGTAGGCAGGTAGGTAGAAGGGTTGATAAGAAGGCAGTCAAGTGGGTAGAATGGTATGTAAAGTAGGTAGGTAGGTAGGATCGGTGATAATTAGGCAGATAGGTAGGTAGGACAGTATGTAGATAAGAAGACAGGTAGCTAGGGAGGATGGTAGATAAGAGATCAGGATATCAGGTAAAGTGGCAGATAAGTACGTAGGCTGGCAGGTAAGGAGGCATGAAGATAGGATAATAGGAAATTTAAAATGTTATTTTTTTCTATTTTTCAATCAGAAACTTTTAATTTCCTTAGAATCTAAATATCTTAAGCAAACTTGCGATAATCTCGACAAGTACCCCAGAAGTGAGCCTCAAACTTAATTAGTGCTTGTGGTCGTTAAGAAATTATGAGCTTCATTAGCAGACTTTCCAACTTTCTTTACTGACTCCATAATTAAAGAAACATGAGGAGAGAGTGAAAAGTAAGTGGGGTAGGGAGAGTGACCAGGGGGGAGAGAGGAGAGGAATGCAGAATGAAGAGGCAGGGGGAGAGGGATAGAAAAGGAAAAACTGTAAGCTGGGGCAGTGGGTAGATGTTTGAAGCTGAAAGGGGAGAGATGGAGGTAAAAAAAAAAAAAAAAAAAAAAGAGGACAAATAAGAAAGAAGAGAAATGGGGCAGGAAGATAAAAACAAAGTTACTGAGAAGGGTGGAATGGGAAGAAATCAATGGAGCAGAAACACGAGAGATGTAATGACAAATAGTGTGAGAGGGGAGGGAAAAGAAGAGAGTTGTGACACAGACGGAAGGAGAGGGGAGAAGAAAGGAAAGAAATGCTAGCAAAAGATGAAGAGAGAGAGAGAGAGAGAGAGAGAGAGAGAGAGAGAGAGAGAGAGAGAGAGAGAGGAGGGGGGCGAAGCAAACAAATATAACATCTCAGGTTTCGGTGAAGCCTAAGAGAGTTACGTGAGCTTTTGTCGAACTTTTTGGTGGCGGTTGGAGTTGTGTAAACCTGATTCATTTGTCCTCTCGCTAGGTTGAGGATGCCTTATTTACTTAATTTTTTTTCCATTTGTATTGTTGTGGTACATGGTGGCTACCATCATCCACTCACCTAATGTAATGCTACCTACTTCTTTTTTCACCTTTATCGTTCTTTTCTGTGTCTGTCCTCCTCTCCTTCTGTTTATCTCATCTTTCCTGCCATATTTTATTAATCTTCTTTCCCTTCAGGTGGCTTTACATTAACACGCCTACTGGTTTCCTGTAAGCCAGGAAACCATTTATGACGCTGGGTGGTAACCATACAACCAACCCACACGTGTTTCCTATGTGTCAACAAGTGGGATGGCAGAAGGTTAGAGCTCCTCCCTGTAAAACAACTAACTCAAAGCCAAACGGCCATCCCTTACGGGATTGTGACGATTAGCTATAGACAGACAGATATATATATATATATATATATATATATATATATATATATATATATATATATATATATATATATATTCATTTATTTATATTTACAGTTCTACCTAGGTTAGGAGGAAGAAGACTATAGCACTAGTCGAAGAGGGTGGCATTCCCGAGATGAATGACAAGCTGGTGACAAGAAGAGCTGGAACGCCAGTTTTACAGTCCTCAAAAGCTGTTCCTGACCATCTCCCATTGCAGAACATTTTCTGCTTCCATTAACACAGAGAGGAGGCCTGTATACTCTCATAATACCTTTACCTCCAGCTGTCTACATCGCGCTACATACACATTAGGCATCATACTGTTGAGAAGCAGAATTTGCTACTAAGCTAGTGCTGGAGAATTCCCAACGATTTTCGAATTTTTCCGCTACGTGTCAGCGTTACAAGTTAGCCTGCTATTTGTGAACAGAGGTATTTTGTAAGTCATGAATTAAATCTCATGCCCTTTTTCTCTATAATGTGTTTTATTTATGTGACTTAAATTATGTATTTTAATTTAATTCTGTCTGTTAAAGAATTTGGAGTGCTATGTAATATTAGAAAGCTCTGGCAAGCTTTGGATGTCTCTGACTTGGTAACTGTTGTAGCTAAAGTATAAGATTATATAAGGATAGGAAAAGGACTAGAGTGTTTTCAGTTCTGTTTGAGTTTAGTTCAGTGCCAGTTCAGTGTCAGTGTAGATTCTATAGATCTGGTACTTGTGAAAACAGTGAAGTGTAGTTGGCAAACATTAAGTGTAATTATTTGGAAAGTAAAGACAGTGAACCTAAGAAGCCAGTGTTTATTTACAATGCCTCAGCTAGTCTTACTGCACACCAAAAGGCTGACCATAGGAAGAACAACTCAATGGGCAACGTCCTTCCTGTAATGAACTACTGCTGTTGGAGCCTGGTTCAGTGTGGGATGGGGACGTAACAGTGGTGGCAGGAGTGTGGATCTTCAGAAAGGTGTTGCAATGAGTCTAATATTCGAAATGGAGCAAGACAAAGAGCTGAGCTGGGCAGGAGGAGGAGGTGTCCCTGGCTGCAATTGTGAAGCTATTACAAGCTTCAAAGAAAGAACTCAAAGAACATTTACAGGGACAAAATGAAGGACAGAAGGGAGTCAAAGAACAACTGCAAGCACTGAGTAAACAACTAGAGACACAAAGTGAGGAAAAAAAAACGATATGAACAGCATCAAGAAGCATTACAGGAGCAACTGAGGAAATTACAACTGAGGATGCAAGGACAGCTAGATGCATTCATTGGGAAAATGAAGGAAGAACAGCAACAGTTTAAGGAGGAGGTAGATGCCAAGCTAGAGCAACAGAAGTAAGAGGTAAACAATAATGTGACTGAATGCAGACAGCATGTAGACAATCAGCTGAAGATTAGTTAGGAAATGGTGATGAAGTGCAGACAGCAAGTAGATGACCAGTTGAAGCATGTAGATGACTAGCTGAAGCATGTAGACAGCCATTTAAAGATAATTGGTGAGAGAATTGAGGCTGTAGAGAAATACTGCACTGCTGAGCGTCGGGTTAATGTACAGGGAGCATATGAATCAAACAGACAGTGTATGGTGGATCTTGATGAATCCTAAGCATCTAAAGGTAGCATTACAGTGTTGATAATCAGAATGCAGAATATTTAAGTCCTGGACTTAGTTATGATGCCCCAGTTTTTAGGTCCCAAACCAGTGAAGTGCATGGGTGTAATGGGGGTCCAATTAATCCTTAGCCGCCGGGGGTTTCCGGCCATCGCCCACTCCTCCTGAGGTGGGATTTTTGAGATTTGGGCAAAAATACCCTTACCTCAAACCCTAATATCTGCCAAACTAGGATAGCTTGAGATGTAAATAAAAAATACATAAGACTCCGCAGCCCTTCCTCTTTCCAATGAAGGTATCCCGAGGTCTCTAGGTGGTCTCGTCGATGAGTAAGGGTGAGTTGAAGACGTGTGGTTTTACATGTTGGGAGGGCTAATTTCATGAGCTCACCACTGGCTGTGACTTTGGACTCACTGGCTAGCACTGGCAACACTGACTGGAGTGGTGACTGTAACACTGCCCAAGCATCCTTGGTTGGAATGTGAAAGGTTCCATTCGTTTCTTGACTTCTCCGTACTCACCATCGTAAGGATGAATCATCACCCAAACCATGTGGCTCCCCAAAGAGTATTCCGCTAGTTTCATAGTGCCACTAGGCCCCGTGGGTGTGTGGGAAAGGAAACAGCTCTACGTTTTTCTGTATTCACTTCTTGCATCAATTATAATAACTTCCCCTTACAAGGACACTTATAATTGCACTTTATATATATATATATATATATATATATATATATATATATATATATATATATATATATATATATATATATGCAAGGAAGAAGGAACCAAAGGCTGAGCTCACAAACACTTCCAAGAGAAAAACAAAAACAATACAAAAGAGAGCCAAATTCAAGATTTGTTCATTTTGAGATGCCTGGACACACTGCGTTTGAAAGACTGGAGCCCATAGGAAGTGGGAAATACAGACAGAGAAAGACAGTTCCAGAGTTGACCTATTGCATATATGAAGGACTGGGAGTAACAGATAACTCTTGCATTAGAGAGTTGGACAGAAATGGGACAAGAGTTTGTTGATAGACGGGTGCTACTCAACCATCGCAGAGGTGGAGAGATGCAGGCAGACAGTTCAGAGCAGAAGTAGCCATTGAAGTAGCGGCAGAAAAGAGACAAAGAGGCATCAAGGCGGCAAAGAGACAGAGGTTGAAGGGAGCCAATAAGAGGAGGAGAGTTGATGAGATGAAAAGACTGACTCCACCCTATTGAGAAGAGCTGTATGTGGGGAGCCTCTCCACACAGAAGAGTTGTACTCTAAACAGGGGTGAATAAAACCAGTGTATAACATCAACAATTGTGCAGGGGTAAAGAAAGAACAGAGTCGGTTTAGCACACCTAATCTCTTGGAAGCAGATTTTGCAAGAGATGCAATATGATCTTTCCAAGACAAGTCCCAAGTGAATGAAACCCCAAGCATATTCAAGGATGATGCAGGATTGAGCTGGATATTATTAAGCATTAGTGGGTACTCCTGTGGAAGATTTTGACGGCTTGATAGGTGTAAAAACTGAGTCTTTGATGCATTAAAAACAACAAGAATATTTTTACCCCACTCAGAGATACGAGCCAAGTCAGTCATTTGGTGTGCCATAGCCTCATCCCTTGCTTGTTGAAGTAACTACTGAGGTGGACGTTGCGGAAACCGAATGGAAAGGTGAAGGGTGGAATCATCAGCGTATGAGTGGATAGGATTAGAAGATCATTGATGAATAAAAGAAAGAAAGTTGGTAATAGGACAGAGCCCTGAGGAATACCACTGTTGATAGATCTAGGAGAAGAACGATGGCCGTCTACAACAGCAGCTATAGAACGACCAGAAAGGAAGCTATAGATGAAGACACAGATAGAAGGATAGAAATCGTAAGAGGGCAGTTTGGAAATTAAAGATTTATGCCTGACTCGATCGAAAGCCTTTGAGATGTCAAGTGCAATGGCAAAGCTTTTGCCAAAGTCCCGAAAGGAGGATGACCAGGAGTCTGAAAGGTAGGTGAGAAGATAGCCAGTGGAGCGTCCCTGACGGAACCCATACTGACGATCAGAAGGAAGGTTGTGATAGGAAAGATGCTTTAAAATTTTTCTGTTAAGAATAGACTCGAAAACTTTTGAGATATAGGATGTTAAAGCAATTGGACGAAATTTAGTGAGTTGGGAATGGTCACCCTTCTTTGGGACTGGCTGAATGAGAGCAAACTTCCAGCAAGAAGGAAATGTACAAGTTGAAAGACAAAGGCAAAAGAGTTTGCCTAGGCATGGTGTATGCACAGAAGCATAGTTCTTGAGGACAACAGAAGGGACTCCATCAGGCCCAAATGTCTTGTTAGTATTGATGCCAGTGATGGCGAAAATACATCAGCTGAAGACATTTTTATGTCAGCCTTGACAAAGTAAGAGGGGGGGAAGTGATGGAGAAACAGCACCGGAATCGTCTATATCTATCTGTCTATCTATCTATCTATCTATCTATCTATTTATATATTGGAAGGGGAGGAAATGGAAAACGTGAGCGCGTTTAAGTACTTGGGTAGTGTGATGAGCGAGGATGGAAGTTTAGAGGGTGAAGTGCTTGAAAGGGTACATCAAGGAAGAAAGGTTGCTGGTTCTTTGAACGCAGTGATAAAAAAAAGGGAAGTGAGCATGGAAGTGAGAAAGTTACTGCATGACAGTATTGTGATACGAACTCTAACGTATGATAGTGAAGCTTGGACGTTGTTGAGGGGACGGAAGTCTAGTGTGAGAGTAGTGGAAATGAGTTATTTGAGAGAAGCATGTGGAGTCACATGGAGCGTCACACTGACAAATGAGGGAGTGAAGGAGTATTGTGTTGTGGATGTTGATGGGACATAAAGTGTTAGAAAAAACACACTTGTTGGTTTGGCCATGTGGAGAGGATGGAGTGTGAGATACTGACGAGAAGAGAGTGTTTGAGTGAGGTGGAGTGGGGGAGAGGGAGGTGGAAGCCGAGGATAAGATGAAGGGATGGAATGGAGAGGTTCATGAGGGTGGGGGGTGTGAACCTGGAGCCGGGCAGTGAAAGGAGGGGGTCAGGGCGACATGGAGGTGATTTGTTTGTGGCCATCACTGACGGGATTAAGGCGTCTAACAATAGATAGATAGATAGATGATTGATAGATTGATAGATAGAAATTGCTGTAGATAAAGCTATATACTCGTGAACATATCGACAGAAATATATGGTGAGTTAGTTGATGCAGTCTACATTATTATGGCTTAAGGATAACTGAACAGTTTCGAATGCCTGTCCTTAAAAGTACTGTTGAGTGTTGTTGATTCATTGGTAACAAAGGTGGAGTGTGATGTGCTGACCCGTCTGAATGTTTATATCAGAGCAAATTTAGTGGTCTGCTCCACCTCACACTGTTTACACCAGTGCAAGGGTGGAATGCTGCTCCGTCTCTGTTTACATCACGGCAAGTGTGGTGTGCTGCTCAACTTCGCACTATTTATATTACTGCAAGTATGGTAAAGTGTACATAATACTGATTTTATCAATAAAAATTCCACTATCCCTGTGTCTCTTAACTGTACTGTTGGTTTTACCACATGATTTATTATTGCTTATGAGTGATCACTGATAGTGAAGAGTTTACAGTAAAACACATTCATCAAGCCACTTGACTATCGGAACGTCTTACTGAATAATTTTTCTTACCACATTATCAGTAAATGCAGCTGAGGAAAGTTATTAAAATTATCCTTTACAAGTACTTAAAATATTAGGACATTATTTTGTGCGTTTGTTTGCCACACTTAACACACGATTTTATCCCTCTTCGGTCATGTCTGTCATTGTGCATGGGTAAGTTATATTATGTTCAGCAGTAGCTTGGGATATCCTCGTTTTAATCTTAGTATTGGGCGTGGCAAAACTTGAACACCACTTTTTTTATCGTCTAATATTTTTTTTCCTGATGAAATATATATATATATATATATAGATAGATAGATAGATAGATAGATAGATAGATATAGATAGATAGATAGATATAGATAGATAGATAGATATAGATATAGCTATAGATATAGATATATATATATATATATATATATATATATATATATATATATATATATATATACTGTACATCTATCTATCTATCTATCTATATGTGTGTGTGTGTGTGTGTGCGTGTGTGTAGAGTAGAATAACCCTTTTGCTGTAACAGCCATCCTTCATTATTTTTCCTTTAGTTTATAGTCCCACCCCTTTTAAAAACTCATGCTCTCAGCTTCATCATTCATAAAAGTTGCACTGTCTTTTTTGGAGCCAGGGTATTAATGACTCCACCACTGAAAAAAAAAAAAAAAACTTTATCGCTTTTTTGTGCCGGCCTTGTCATAAAGATGATATCAGGAAGCATGAGAAATGGCGTGCTTACGCAGGTCGTTCGGAAAACAAGCGGGATTAGTTTTACCTCAGTATGTTGTGCTTACATTACAAATACCTAAGTGTGGCGGGAGCTGGAACGACCACATCCCGGAATAAGATGATGTACAGAATGTGCCTAGGATGAAATATCAAGGGCTAGGCCGGCAGGTTTGTGAATATTTTTTGTAACCAAGTCACCGTGGAAAAAACTTTAGTTTTAATAATTGTCTCCGAAACTTAGATGAAGGTAAAGCTAAACCTGAAGGCAGCCATCGTGAGGCGCTTAACCGCCTTTCTCATCCACGTAAGTATAACCTTTGACCCTGTACTGGTTTATTCAGCCATTATTCTGAGATACAGACCCAACACAATATCAATAAGAGATACCATTCCTAGGCGTTGTTGTGTTTACCGAGTTTGCCTAACAGCCCACAGAGGGTGGTAGGACACATGACGTCCACTAGTCCGGCATCCAAATGCTGTTTTTAGGGTAATCCTTCTTTTGACGTCTTAAGATTTTTTCATTGTGGATTTTCCTTGCTCACACCTTATGTTATACATCCATTTTTACTGGACAGCTGTCAGTACTGGGCAATTTTAGATATAATAAAAAGTATGAAATACGGCATAATTTTCGTAAACAAAATTAATCGCTTAGTATTCCTTATATTTTGTGATTTATCCAATTGTTTCCTTCTTCTCTAAGTTCAAGCAATGGTCAGAAGTGTATGGAAATTGACAACTATGATCGTCTGAGGCCCTGGGATCTCTACGGAAGAATTGCTGAGCATAATTCACAAAGTGGCAGTTCATATAAAGTGTGCATATCCAATTCTGTTTCCAAGCCTTATTCCAAGATTAGGAGGAATGCATATGCTAATGAGTTTTATTGGTGATGTTGGAACATTAATAGCAGAATCTGGACTGGCAGGAATTCCAGAAGCTGTATTTGGAGGTGTTGGAAAAATACTAAGTGGAAAGAAGTTTCCAATGATTACGAGAGCTCTGCGCACATTGACTGAAGAGCTGCTTAGATTTATTGTCAGTCAAGATAAGGTAATTTCTCATGATAGCCTTTTGACTGTGTCGTAAGGCGTGGCAAGCAGAAATCATACTGCAAAGCTGTGGATTGATGTTTGGATTAAACCAGTACTGATACTGATGCTATCTGTGAAGGCAGAAAGAGAAGGTATGTGGCCTCCTCATCTGTATCCAGCTGAACTCATGTTACCATACTTCTTTGCTTCCAGATATGTAAATTATGCAAGGTATGGAGTATACTATCTAAGAAGCATGGCATCCTTGTCTGAAAATGTCCTTACTCACTTCATGAAAGGTTCATTTGCGATGAGGCACAAACAAGGTGTTCGGAACGGTATATGAAGTGATATGTTTGTTGAAACTACCTTCATGCAGTTTGGTCATGGTAAAGTTGGAATAGTGGGAAATACATTGAGACCTGAAACAGTGAAGACCTGGGCACTTAGTCTGCATGTTTGTGGTAAAGTAGCTGAAGATATATCAAATATGGGTGAGAAAGAATCTTCACCTAGCATGCAAACAGTTCACAAAGAGGAAGCCAACGCAAGAATCACTGCTGATAAAGCTGACAGAGAATGATAAAGGGGAAACTCAATCTCTGCGTTGCCCCACTAAACCCTGAACAGCATCCAGAGGGCATCATTAATGTAGTGAATGGAATTACCATCAGTAAACACTGACAGAACAATTGAAATTGATACTAGACAAATGGAGGAACTTCAAAGGAAACTACCTCAAGGGTTCTATGATACCATACCAAAGAAAACAGAAACAATGGTAGTCACAAAGAAGTCTATTGAATATAGATGGGTGTCACAATTATGATACAGATTTAATATATTCTAGAGTAACAGGACTTCAGGCAAGCTCAAGAGATATGAATATTGAAGAAATGATCTTTTCTGCTCGAACAGCAATTTTCACAGACTCAGATTTGCATATATTCCAAATAAAAATCAGTCTTAAAGAATCAGACCAGGGTAGAGCAGTCAGCTAGATATGCTGCAAGAGATACTTTGTGTACAGTAAATGATGGCTCAGCTCTTTTGTGGATTCCCTGCTGGCCATCATCCTGTTCTTCCCAATAGCCTATAATCCAGGACTTTGTGAGTAAATTCAAAGACCTGATAAAAGTGAAATTAGAAACAGGGGATGTCTACTTGACAGATTTCATGATTTTAGCACCAAAAGTTCTACATAGATCACAAGAAGAAAAGAAGGCATCAGCGTTTCAACTGAGTCCCACATCACCTTTGCCTTCACAGACTCTTACCCTAACTGTAACACAGAATAAGAAGCAGTTGAATGATATAATTTGCAAAAGCCTTCCTCAAGATGTTGATTTCCACCAAGCTAAGAACAAACTTGTTGTAACGGGACAAGAAGAAATTCATTTAGAAATTGAATGGCTATGTTTCACACCAAGAACAGAACTTTCAACAAGTCATGAGGAAGCATATACCATAACTGTGCAACAGGCTATACATCTTGCAGTTACTAATCAGAAACAGGTCAGAGTCCTTTGTGATAACACCAGTATGTATGTACTTTTACTACATCACTATCTGCAGCAAGGTCTACAGACACCAGTGGTAATGGACTCACCAATCAAGGGCAGAACTGTCACTGATATCATTCAACTGTGCAGAAACACCACCTTTTTATTCCCACAATGCTAGCAGGTCATGCAGTAACAGGCTGTGATACTTTTTTTTTTGTTACGTGTCCGACTCGGGGCAAAGGCTTCAGGGCCTATTTCTCGAGGGTAGTGACCTATCCCAAGGTCCAGTAGTCCTCCTACACCTTCACATGTCACCACTTCGGCGCTAACACCCACCGTCCAAATTGAATACATGCTAGGGCTGTCTCATACAGGACTGGTGTATTGGTATTAGCGAGGGTATTTTTACGACATGTCGGCGGGTCCTCTCGTAGATCGGTAGTGTCTGCTATTATGAAATTCAAATCCATAAACTGTTCCCTGCCCCAGCGGGGATTTGAACCTGGGTCTGGTAGGACTGCAGACCACCTCTCTACTGATCGAGCCACCGCCTCGATACAGATGCAACAGTGGAAAATTATCATGCACAGTATTTTGTTAATGCCATGCATCATTCAGATGTTTTAATGATCATAACAGTACATCAGATGAGGAGGAGGAAGAAATATCATTTTAAATAAAGTCAACCTTGTTTTACTGTTCATGATTTTGTATTTGTATTACTAAAGGATAATTTTAGTTGTTTATGAAAGGTAACATGACTAGCAATGAACATTTAGTTTTTCATCATCCTTGAAAAATGAGCAGAAACCCAATGTTTTTGGTGGAGATTGAATAAGAGGGAATATTTCCTTAGAAGTCAATTTGGTTTATCTTTTATGAAACCGTATTTACCATCCATAATTATATTTCTGGTTGTTGAAGAAAGGTAAATTTTTTTATAAACATATTGATATTATTAAAGCAGGAGCAGAGGCCCTTAAGCTTCGGCAAAGGGTAAGAGCTCACTCTTCTCATTAAGCTTAAAAAAATAAGAGGGGGGAGAGGGTAGCCTGTTCCTCCAGGTTGGTGCCCCTGGTCTTAGAATGAAGGTTGTCAAAGAGATCGTCTCAAATTCAAGGTGTTAAAGCCATTTAAACGAAAATATTAATCATTATGTTGATTTTAAGACCTTTTTTTTAATATTTCAAAATGCTCAATACCGACAGATGTCCAGTAATGCATCTCTTCAAACTGATGATCTAGGCAAGCAGAAACCCCATTACAAAAAATAGTAAGATCAAACCAAGGTGGAGTCCCCCGGCTGCTGGACTACACTGACCTCATCAGGATTCAAACCCCTTCATTATCATGCATGAAGCTGTTGTTCACGGCATGCCAACAAAAGAATGCTACAATTACGCAGGAAAATTTGTGTTCTGTAAGGATGACACTAGTATACAGACTCGAGGGCAAATACATGACGTTTTCTAAACTTTATCTAGCATATTACCTCATTAGAGGCTTCACAAATGCCCTGTTTTCTTATGTGGATGTGGAAAATTCTGAACAGAACATTGAAATCAAATCTGCCTTTACCACAGTAGCATTTAAAGTCAAACAGTATATTCATTTCTATTGGGAGGGCTGTTTTTGTATTTAGTGGTTATGCTTCCAATTGTTTTACACTCTACTGGCGATCAAATCATTATAAAGGCCTAAATAAAAAATGCTGAGATGAGTGTTTCGAGAATCAAGACGAAGTACATGTACGGTAAGTCTGAGGCCAACTGGCCAGCAATAATGTAGTGTTGGTGTTTCAGTGAGCATTGTTAAGAAACACACCGGCAAGAAGAAGAAAGAGAGAAGTGCAAACACTGGTAATTTTATTGCTAGAGTATCACTAATACAGGCTGGCACACAACCCGCGAGAGTGTATCCCTTTTTTGTAACATCACCTACACAGCTGCCAAAAAGAAAAGGTTGCAAACGCCATTAAATATTTTGTGTGAATGCGGCCTACGGCGCCGATCAGGGTGAGTCGCAGGTGACCTGCTCTCCAATTAAATATCCGTAAGTAAATATCTACTGGAGATTTTGAAACCTGCAGTACAACGTGGTTTCTAACCTCTAACAAGCTAAATTCATGATGATGATGATGATGACGATGTTATCACCCTCATTATCATCATATGGCTACACAAGTTATTGCACTATGAAAGTGAGGATGCGTATTATTCACTAGCAGGGTACTTGGCGTTATCCGGGTAAAATCGTATGATTGTTCATACTGGCATTTCCTGGGACCCTGGATGGCAACTTTCCTTGTGGGAGAAGACCCCCTGGGTTCCATTTTACCCTTTGGACATGTGTTCCTCCCTGGACCCATTTGTCAAGAGATGTCCATAGTCCTTTTCCTACAATGAATCTATTTCCCCCTTTCCACACTCACCCACCAACCCTTCCCTTCCTCTCTGCTCACCCACCCACTCTTTCTAGATGTCAGCGTTGAAGCTCCGGGCACTACATTCCTCAATCACGTCTACAGAAAACAATCGATGTTAGACAATGGCTGAATGGTGAAAAAGTGTAGCCCAGAAAAATACAAGATCAGCATATTTAAAGCATTCATCCACAGAATCTTTAAGCACAGCTCGTCATTGCCCGTACTCCACCAAGAACTCGTTGGGGTAAAACAAATTTTGTCAAATAATGAATACAACATGGCGGGCAGAGATAAATATTCTGACAAATAGACGAACAGGCACTTCCAAAAAGCACCTAGCACGAGCGCACATGACGATAATTTCAAGCTGCTCACGAAAATACCATGTGACCGTCATGCAAGAAAGATGAAGAAATAATTAAAAGATAGAAAAATGGCTGACGAAAGAAAGAAGAGGATAAAATTAATCTAGTTATGTCCTGTAAAATACCTACCACGTCTTCGTTTATAATATAAAACAACCTAAGTGAGAAGTAGTGTCAAAGAAAAACCAATGTAGCCTATATTCTTAAGTGTATCTATGAACACTGTGTGCTCCTTCCTAATAGCATATGCAGTACATTGGTCACACAGCAACACTGAGCAGAAGTCCAACTTGTCACAACAATACAGACGACCGAAATGACACGTGCGAAATCATCATCAGATGTCCCTCACTCCAGAGAATATAACATCAAACACCAAGATCTTAACAGAGTGCAACGACTGTCAAAAAACTTCAGTATTGGAAGCAGTCTACATTCGAAATCTCTACCCCCTTATCAACAGGCAAGTGAATGCAAGAGGAGACCTTTCACTGGTTGGCGAACCACTGATAACAGCAAGAAACAAGGTGATGAGGGAAGGAACAGCCAGCAAGGAACACCATCGTATGTAAACGAGGGCTTAGTCAGGGGACCATCGCTCACAGCACACCCAGTTGTCACCCAGATGTCATGGCAACCAGGGAGAGGAGAGACAGAGGCCGAGAGAGAGAGGAAAGTCTCAGACTGACAGCCATGGAAGTTGTACCTCCTGTTGCTGCTACTGCCTGTGACCCGTTGAGGGGGGGGCAACCAGCCAGCCACAGTCTTCAGCAGCCCAGAAGATCCGGGGGACCGTGGTTTGATTTAACATAAGGGCAGGGTACAGATTCATCAAACGCCAGGATACTGGCCTTGATGTTTTTGTGCATTGCCAGGCAATTGTTAAGCCAAACCCACGGCACCTCCAACGCTTCCTTGGTGATCGAGAGCCGGTGGAGTTTAGCCTGTTTGGGACCCCTAAGGGTCCTGAGGCCCGGGATGTTACTGGGCCGGGAGGTGTGGCCATGCAGGGTTCTGCCCATGCATGGTGATGTCTCATGGCCTGGGGACGTCAGGCCAGGGATCCTGTGTGTCCTGGACAGCTAAACACCATTGTGGAGATGTGTATCACGACGGCGAAGGGTTTTTGTGGGGGGTGATAACAGGGCTTTTTGCATTCTCCTCCCTAAGGTCTTCGAGAAGAACAGGCTGCCTCGCCTTATCATCCCTGAGTGCTTCGCCCGCGATGTACACTCAGTTCCTTGCCGGCGGGAACGTTGGGCCCAGCAGCCATGACCTGGTGCCCCTCGCACAACACGTAGGAAGCGGCTCAGGTTGGAGGCCCCCCTGAACAGAAGGACTACTACTTCAAATAACCACCCAACTCCAGAGAAGACCATGGACCAGACCATGGCAGATGTCCACCATCCACCATCGATGACTGAGGAGGGGCAGGACTCTTCAGACACCATCTCCATGGCCGAGGATGCGTCAACCTGCTCCTCGGCCGAGGAAAAGGTCAGTGGGTCCTCCCCTCCTCCAGCAGAGGAGGGCACCCCATCTCGCCCTCCCATTGTCGACCTTAAGGATCAGCTAGACACCTCCTGGATCTCAGTGCCCAAACCCGGTCATACCAGCTTAGAGCAACAACCTATTCCACCCTCTACGATCTGCTCTGGGCTGCCGACCAAGGTGAGGAGATTCGACCTGTGCTGATCGTCAGTGGGGAGGAGGGGCATCTAGCCGATTTACGAGCATTCTACAATATGCTCCCTCCCTGCTTGGCCAAAAACCTTTCTAACAACTTTACCTCATAATCCTTCCCTCCTCTTTTTTACTCTGATGACTCTGTAGCTATTTCTTCTACTGATAAAGCAGATCTGTTTGCTCAGACTTTCTCCTCCAATTCCACCTTAGATGATTCCAGTGCCGTTCCTCCATCACTTCCCCCCTCTGACTTCCTCATGGCTGACATTAAAATTTCTTCAGCTGATGTATTTTCTGCCATCACTGGCCTCAATAATAACAAGGCATATGGGCCTGATGGAGTCCCTCCTGTTGTTCTCAAGAACTGTACTTCTGTGCTTACACCCTGCCTAGGCAAACTCATTTGCCTCTGTCTATTAACTTGTACCTTTCCTTCTTGCTGAAAATTTGCTCTCATTCAGCCAGTCCCAAAGAAGGGTGACCATTTCCAACCCTCTAACTATCGTCCAATTGCTTTAACATTTTGTATTTCAAAAGTTTTCAATTCTCAATAGAACAATTTTAAAGCATCTTTCCTATCACAACCTTCTTTCTAATTGTCAGTATGGGATCCGTCAGGGACGCTCCACTGGCGATCTTCTCACCTACCTCTCAGACTCCTGGTCATCCTCCATTCTGGACTTTGGCGAAAGCTTTGCTATTGCACTTGACATCTCAAAGGCTTTCGATCGAGTCTGGCATAAATCTTTAATTTCCAAACTGCCCTCTTACGGTTTCTATCCTTCTATCTGTGTCTTCATCTATAGCTTCCTTTCTGTTCATTCTATTGCCGCTGTTGTAGACGGCCATCGTTCTTCTCCTAGATCTATCAACAGTGGTGTTCCTCAGGGCTTTGTCCTATCACCCACTCTGTTCCTTTTATTCATCAATGACCTTCTATGCTGTACATCTAACCCTGTCCACTCATACGCTGATGACTCCACCCTTCACCTTTCCATTCCGTTCCCGCAATGTCCATCTCAGCAGTTACTTCAACAAAGAAGGGATGAGGCTATGGCACACCTAATGTCTGACTTGGTTCGTATCTCTGACTGGGGTAAAAATAATCTTGTTGTTTTTAATGCATCAAAGACTCAGTTCTTACACCTATTAACCCAACAAAATCTTCCACAGGTGTACCCACTAATGTTTAATAATATTCAGCTTAATCCTGCATCATCCTTGAACTTGCTTGGGGTTTCATTTACTCGGGACTTGACTTGGAAAGATCATATTACATCTCTTGTCAAATCTGCTTCTAAGAGATTAGGTGTGCTTAGCCGACTCCGTTCCTTCTTTACCCCTGCACAATTGTTGACTCTATACAGAGGTTTTATCCGCCCCTGTGTGGAGTACAACTCTCATGTGTGGGGAGGTTCCCTACATACAGCTCTTCTCAATAAGGTGGAGTCAAAGGCTTTTCATCTCATTAACTATCCTCCTCATACTGACTCCCTTCCACCTCTGTCTCTTCGCCACACTGTTTCATCTTTATCTCTTTTCTATCACTACTTCAATGGTCACTGCTCCTCTGAACTGTGCATGTATTCCTCCACCTCTATGACCGGTGCATAGCACCCATCTAGCAGCAAACTGTCATCCCTTTTCTGTCCAACTCTCTAATGCAAGAGTTAATCGTTACTCCCAGTCCTTCATTTATGCAACAGGTCAACTCTGGAACTGTCTCCCTCTGTCTGTATTTCCTGCATCCTAAGATCTCCAGTCTTTCAAACGCAGTGTGTCCAGGCATCTCGAAATGATCGGATCTTGAATTTGGCTCTCTTGTATTATGTTTCTCTGTAGGAGGGAACAGTTACTGCAGGCTCGTGGCCTTTGGTTCCTTCTTCCTCACATAAAAAAAAAAAAGGTACTTTGCGATGCAGGAGTGGACTGGCAAAATCAGTAAGGAAGAGGCTGACCTAATACCACTCCATGCGGGTGATGGCCATTAAGCCCCCCCTTCCAAAGAAAAAGTCATGGCGACTAGAACTCCCTCGCACTGTTCTGTTCAGTCGCAGATATTTTTCATATATCTTTACATTATCAACTGACAACGACTAAAGAGTGTACAATCATTGTGAATTTAAATCTGTATAATATGGAAAACATTAGAGGGATCCAACAACATTGCCCAGAAGAACAAAGAAAATTAGTAAAATAACTGAAAAGATTACCTAAGTAAATTTCAGACTGTGATTATGCAGTCTTTTTAATGATCTCTGTATATATATATATATATATATATATATATATATATATATATATATATCATCAGCCGTTTGAGTATCCACTGCAGGACCGGCCTATCCCGGCCGAAGTCGGGACGATACAGCCAATGTACCTCTACCAAGTGGTTTAGGCTGTCTAGTAGAGATTGTATGTAGGGTGAGAAGTGCTTGTTAGTGTAATTGTCGTGTTGGAGTGGCTTTGGATGTGTGTGTGTAGTCTGTGAACCAAGTGTAATCGGCCCGCACAAGCCGACTGGGTGCAAGCATACTTTATAGTAAGCGACTACTGGTTCAACCACAGCACCCCTGGTGTCCGCCAATGTAGTACGTGGCCGGGTGAATACTCCCAAAGTTTATTACCCTGGCAGGGCGCGAACCCTGGCTCACCCGTGTACGAAGCGCACACTCTACCACTGTACCACAGAGGCTCCATATATATATATATATATATATATATATATATATATATATATATATATATGAAACAGAATGCCAGTGTTAGAAATAGAGCACCAATAACACTGAAAAGCCAGTGCGAGAAACAAAGCACCAATAACATTGAGAGAGAGAGAGAGAGGGAGACGAGGGGGGGGGGAGACTACCTCATCGTGTTATGACACTGAATTGTTTGCCTGAACCCCGACAAAAGTGACGCAGTAACAAATCCATTATATCCTACCAAATAAACAAATACAGAAATGCTTCTGAAACCTTTCAGATTTATTTTTTATTAACAGCTGTCCATTCTTTCCCGTCAGCTACTTATCTATCGTTTCTGCTTTGATTCTACATTATATCAATTATTTATCTTATTTTCTTTTATCTATCCATATAATCAGTTCTTGCCAACTTCTTAAACTTATAACACATTCATTTATATTAACTCATGATTATATGTATTCAAATCTTACGTCATTTACGTTACAATAATTTAGCTTACCATTCACTCTGACAGCACATTATGTCCTCCAAATAATTTTCCATCCAGTTTATCTTTCTTACACTTCATCGTTTTTCTTCGTTGCATCTATCATCATTTCATAATTCTTACGCTTCATCTTTTCTGCACTTCCTTTTCGGTGCACCTACAGGTGTTTATCCCTGACTGTGTCATTCCCTCCCTATCTCCTCCCTCACTCACTCAATGAGATACTCTACATTCTTGAAGAACAGGATTCATTATATGGAGTATTTCCAAAGGAAATTTTGGACAATAGTAGGCTTCCCCCCGTGGTCAGATTTTAGACAGCATAGGACACATGAGGGCGTCCCACACTTAGGCGTTCGGGATGGCCAGGCTTTTACCTAAAGGCAAGAATTTCTGCACAATGGAAGAACTTTACTCGTGCTAGGTAATAATCATGGTGGGACCTCTGAGGACTGCCCACCCACAAAAGGGGCGTCCCTTGGTAGTCTTGGACAAACCGCCATGCACAGCAAAAACTTTCTATCGAAGAACATGAAATTTTTAAATACTGACAGATGTCCACCCCTGGCATGCTTTGAAAAAGATGGAACAGTCTTCCCTCATGGAAGAAGGGAAGGCCCCTATGGGTCCCAAAGCCATTGTGAACGGCCATAATTCTTGACATAGAAACACAGTTCTGAATATTAGTAGACGTTTATCCTGGCCATGTTTCCGACAGGGTGGGACCTCCGATGACCACCCCCCATCATGGAGGGGTTTGATAAAATCTCTTTCCTGGAAAAACTGTGTGGGGACCATTTTAATTCATTCTCTATTGAACAAAAAGTATACCCATTGCAATAATTTTCAATTTCTTTGTTGCTACTGTATGGTACTGGCGCTTTTTAAATAATTGGAATATGCTTGCATGCCATTTTTGAAGTTATGGCGATCATTTTCCAGTATAACAATACAGCTTCAATGAACACACCATCAGCTTCAACAAAAAATAAACTTTAAAATTAGTACCAACACCTCTATATTCCACTTTTTTTTTTTTTTAAGTAACACTCTACATAGACCTAGGGGATCAGTATCTGTTTCTTACCACCCAGTATAATGAAAATTCTGAAGAGGCAACTGTTCCTTGGTAAGGACACAGAAGAAATTCTTGCATATGTGACTTCAGGTTTCATACTTTGCCTTTTTGTCTGCATTTCATCTTTTGCTGTTAAGATATTTATCTACATCATCTGTTGGTGTGAACGTTCCTCCTGTTTTCTTTCATATTTCCAAAATTGCCAGCTTCCTGTTTTCCACATAGTGCAGTTTTTTTTTTTTTTTTCTTTTAACCTGGTCCAGCAGCTCTCAGATCATCCTGACGATTGTTCCAGTCAGTAGTGATTTGATCTAGACGCTTAACAGTGGGTCCCATCATGAAGAACTCTAATGAACCATCTGCCTGCCGTAAACTGCTTGTACTTCGCTGCAGACTACCTTAATTTTCGGTCGATGGTCAGTATCTCCACACTGACATTCAATCTCTAGATTATGTACAGGTGTCATGCCGATACTGGCTTCTTGTTCAAACACGGGGTATTCTGCTGTGTAGTCTCCAAACTCATAATACTTGCCTCGCTGCATAGCCAGAACATCAGCCAAGCGTGGAAGGATTTTATTGATAAGGAGGATACAATCCTTTTCATGAAGGCTACCGCATGCTTTACTGACTCCACCATTCCTACTTTTTAGTTCATCTTGATTGCATCAAACAGAAGCAGCGAGATGCCAGCAAACACTGATTGCTTGACTCTGAAGAAAGCAACATCAACTTCTTTGTTGTTAAGGTCGTCATACAGACCTTTGAAGAAGGCTTTCTGACTGTTGTGTGTGTGGCACTGTTTGAATTGTCTTTGCATAAAACGGTGAAAACAGTTGAAGTCCCAGTGATGCAATGACAGCAACTATCACTCTTACATACTCAAGAGTCAACGCATATCTGGCAAGGCAAGTCAGCTTGTTAGTACAGTAAGGTAGTCATGTGTGTTCAGGAAATTATGGAAGTCTCCCCAGTGATATCCCAATGATAGCACATGATAGCACGTGACTTAGAGGGTGCCAAAGCATACATCTCTCAGCAGAAACAGATGAACAGGCTTATCTTGTGTCTCCGTGTAAACCTGGAACTCTCAGTAGTAGTTCCATGGCATGTGCATGCTGCCAGGACCAATGTGACTTAAAGTCCAAGGTACAGTAGACAGGGATATGGTAACTTTCTGCTAAACACTGTCAACATCCAGTAAATAATCGTTGAAATTTTGCATATCCATTTCGTCTACAATGTTTTTTATTAACTTTGATATACCATGATGAAAGCCAAGTGTAGTGTGGCTTTCACAGAAAATTTGTCCTGCAGCTTTCTCATGATCAGTTTTTTTAACCATTGCCGCTGCCACTCCCTTATTGTGGGCAGTTGAGTAGGTCATATTGCACATCTACAGCTTAGTAGAGATATTTGGCTGTAAACCCTGTTGCAGCCTCAAGTAATGTAAATCTGGACAATCGCATTGGCTGTGTTTTGTACAGTTTCTGTTGGTACTGATAATGTTGGAAGAGGGACATCCTCATCTATTAAATATGAAGTCCTGCAGGTGTGTAGGTGTCACGAGGGGATGTAAATTTAAGAATAAAAAATTGCGGATATTGCTGAAAAGTAGACAAGGAACTGACTTGTGAAAATCCAGTAGTAAGTTTTACTCTTTCTCAACAGTACACAGTAGAGACTACTCGCTCACGAATGCTGATTACTAGTACTGTTAGCCTCTTGAGAAAGTGACTCCTCCCCTGACAATCAATAACTAATAATAATAATAATGGACGGGTTCTTGCCGGTGTTTAATTCCTGGCTGGCACAACGGATTTAAGTTTGATAAAAAAAAAACAAAAAAAAAACGGCCTAAATACCAGTTATGAATAATGTAAGGAGTCTGTGCAAACCAGGAGCGGAAAACTAGAGTAGGCTTAATGTGGAGAAATAAAACACGATTCTAATTACATTAAGCTCAAAGAAAAGAACCATAAATTTATTGATTACAGTAAAATAAATTTATGTAATATGAGTCTCAAAATGAACTCAAAAAGGGAATTCACGTTCACAGAGGGACTCATGAATTCAAAAAACAAAGGAAATACACTCACTCGCTCATTCAAAAGCTAATCAGACTTAAGCTTAGAAAACGAACGGAAATACTGGTCAGTGGAGGTGTCAGGATTCTAAAATATCTTAATACATAATAGCTAGCATCATACATATATAGTCCAGAGGTTAGGTCAATGTCAAACCTAGGGGCCGAAAGGAAATGATGTTAGCACCTTTCTAGAATGCCTCTCACCAGCAAAATAGCCCACGAACGGCGCCTCGTGACCATACACACACATACACACACAGAGGGCTCTAGAACATTTAAACAACAGTATAGCACACGTGACACGACCCCTGCTAAACGAGAATGTAGGAATCTGAGCTCAGAAGGAGACTGGCCATAGAACCGATAGGTAGTAGGGAGAAGGAGGCTAGCAACATGGGCGAGAAGGTGGAAGAGAGAGAGAGAGAGAGAGAGAGAGAGAGAGAGAGAGAGAGAGAGAGAGAGAGACAAGGAGGTAGCTCGCGGGACTCTATACTTCACTTGTGTGTGAGAGACTTTGTTGATATTTCCAAGACAAATAAAAATAGTCCCATACTCATCTTTACCTCTCTTATCATTGCATGACAATGGGAATTAAGATTATCTACTTACAAAACTACTCACGTTTAACAACCGCTCGTCCTTGAGTCTAATATATGTATAACTGATCTACAAAACTTCACTACAAGCACCTATAAAGTTGCTGCAAGGGAGGGAATGGAGCTGAAGCTATGAAAGACTGGGCGTCTGCGTGTTGAACACCAAGCACTGCTATTCAGTGCTAAGCTCACTTCGCTGATCACCGTCTGGGTGAAGATTCAGGAAATCGCTGTACAACGGAGACGCTGCTCTGTACGCTGGGCACAAACGATCCTACTCTCGAGGCGGTCCAAACCTGACTAAGTTCAAGCTGGGAAGGGGAGTAAGAGATGGCTGTGTTTGCCAGAAGTAGGCGTGGCCTAACTTCAACGGTCAATGGAAAGAGGGCAAACGATATATGCATACAATAAAATCACTCAGTAAAGGCACTAATGTCGTACATAAGAATGGTCACTTATGAAACAGTGACAAATGTTCTGAAAAACCATCCCGATCGAAGTGCATACGAGGACGGTTGAACTGAGTGATACCCAGTGGGAATTCCACTAGAGTTCGCGGTTTTCTCATCAAAGTACAATGTCACGAAGTTGTATAAATACACAATCGCGCGAATCAGTAGGTTCCTATAAACTTTCGTGTTGTTGAATCAGTGGCATGAGTTGTGGTGCCTCCACTGGCTTTAGTTTCCATAACCCCACCTCCTACAAGTTTCAGTGAATGTGCACTTATCTCTTTTTAGCATTTGTCTGTCATTAGCTTCGGTAGGCAATGTGTCAGAGTCAATGCATGTTTCAGACTCCAGGCTGTCATCATTACTAGCTTCTGTGGAAGAAATATCATGCACTTTGGTCATTTTCCATTTTCTACACTATAGGTCATTTCCAACAATCACGATTGCAAGTTGGCACTCTCTGTATGAAAATCCATGCCCAGCAAGCTCTGCCGTTATAAGATTGACATCGTCACGTACAACCCTTTCTGACTTTCTGATAATGTCTGTATTTTTATGGCTGCAAATCCTTGTCCATTAATTTAGAGTCAAAAGTTGAATTGTTGAGCGAATTGTGTGAGATTCTTGTTTGTCAGACACATCTAAATATTTTACACGTTTTCTTGTGGACGCACCAGGATCTATTTCAGACTCAGTGAAGTGAAAATCAGGATCAGCATCATCCACATTATCCTCATCATTAACAACACTTCTATTTGCTGGGACACTATCAGAAGTTACAATAGTTTCTGCAGGGCTTCTATGCTGATGTTTGATATATTTATGAACGGTGTCTGCCTTCTTAGCAGCCAGACTGTGGCGAGTTTGGTCAACCATAGCTTCATATCTGGCATTTCGATCAGTTCCCATGGAAGAAAGGTATTTATAATCTTCAACCAAAATGGGAATCCCATATTCCATTTTAATTTTCTTGCGTTGGTCATAAACCTCACAAAGGACATCGAACAATGTAGACTGTTTAGCTTAGTGGTCTTCAAAACGCCTTCTTCATGTCTCACCACAGTTACTTCTATGTGTATGTGTGAGATAACGGAAGTCTTCACCTTCCTTTTTCAATTTCATTTTAATCCTCTTTCTGCTCACAGGATATATATTAAGCATTAACCAGATGTTATACATCAAGGAAAATACTTTGCTTAATATTTAATCATAAGGCTGTGATTCACTTAAGAGGTGTGCCATTCAAATAGCTTCCTCGTATGTTGGTAGCTTTCCCTTAGTATACACTTAAGCATATGAGTAATTGCCTTTCAAGTCATCCTCAACACTGGATTTACTATGCAGCACTTTAGTGTCTGTCTTAGAGTGTTCTGCCATGATTGACAATGTTTTGGTTTTGAACACTTTTCAAACTCAGCAACTGTCCTAGCACAAGAAAGAGAGCTAGTGATGAACACTCATCTAACTCAGTACTGTCACTGTTGACTGCAAGGCATACTCTGTGTTATGATTCTTGCCAATTGTAGAACAAGTTTGTCATGAAGGATCATTCCCATAGCAAACTGTTTCATAACCTGAAAACCTAAATATACTGAGCACAAAAAAGACCACTTAACACTTGTTTAAATCTAAAGCATAGGTTTCTTTTTTAGTTCTGTATATTAAACTTGTAGCAACTATAGAAGGGTTGGTACTTATTTTAAAGCAATTTATGCTTCGAATCCAAATATGTGAACTTCTGTTAGTATATGTCTCTCCATTGAAAAAATCGTCATAACTTGAATAACCATAAAAAAGTCCATGTTCCGATGATAAAAAGATGCCAGTAGCAGACAGTGGCAGAATCAAATTTCAGTATGAGAGCTTGTTTCCTACTTTACATGCCATTAACCCCTCTGCATCGGGCTATATTTAACACAGTCGTCATCTCACTTTGAGCAATTTCCCCCAAACTGCTGAAAATTGCTTGTTTTCAAACCTTAATATCTGGGAAACTAAAGCACTTAAGGAAATGATTTTATGATCGTTGTACTCAACAACTCTTCCTCTTGTGAATGAAAATATCTCCAGGTCTCTAGGTCGTAGTGTTGATGAGTAATGACGTGAGGAAGAAAACTAGTTTTCGGGCAAGAACAGGACGTGTTTGTGTATCTGCCCCAGGTGTTTGACTATGGCTTGCTCTCAACGTGATAACTTCACTACTAGATAAACTAGACACTGTTGCATCCAAGGCATGCCTTATGGCAGTATCACTGAACCCTTTTATAGTATCCATGGAAAAAGGCTTGGATGCAGTGGATGATGCAGTTGGCTACATGTGGGAGAACAGAATCAGATAAATAAGAATCTGAAGACATCGTTGTACACCTGGCAAAAGCACAGGACAGACTGACTCTCACCTGCGTCCTGTGGAGCGACTCCCTCTCTAACCCTTTGGTGGCATGATGAAATGGCTGCCAGTTCAAATGGTGATGGGAAGACACTTGCATTTATAAACCGCTACTCGACGGCCATGTAGCATCCCAATTATGACGTGTATAGACATTACCCAGTGGATAGGGGTTAAGCATATTTTGAAGTGATCTCCACACATTTCCAAGATTTTCATTCCCCCTACCACATGTGCAATGGGGTGAGGTCGAGAGGGGTAATGCCATAGATTCTGTTATTTTTTCCTAGGAACATGAAATTTCTGCACAATGGTAGTTGTTTGCCTGGGACATGATTAAGGCAAGGTGAGACCCCTCAAAATCACCATCTCAGGAAGGTTGCAGGTCCTTGCCAAAATCTTCATAAATGCCATCTTGTATACTCGTACAAGCAAACATTCACCCCGGCAATGTTTTAGGCAGGGTTTCACCCTCGCTGGTAACCGCTATGTCTGGGCTGTCCCCAAAGAGGACAACACCCCTGTTTGTACATAGGCACACTAAATATTGCACATTAGTAGGCCTTCACTCAGATCAGAGGAAGGGACCCCAGGGTTCATCACTTCATCTCCTCTGTAAATAATTATTTTTCTCCTGAAGAATATTGCAGGGGTGGCTGTGGCTGTCAAAGGGGTTGGTCCTTTGTCTTTTTCTGCCACTTTTTTTTTATGTTGTATGTTAATAACTTCATTTTCTTCTTCAATTCAGCTTTAGGAGTAAATGGTTTCAAATACGAAGATATAGCAAATGTGACTGCTTTTGGTAGAGATAGCAAGTGAAGTACAAAGGAAGGGGGTAGGAGGTGGAGAAGGGATATAACAGAAAAACAAGTAGATGAAGATAGGCAATGGGAAAGATGGCTAGACATGCCGCAGGATGAAAAGCAACAAGGAGGAAAAACAAGGCCTGTCGATGGGAGATGAGTTACCTAAGCCAACAGCCATCTAGCCTCATTAGCAGTCCACCTAGGAGAAGGAAAGTTTGAATCAAACTTCGTTAGCTTTTGTCAGGGATCCCACACACCTGACCATAGGCTCGTGGTGAGTCCTCCCCTGACCTGGGAGGTTGAGGTAGGGTTTGCATACCGTCCCTAAAAAACCTGTCTACCTACATCTTGCATGACTTAACCCCTAAAAGATGGATGTCTGCATATGCTGTCTGAGGGTATTAGGGCGAAAAAGACGGGTGTCTGCATATGCGGTCACGCCCCCCCTCACCTGCCCACCCCTGCCTCACCCCTCTACCCTCCTACCCCCCCATCATTCCACACCCACCCCCACCACTGCCCCCACCCCCCCCACTGATTCCCCACCCCGAACCCCTCCCAGCCCCCACAAATCCCCCACCATATTGCACCTGCCGATTATGCCCATACAGAACGTGTCAAAACATTCTATTGCCCTTCTTTCAGGGGGTTAAGAAGAGTAAGAGGGATCAGAGTCAGCATGGGTTGTGTGACCCTGACCCAGTATTGCTGGTGGATCTCTCCCTCGGGTGTCAGCCTGACAAGGCTTTGTAGGTCCTGTCATACTGACACCAATCATGATGGCTGCTGGGTAAAGCCTATGGTACCCCTGAAACTGGATTGTGAGTGAGCAACCCAAAGCCCCAGTCTTGTTTGTAACTCGCATCTTTGTGGCACAAAGGACACATGACCCACAGAAGCAAATGCAGGTTTAACCTCAGGAAGGCACTCCAAGTTGGTATGTTCTAACCCTAAAGAAGAATGATGAAATGCCTCTGTTGTCACTAGTGTTGGGGTGGTTCAGGTTAGCACAGCTGCACTATCCGAAGTTAGGCGACCTGTGCTCGGTGATATCAGTGCAGGTTATATATATGACTTGTCTGGCTGTGATGATGCTAATCAGCTTATTGGTGTTACTGTAGCAACTACTACCCCCTTTGTCTCTTTTGTCAACAGGATTCTCCAGTTGAGTGTATAAAGCTGGTGAGGTTGACGCACTCCTTGGGCTTCATTTCTCTCATTGCATGGTATCCTCCGACTGAGATGAGTGATTATGATGAGAAAGAGGTGTTTTATACTAAGCCTGAATCAGTTGTCAAACAGTGACCCTCACGGGTTACACCTGGTTCTGGGGTGACTTTAGTGAATATTACAATCGCCTTTGGAAGAAAGGTGGCTTCCAACACCGGATAGCATATTTCGAGTAAAGTGTTGGCGAGAACGAGAACCACACTGGAACTTGGATGAGCCCATCACAAGCCAGAATCAAGATCAAACATAGGTACCAAATCAAAAGCAACCCAACATTTAACAGTATCATCTAACAAATGAATGGAGTCACGGACATGGAATGTTAAGTAGTTGATGAACAGGTACAATTCTTCAACTTGATATGTGACATGCAACATCTCAGTTACAACATTAATTTTCCTAGGTAATTCATGAAGAACATCGGAGAAACTGTTCAGACGAGCATGGACTTCATTCTAATGAAGAACCATCTTTTGAAGATGAACAAGGTGAACAATCATAACACTGAATTGAGACTCAAGACCAGAGGCCAGATATTTCAATTGGGAACAAATATCTCCTGATACTTCACCACTTTGACCAAAGAGACCACGTTTAACTCGATACCTACTCACAGAAGTGAGTGGAAGGGAGCCATGGATATGGACATGAGCAGCATGGATATAAAGATTCCACTGGAGGGGATCATACAAGGGTTTCCAAAAAGTACTGTTTCTTTGTTTCTCAATAACAGATGTAAGAAATCAATGCCTGTATAATCTTTCCAAAATTTTGACAGTTCATGTGTTTACTGATAGAACAGGTTCTTTGTCGTAATGAATGAAGATTACATCATGGATGATCATGACTTCACTATACGGATGCACCAGTGAACCCAATCATAGCACTCATTGGTCTAGCAGTAATAGAGCTGCAAACCTCAGAACTGAAAGCTATAGGTCACCAAAACATCGTACCTATCAAAAGAATCCATGGGAAAAAAAATCAAAAGTCAGTATTACAGTCCTCAGGAGCACAAGAAAAGAGAACACAAGGGACACTACAGTAATGACCAGAACGATGTTTGTCGATACTCCATAACAGATGATGAAGAAGGGGAAGAGGGTGATGAAGCGGAATTAACAGATGTGAAATATGAAGAAGAATCAGTCAAGGTGATGAAGTTCGATTAAAAAAAAAAACTCAGGGCTAATTTCATATCAGCATGTACCTATTTAACTTGAAAAGGTGACACATCTTTCATCTCGAACTTATTACTGTATCCTGAGAGAACATGGAATGGCCCATGAAATTTTCCATTCAGTTTAGAAGTCCTATTATGTGTTCGACCAAAACAAGTCCCTCTTCTGATTAACGTCATAGGCGACACAGCACTCTTCACAACATTTTCTTTGCAGAGCTCTATATTGTCCTGAATATATTGGTATACTGTATCTTATGAAAACCAGTAACCCAGTGGTTTCTTCATGAGTAAGGAATAAGGTAAACTTTTTTCATAGCAATACTAGACAAACAAATGCATTTCGCCAATGGAGCTATTAATAGAAGACTTTACTGATCCCATAAACTTAGTCTAACAACTAAACTGTGTACTCTCCATGACAATAAGATTTTGACATTCGACTAGACCATATGATGCCGGATGATGAGCTACGACACAACATTTTTTATCCCATACTGCAGTCAAATTTCATTAAGTAGGGAATTATTTGACTCCATGCAATTATCTCTGATGGTAGTATTAGGCGTCATGTAAGGACAATTTACACTAGCGATAAAGCCATGTGAGATAAATTATCAACCACAACAAACAGGTAGCCTACTTATTTTCCATTTCCATGAGAGTTAGCATTAGTAGATAAATTGATACGGTTGCCTGTGAATATTATGGAAGCAGATACTGTAAAAATGGCTCTGGAGGTCCAGTGAACCTCTTATTTTCAGTATGTGAAATACACGAGTCACAATAAACGATTTCACGACGCACTGTAGGCCAGTAGTAGGAATGGCACAAATGACGCAAAAAACGATCCTTCCCTGGCTGAGACGTATGGGGAGAGTCATGAATGATGTGTAATGCAGCAGGAATCAAATCCATATTGAAATAACTAATTACCAGACGCCATGCTGGGGTACATCTTTCCCTTCTAGAACAGATATATGGTGTAGATATTCATCCTGAAAGTGAAGTCAGAGAACAGTACCGACAATACACAGGTCTGTAAAATTTACCATATTGAAAGTTGCTTCAGTGTGCTTTGCGTATTTAATATATTATTTTAATGGTTTGCTTATTCCAAATTACTCGTTGGTTATCGTCCATCACATAAGACTCTTACAATCCGATGAAGACAATTACTCAAGAATATACATGATCTGCTATACAGGCAAAGATAAATCAAAATTGATAATGTATATACTGCTGTAAATAATGAATGAAATAAAAAGAACATGTATACCATCAGTAAGTTATAGACTCCTTCATTTAAAACAGCTCTGTTCTTGTTTCAAAACTGTGGTTATTATTATTATTACTTTTTTTTTTTTTTTTTTTTGAGGATACGTGAGGTGTATCATCCAGTAATAGTCGGCCATCATGTTGACATTCCATTTTCCTAGGTATCTTCTCTCAATTTCACTTATGTCCTGATAAAATATTTTCCAAAATTAGTTGAACAAGAACAAGGAGGTTTTAGGAAGCGAAGAGGTTGTGTAGGTCAGATATTCATTCTTAGATCTTTAGTGGAAAAGTTTCTAGAGAAGGGAAAGAAGTTGTATGTGGCCTTCATGGATTTGGAGAGAGCATATGGCAGGGTGGACAGACAAGGATTGTGAAAAGTATTAAGAATATATGTAGTAGATGGGAAGTTGCTGAATGCTGTCAAGGGTATGTATGACGGTGCTAAGGCTGCAGTGGGTGTGGATAGTGAACTGAGTGAATTTTTCTACTTCAAGGTTAAATTGAAACAGGGATGTACCGGTATCATGTCTCCATGGTTGTTCAGTCTGTATATGAATGGGGTTATAAAAGAGATTCAAGGTAGGGCAGTGGATGTTGAAGTGGCGCTAATAAGAAAAGGGTAGTGTTTGGAAACCCCCAGTACTGCTGTTTGCCGATGATACTGTGTTGTTAAGTGAAGGCGAGGGGGAGCTGCAAGGCTTGTTGGATGAGTCTGGGAGAGTGTGTAAGAAACGGAATCTAAAGGTGAATGTAAGGAAGAGTAAAGTTATGGGGTTCGTGAGAAGTGTAGTCACTGAATGTACGGTGAGGATGAATAAGGAGGAAATGGAAAATGTGAGTGCGTTTAAGTACTTGGGCAGTGTGATAAGTAAAGATGGAAGTTTGGAGGGTGGAGTGCTTGAAAGGGTACAACAAGGAAGTAAGGTTGCTGGTTCCTTGAAGGCAGTGACAAGAAACAGGGAAGTGAGAATGGAAGTGAAAAAGTTACTACATGACAGTATTGTGATACCAACTTTAATGAACTTTAACGTATGGAGGTGACGCTTGGACATTGCTGGAGGGACAGAAGACAAAAGTGAGAGCAGTGGAAGTTAATTATTTGAGATGAGCACGTGGAGTCACTTGGAGAGACAGACTGGCAAATGATGAGGTGAAGGAGCGTTGTGGTGTGGATGTGGATGTGATAGGAAGCTTTAGGAGAAACACACAAGAGATGGTTTGGCCATATGGAGAGGATGGAGAATGAGAGACTGACGAGGAGAGTGTATGTGAGTGAGGTGGAAGGGGGGAGAGGAAGGAGGAGGCCACGGATGAGATGGAGGGATGGAGTGGAGAGGTATATGAGAGAGGGGAGTGTGAGCTGGGAGCAGGGCAGTGAAATGGTACGGGACAGGGCGGCATGGAGGCGATTTGTTTGTGGCCACGCCTTACGGGATTAGGGCGTCTGGCGATAAATAGACAGAAAATGTTTCACCTTGTTCTTCACACAAAGCTCCCAGATTCTTCAGATAGTACTTCAGATGGGCATTTGGAAATGTACATTGAGTCTCATGTTACATCACAGGGACTTAAACTATTCCAGCGTCCTACTTACAGTGTAGTTTTGATTCTTATAGTTACGAAAAAGTGGATTTCTTCAAGGCAGTCAATGCTTATTTTCAACAGCAAGAAGACAGTTTTCAAAATCTGAATCCTTAAGAAGCCTAATGGCTTCTTGTAAGCCAGGAAACCATTTACATTGCTGGTTGGTAACCATATAACCAATCAATACGTGTTCCCTGCGTGTCAATAAGTGGGTTGGCGGAGGTCTAGTATCTCTTCCCATCAAATAACTAACTCAGAGTCAATCGTCCACCCCGTATGGGATCATAGTGTCTGGTTACAGGCAGACAGATAGATAGATAGATAGAACAATTTGCCATATATCAGGTGCAGCAAATACTATACCATCTCTCTGAGCATGGCATCTGACAGTCCTAGAAATCTCTTGCACAAATTTCATCTCATGCCAAGGACTTTACAGACTGCGACATTAGGCCAAGTTTATATGCAGAGAGGGGAAAAAGAATCTCTTTAGGATCAACCAATTATTCTCGTACGACATACATTTTTTGTCCCTGGTGGAAGTTGTCTCCTACTTAGCCATTTTATTTTTTTTTTAACCAGTGGGGATTCCTAGTACTGCTACCCTATTAACACAAGAAACTTGAAAACTTTGTGTAGCATGACCGTTGTTCAGTTTTTTTTTTTTAATGAGAGGAAGAAGGAACCAAAGGCCAAGAGCCTGCAATTGTTGTTCCTTCCAAGAGAATAACAAAATACAAGAGAGAGCCAAATTCAAGATCCGATCATTTCGAGATGCCTGGACACACTGCGTTTGAAAGACTGGAGATCATAGGAAGCAAGAAATGCAGACAAAGGGAGACAGTTCCAGAGTTGACCTGTTGCATAAATGAAGAACTGGGAGTAATGGTTAACTCTTGCATTAGAGAGTTGGACAGAAAAGGGATGAGAGTTTGCTGCTAGACGGGTGCTACGTGCCCGTCGTAAAGGTGGAGGAATGCATGCAGATAGTTCAGAGGAGCAGTGACCATTGAAGTAGCGACAGAAAAGAGATAAAGATGCAACAGTGCGACGAAGAGACAGAGGTTGAAGGGAGTCGGTAAGAGGAGGAGAGTTAATGAGACGAAAAGCCTTTGACTCCACCCTATTGAGAAGAGCTGTATGTGGGGAGCCTCCCCACACATGAGAGTTGTACTCCACACAGGGGCGGATCAAACTCCTGTATAGAGTCAACAATTGTGCAGGGGTAAAGAAGCAACAGAGTCGGCTTAGCATACCCAATCTCTTGGAAGCAGATCCTACAAGAGATGCAATATGATCTTTCCAAGTCAAGTCCCGAGTAAATGAAACCCCAAGCATGTTCAAGGATGATGCAGGATTAAGCTGAATACCATCAAACACCAGTGGGTATACCTGTGGAAGATTTTGTCGGGTTGATAGGTGTAAAAACTGAGTCTTTGATGCATTAAAAACAAACAGATTATTTTTACCCTAGTCAGAAATACGAACCAAGTCAGACACTAAGTGTGCCATAGCTTCATCCCTTATTTGTTGAAGTAACTGCTGAGATGGACATTGTGGGAACCGAATGGAAAGGTGAAGGGTGGAGTCATTAGCGTATGAGTGCATAGGGTTAGATGTACAGTATAGAAGGTCACTGATGAATAAAACGAAGAGAGTGAGAGATAGGACAGAGCCCTGAGGAACACCACTGTTGATAGATCTAGGAGAAGAACAATGGCCGTCTACAGCAGCGGCTGTAGAACGACCAGAAAGGAAGCTAGAGATGAAGGCACAGATAGAAGGATAGAAACTGTAAGAGGGCAGTTTGGATATTAAAGATTTATGCCAGACCCGATCGAAAGCCTTTAATGTAGGTGAGAAGATCGCCAGTGGAGAGTCCCTGACGGAACCCATACTGGCGATCAGAAAGAAGGTTGTGATAGGAAAGATGCTTTAAAATTTTTCTATTAAGAATTGACTCGAAAACTTTTGAGATACAGGATGTTAAAGCAATTGGACGATAGTTGGAGGGTTGGGAATGGTCACCCTTCTTTTGGACTGGGTGAATGAGAGCAAACTTCCACCAAAAAGGAAAGGTACAAGTTGATAGACAAAGACAAAAGAGCTTGCCTAGACAGAGTATAAGCACAGATGCACAGTTCTTGAGAAGAACAGGAGGGACTCCATCAGGCCCATATGCCTTATTAGTATTGAGGCCAGCAATGGCAGAAAATACATCAGCTGAAGAAATTTTAATGTCAGCCATGAGGAAGTCAGAGGGGGTAAATGATGGAGGAACAGCACCGGAATCGTCTGAGGTGGAATTGGAGGAGAAAGTCTGAACGAAGAGATCTGCTTTATCAGTAGAAGAAATAGCTACAGAGCCATCAGAGTGGAAAAGAGGAGGGAAGGATGATGTGGTAAAGTTGTTAGAAAGGTTTTTGGCAAGGTGCCAGAAGGAGCGGGAAGAATTCGATTTAGAGAGTTGAGAGCATTTAGTACAGATGAAATTATTTTTAGTAGAGCGAGGAACAGTCTTAGCACGATTCCGAGCAAAACGTATATAAGATGTGATTCAGGGGTGGGTTGGCCCCAGTACCTTTTATAGGCCCTCTCCTTGTTGCGGACAGCATTAGAACAAGCGTGATTAAACCAAGGCTTTCTTGCAATAGTCAGAGGATATGAAAAAGGAATGTATGCTTCCATGCCCGAAAGAATAACCTCCGTAATGTGCAAGGCACACTTAGATGGCTCCCGGCCATGGAAGCAATAATCATTCCAGGGAAAATCAAAGAAATACTGCCTGAGGGCCTCCCAGTCCGCAGCTCCAAAGTGCCACAGACGACGTCTCTGTTTACTAATCTTATTTATAGTCATCATTAAGTTTTCGCACTTTCTCTGAGGTGCACTGATTGAGCCAAAGGAACAAAAGCATTCATGTTAGCATTGTGAAAGGGTCTCTCGAAAGACTTCTTTTCGAAGAATCATTATACAGTCACCACTGATCAACACCGTGAATGACATCAAACTTTTCTATTAATCCAGGAAGAAACCAAATCCTCTTCTTGTTTAACATATAGGAGACAACCTTTTCTCGGCTCAAGTATCAGGAGAATAATGTGCCAGGCAATAACGATTTTTTTTTTTAAAGTCTGGAACAAAAAATCTCAGCAGACTTCTTAGGAAGGCCTAAACCCCACCAGATCATTAGTTCATGGTGAGTAAAATTTGAAGTTCTGTAAACTCAATCAAACTGGAGTTCTATATCATCACTGTTACCATTTCTCTCTTGTTCAGAACTATAATGTATGTTTTCGAGGTTCTCAGATGGTACTGGAATGGGTATATCTGGTCCATGAGCAAAGGGTCGTAATGCAGGTGGGAAGTTTGGAAAAGATTTTTTTCTTAGTATTGCATCCTTCATATTACACATGCAATAGTAGCAGTCATCACTGCTTCTTCGGCTCCCTCCAGATCATTGGAAAACCAAAGCAAATGCATTATCTTGTTCCTTTTATTCACTGCCTTATTCTTCGCACAATAGAGCAAATATTATGGTGTGCCCAGGAACTGTGCTGGCTTACAAGTTTCCCCCAAAGTATGCATAATATGCTTTTTTGACAATATTTGTAAAATTTCTCTGTTGTTTCCTTGTGGCAAATTCACCACAGATGTAACAAAAACTGTCTGGACAATTAACACAACCTCGTGTAGCCATTCCCAGATAAACCACAGATGTCTCTGAAAGAATAAAGTACCATAAACACCTATACAGGAATAAAATGCATCCGGTGCAGTTCAGAACAGTACTAAAGCAAATCACACTCTTGCAATTATAGTCTCACCAAAAAAGTAACCGAACACCTGGGCACAATGGGTATGAAATTAAACAGAAATTATCTTTTCATCTCATAATGGTTGGCACGCCTGATTTTGGAACGACGCACTCTGAAGTCATTGCACTGATGTGTGGTGCACTGGTGTATGATGTGACAACTATTACTGACGGAGATACCCACGAGGAAAGCATCTGTTAGATTTTTTGATCATATATTTCAGAATGTTTGGTGCTGACAAGTTCTGATACATTATGATAAGATTGTGCGTCCTAATAGTGCCGAGGCAGGATGTAAACTGGCATACTTCTTTGTTTCACATTCCAAACTTCTTTCTCACCTATTGATATCCAAAATTTATCCTGTTATAAGGCAAATAAAAGAGCTGGATTTGCGTTCAGATTTCCACTTTAATTTCTTTTTACAATAACTGTACTGACGAAGGGAAAACAAAAGAATAAAACAATAATTCATACACCTGATTACAGGTGTCCTCCATTCATTAAAAAAATCAGTAACAATTGGACTTGAACAGCCATAGGTTGAAATTTGGGGGAGGGACACCATTCTGAGGAAGCAAGTTCCAAAGACAAGCATTCCGAGGAATAAAACAATAATTCTGATAGAAGTTCTGCAATATGGCAGTGTTACAGTTCAGTCATAAATGCTACCAGATGGCTATGTAGCGCCTGGGAAGGCGTGGAGAGGTGACATAACGGATGCAACTTCGTCTGAGCATTTGCCATAAAAGTATTCGTAATATAATGCAAGGGAGGCATCATACCTTCATACCTGCAGGGGAGGTAGTTCATTTGTAACAATAGGGTTGTAAATAATTCTAATAGCTTTGTTCTGAATTTTGTCCAGTTTTTTTTGTGCAACTTCTCCACATCCATTCCACAAGGTGAGCAATATTCCAGCTGAGAGTGCAAATGACTATTGTAAATTATAGCTAATTGCCCGTTTCTGAAGTTAAGGACTCTGTACTATAATCCAAATTTCTTTGAAGTGGTTTTAGCAAGTGATTTTTTTTAAGTGCCCCGACTCTGGGAATAGTCCTCACATCCTGCTCCCAAGGCCCAGTAGTCTTCCTACGTACACTTCGGCGCTCAAACACTGTGTCCATATTGAATACATGCTAGGGCTGTCTCATACAGGACTGGTGTATTGGTATTAGCAGGGGTATTTTTACATGTCAGCTGGTTTTCTGGTAAATTAGTAAAGTTTGCTTTTATGAAATTGAAATCCATAAACTGTTCCCTGACCCGGCAGAGATTTGGACCTGGGTCCATTAGGACTGCTGGCCACCTCTCTACTAACTACAGGGTAAGCCACCGCCTCCCCCAGAGATCCAACTTAGGGCATTGTTAAGTGAAATACCGGGAATTCCAATAGTTTTATAGATACTATTTTAGCACTGAAGGTATCTAGGAAGCAGACAAAATCTGTCCATTAATAAATTGTATAGATTTGGTTTTCCTAACGTTAAATGATACACTAATATTTTGTCCCCATTCTGTGGTCGTAGATAAGTCTTGATTTATGGAGACTGCTTTACTGAGTTGTGAGTTAGAGATATTAAACTTTCTGAGTGGTTGTTTATGTGTGAATGAACTGCAAAGTGTTGAGTCATCTGCATATAAATGAATGGGATTATGGTTGACAGATAAGAGGTCATTAATATGAGTTAGGAATTGGGATGGAACCCAAATTGATCAATCGACATTAATAAAGTGGATTTTGGAATATACCTAATATACTTTTATCTCTCTGTCGCAAAGATATGAGGAAATCAGAGAAACAAAAGATAATAGGCCACAGTATGGGAGTTTGGATAGCAGGGAATGATGCCACACTCTGTCAAAAGCTTTAAAAATATCAAGGGCTACTAAATGAGTTTCCCTATGTTGGTCAATTGACTGATGAATAGAGTGAGTCATAGGACTGAGTATATCAGCGGTATATCTGTCGTGGAGAGAACCATACTGTCTATCAGTGATAAGTTGCTAATTGATTACAAACTCAAATACTTTGCCAGGAGATGTGATAGCTATTGGTATGTAATGAGAGGGGTCAGAGAACTCCCTTTCTTTGGATCTGGGTGGATATTGGCTTCTTTCCAAGAATTAGGGAATGAGAAGTACGTGTGCATAGTCTTAAAAAAAATTAAGTAGGACAGGAGCAAGTTCTGGGAAACACTTTTTCAAAACAATTGGTGACATTCCAGCAGGACCTGGAGCTGTATTGGTTGGGAAATTATCAAGGATGGTTTTTACGTATCTTATCTGAATCTTAAATGGAGCTATTTCTGTAATGTCAAGTTCTAGTACAGGGACGTTCTGGCTGACTTCCTGTAAGATAGAATTTCTGGCAAATGTGCTGGCAAGGATGTTCCAAATCCCTTTACCACTCGGGTCATTTATACTGATATCATCAGAAGATTTTAGTGGGAGAATGGGTGATGACTTGTTAAAGTTATTATTGAAAGAATTGGCAGTTGACTAGAATATTCTATTGTCATTAGGATTATTTAATAGTTTGGATGTTTGATTGTGAAGAAAAATTGATTTAGTGAGATTAATTACTACTTTTGCATGGTTACTAGCAATTTTGAATTGACTAGGTGATTCAGATGATTTTGATTTTAAGTAAAAGTTATATGCTAAGGACTTTTGGGTCTCTGTTCTGGCACAATTGCTGTCAAACAGTTTTGGAAAGTCCGATCTTTTAGTGAACTGTTGACTGGGGATGAACAATTCGATAACAGCCTGTATTAAATCATTAATGTGGGACTGGGTAGAATTGATGTCATTGGAGAAGAAAGACTGCCATTGAATATCAGCAAGATAATTCCTAAATCCATCCCAGTCTGCCCTGTCAAAGGGCCATCTGGTCACTCTGACTAGTTCAGAATGGGGAGTTTTAGGGCAACTAACTAATGAGGGTTTGATGAGATTGTGGTCAGAGGATCCAAGTGGTGACCGTACTTCTACCCTGTATTGATTCGGATTATTTGTCAGGAATAGTCCAAGAGATAGGCATTATGGTCAGGAATATCTGGTATTCTGGTTGGTTGATTTACCAGTTGCGTAAGATTAAACATTTCTGCAAACAGCTCTCATTCTAGACCAGTATTGCCAGTCTTGGTCGAATGCAATAACCGTTCTACCTTATGGACGTTAAAATCGCCCAAAACGGTAATATCAGTGATAAGAGTGAGGTTAAGGTTAGTCAACTGTGTGAATATGGAGCTAAATATGCTGGGCCCTGAAGATGCACTGGGAGAGAGATAAACTACAGACACATATTTGTTAATATTTAGGAATTTAGTTTATAAAATAAGTATTCAAAATTAGCTGAAGTGAAGTTCAAAACAGTGTTAACTTCAAATTCAGGTTTACTATAACAATAGGTGCCACCCTTGTTACAGAAGTTTGTGAGGAGATGGTAACCGTGAAAACAAAATGGGGCTATGTCAGTAGAGGGAGAGATTTAGGTTTCTGTGAGAAACAGGGTTACAGGGTATATGGACTGGAGGAAAAAGTGAATGGAATTCAGAATGGTACTAAGGCCACGGATATTAATGAAATATAAGGCCGAATCATCGCTTCTTCGCTGATGAGGATGAAGAATGTTTGGAACAGCCGCTGTTGGCACAGTCACTTGATTGCAACCAGGAGGACCCTATGCCACCAGCCCTACCGTGCCAGTGGTGGCAGTCCGAGATACCACTGGCTATACTAGCTGGTAAGACTTAGGCAAGATCTGATCAGCTTAAAAATTTCTGGGCCCTATGACTTCAAAATCTAATTTTAAGAGCAAACTGTACTTGACACTAAATTTTCAACATAAGTTTTGATTTCAGCATATGAAAATTGGTAAGAAACACTCTATAAATCTATCTATCTATCTATCTATTGCCAGATGCCTTTATCCCATAAGGGGTGGCCACAAACAAATCGCCTCCATGTCGCCCTCTCCCCCACCATTTCACTGCCCTGCTCCCAGCTCACACACCCCACTCTCATATACGAGTACCTCTCCACTCCATCCTTCCATCTCATCCTTGGCCTACCCCTTCCCCCCTCCACCATACATACATGCATACACTTTCCTCATCAGTCTCTCGCTCTTCATCCTCTCCACAAGGCCAAACCACCTCAGTGTGTTTCTCCTAACTCTGTCTATCACATCCACATTTACACCACAATGCTCCTTCACTTCCTCATTTGTCAGTCTGTCTCTCCATGGAACTCCACATGCTCCTCTCAGATAACTCATTTCCGCTTTTCTCACCCTTGACTTGTGTCCCTCCAACAAGATCTGTAAATACTGAACACTATTTCTTGCAGATTTGTGAATCATTTTCGTAAGGTGCGATCATCACAGACTCTAAGAAGGGAAGGACCTGAGACTAAGTTGTATCAACTCATTGACAACACCTGACAGGTCATCATCCAGTGGTACGCAGTCCGTGGGAGATGATATTGAAATGATGTAGCGTGACAAGGCATCATCTACTACATTAGATTTACCAGAAACGTTTTCAAATTAGGATTAAAGTCCAGAACTCTCTCACAGACCAGCAGGCTAAATGGCATGACACATTATTTCCCTTGAAGTTTTCCCACAGAGGGAAATGGTCAGGTTGGAAATGAGACAGTAATCATAAACAGTCTTTGAAATATTTAGAGCCTAGACTTCTGTGAGGGCTTCCTAGTGAATAACACTGCAGAGTTAGGATGCGACAAGCATAAGCTATTACAATGCTTTCTTTTGTCAGCACCAGTTTGAATTAGCACTCTCTCTAATCATTGCCAGAGGAGCCAGTGCAGAGGAAGAAAGGCTTATTATAATAAGGAAAGATCAAAACTGAGTAATTTATAAATGTATCCTTCATGGTAAAAAAAAAGGTACCATATGCCTGTCAGACCATAAGAATAGTTCATGCCACTTTAAAAATTTTGTTGTTACGCAGTTTTATCATAACCTTCAATGAAGAGATAATAATATCCAGAGACGCCTAAAAAGCTACAACATCAGTGTGAGTTGGAAAGCTCTTAATTCCTCTCTCCACGTGACACGTTTGTCGTCATTTGGACGTGTCTGCGACTATACTCGATGATGCATTTGTCATCATAAAAGCATTAAAACCTGTCAAAGAAAAAGTTTTCGGCCGATCGGCGTAATTTTTGGATGTGTCATAGTTCCCGCGCCTCTCATCAAAAGTAATGACTTTGCAACCTCGGGGCAAGAGACATGCGGCAGCATGGGCCGGTTGATTAGTTCCGGATCAGCTGTCGAGGCAAAAAGGTAGTACACTAGGCATTTAAATTGTAGTCTATTTACCCCATCCCAGGACACTCATCATATTCCACTGTACCAGAAGTGCTTGTTTTTACTTTTTGGGCAGTATTGTGATTAGATTTGATATTTTCAATAGGGAATTAGGTTTTTGTGAATCATTCCTGGCCATTATGAGCCGTTGGCCCAACGAAGATTGTGCTAGGCCTACCCTGTTTTTTGGCATGTCCCGGCAACTACATTCCCTCTACCCTGCACCCAATGTGAGTACTCAACTATTGAATAATAGTGACAGTTAATCAAGTGACTATAGCATGCAATAGCTAGTGAGGAAGGACATGGTGAAACATTTAGCAGAGGGAGGCGGGAAACCGCCTCACGACATGGCATTGTCTTGAACGGAATATTTGGCAAGGTGTTGATGAAGTCCTTTTTTTATGCTGATATGTGGTGGATAGTGTTATTGTGCAACAGACAGGAGTATAATGCAATGAGGTACGTGATGAAATATTGGCTAGGGCAGGAGTCACGTATGCCTTACAGCCACAGCACGCCTTTGTCAGAAGGGGATAAAATAGAGGAGATTTATAGGGATATTTGATTTTATCATATTGTTATATTTATTCCGTATGCTTTCTGTGTGAAATAAAGCATGAGTGTTATTAATATGTTTATTGTATGCTTGTGTGGATGAACGTAAACACATCACCACATGCTCGTCGGAAAATATCGTCTGCGATACCTTAGGTATCGCAGATGTGACATACAGAGCACGTTCAGGTACTGCTGTTGTGAAATATACTGTACGTCTCATAAAATGATGGTTTTGATTATGTGTATTGTGAAATAAAATCATAAACACTGCAGTGTCATCACGTAAGGGAAACATCACCTGCTACACCTTAGTGGACAGATAAGGACCACGTACTTGTACTTGTTGTGGTGTAATATACTGTTTATCTCATATATTGATAGATTTGGTTATATTTTATGTGAAAGACAGTAAATGACTGATCCAATTGCTCATAGGAAAGAGTGCGTCTCATACAGCTGAGTTAGTACAAAGGTAGCAACATGCAGTGCAATGTTAGGAACAAGTCCATTTACATATTATTGGTGAAATATACTGTGTATCTCATACAGTGATATATTTTGTTATTTGTTTATGTGAAACGAAAGTGAAAGTAAACCACGTGCTCCTCTAGAATTCATTGTCTGCTACACCTTACTGCCCAGGTATGGGCCACATAATTGACCTACGTAGGACGTGCATTTACATTTTATTGGTGAAATATACTGTCTCTCTCACATATTGATAGATTAGGCTACGTATTATATGGAAATAACATGAAAGACTGAGCCACGTGCTCGTAATGGAGAGTGTCTGTCATACACCTGAACTAGCACAAAGGTAGCGAACTGCAACCTGAGATAACGTAATTGTAGATGGTGTAATATACTGTGTATCTCATACAGTGATATATTTTGTTATTGTTTTTGTGAAAAGTAACTGAAAGTGAACCACGTTCTCCTCTAGAAATCATTGTCTGCTACACCTTACCGCCCAGGTATGGGCCATGTAATTGACCTACATAGGTCGTGCATTTACATTTTATTGGTGAAATATACAGTGTATCTCATACAATGATAGATTATGCTACGTATTATGTGGAAATAACGTGAAAGACTGAGCCACGTGCTCGTAATGAAGAGTGTGTGCGTCGTACACCTGAACTAGCACAATGGTAGTGAAATGCAATGCAAGGTTAGGAACATGTGCATTTACATTTTTTTTTTGGTGAAATGTACTGTGTAACCCATGTATTGGTACATTTGGCTATGTTTTATGTGAAAAGACTGTGAAAAACTATCTCACTGCAGCATGTTCTCGTAAGGGAAACACCATCTGCTACACCTTAGTGCACAGGTAACGGTCTACGGAACACGTCCATTTACATGTTACTGGTGTAATGTACTGTGTATCTCATAGTAATGATAGATTTGGTTATGTGTAATTTGCAAAGAAAATGAAAGAGGTAATCAGGTGATAGTGGCCCCTACCTGTGCGCAAAGTCAGGTGTAGGAGACGATGTTTTTCGACATACATGTATATCATGAACCCTTGCGTTGTGCCAGTGTTGAGCCAAGTTCTTGGCTGGCTGTGAATAAAATATCTTGATTCCTTTATTTCAGCTCACACTCTTACCACAACATTGGACTGCCACAGGGTCCACAATTCCTTATACAGCACTTTATTCTCCAGTTGGCTTGCAACGACAGCAGTCTTGCAAAGATGAAATGCAGGTTGACACCACATGAGTGGCATCAGGTCCTCGATGAGGTAGAGTCGGAGAGTGACGTTGAGAGTGACCGTTCTGGGATGGACAAGGTTGAGGTGCCACCATCCGGTCAGCATGTGGAGCTGCCGTACCGGCTTCCATCGTAGGAGACCACACGACCATCATCGGCTGGCTTCACCAGAGAACCCTTCCCACCAGTACGACCTGCCAGTCCCACCACTCTCTTCATTGGCTTCCAATCTCCAGGCCCCTCTGCCTCCCTTGGCAAGCCAGTGCCACCGGACGCCATGCTCCTCCACTTGCTTCTGCCATGCAGGATGCTTTGGTGACATCCTCGCCGGCCAGGCCGAGGAGACTGGTGTCCCCAGAGCCCTCTGTCTCGTCCTCGTCATCGTCCGAGGCGTCCCCTCCCAAACGAGGGCGCCGTTGTCCGCTGCCTGGACATGGGGGACGTCCAAAAGGTCGGAGGGCACGCTGAAGGGTGTCGACAGGCCGACCCGCTGCCACCACCGCCACCACTGCTGAAGAGGATCCTGGGTGGAGCATTGGCCTGTTCACACTGAACCATGGGCCGTTCACTGGCTCCCCAGGGATCCAGGTGGATATTCCAACTCTCCTGCAGTTCTTCCAGGTCTTTTTCATGCGGGAGCAGTTGTCACACCTCACCGTGGAAACCAACTGGTATGCTACATTCCTGGGGTCTCAGCTGGATGCCTGGTTCTCCTGCAATGAAGAGGAGATGGCCAAGTTCCTGGGGTTATACCTTTTCGTGAGGGTCGTGCACATGCCGACCATCAGGTACTACTGGCGGAGCTCCGAGCTGCACGACTACCCTAGGGTCCAGTGGGCGATGAGTGGAAGGCTTTTCACCACCATCCTGAAGCATCTCCAAGCCTTCAACTCGCTCGCCACTCCCCGGGACAACCAAGATCGGCTCATTCGCATTTGCACGATCATGGAGTACCTCCTTCAGCAGTTCCAGTCAGCGTACCTACCCAAGGAGCAGCTCAGCCTGGATGAGGGCTCTCTGGGGTGGAAGGGCCGGCTGTCCTTCCGAAGCTACAACTCCCAGACGCCCACCAAGTATACCATCAAGAGGTACATGCTGGTTACGTTGTCCTCGGGCTACATCTGGAACCTTGAGGTCTACATGGGGGTGCAACGTACCTTCCAGAACACCGTGTTGTACCTCGTGGAACCGTTGAAGGACCATGGCTATAAGTTGTTCATGGACGACCATTACAATTTGGTAGCCCTGTGCGAATGACTCTTCACTACAGGATTTTACGTGTGTGGGACCCTACGGCTGCATAGAGGAGCACCACACCTCCTGCAGGCCATTGCCAGGGCTAAGAGCCTGGCCTGCCCAAGGAGGGTATGGCATACAGGTACATGAACAATGTGCTAGTCCTGCTGTGGAGGGATAAACGCATTGTGAACATGGTGTCCACCTTCCACACTGCGGACACCATTCTGGAGAGGGTTCAAGGAAAGATGCTGGGTAATGACTGGTGGACGACCTATGTAGAGAATGTCGTTCACAAGCCTGTCATTGTGGATGGGTACAACAGGTACATGGGTGGGATGGATCATTTCAATCAGATGGTTCAGTACTACCCCATCCAACACCGAACTGTCAAGTGGACGAAGATGATCACATTCTACTTTGTCCAAATGGCACTGGTCAACGTGTTTGCCTTGTATAAGAAGTACAGATGCACTTAAGTAACTCTCCTTGAATTTGTGGAGCAGATCATCTACGATCCTCTGCATTTCCACGAAGAGGACTGGCTCGCATCTGGACACACACTCCACCACGTCCCTGACCTACCTGCCTGGTGGCCAGCACCAGCAACACCTGGCACCCAGCAGGCACGACCACCAGCGCCAGGATGGGCCCAGCCACCACCGGCACCAGCACAGCCTGCAGGACACCCCACACCATCACCACCAGAAGCAGGGCCATCACAGGTGCCACCATCACCATCGGTACCACCTGCAGGAGGTCCATCAGGGGTGCCAGCACTGTCACCAACTCCAGTTGCTGGTCCGTTGGAAGAACCCATGCCTAGGCCTGCAGCTCCTGCACGACAGGACCACAGAGCACGAGGGTATCCAAGCAAGCGTCACTAGGTGATTGACAACGACGTGAGGTTGGATCGCACTCTGGGCCACCACTGGGTGAGAATCCCCAACAAGAAGAGGCTCAGGTGAACCTTGTGCTTCAAGCTGGGGGTGAGGAAGGGCACTAGGAACATGTGTCCTGTATGTGATGTGCAGCTTTGCATCGGTGATTGTTTCAACTGGTACCATACCAAGCGATACCTTCACTAGTGGAGCACACACACACACACACACACACACACACACACACACACACACACACACACACACACACACATACACACAAGAGAAGGATATTTGTGAAGCACTAAACAAGAATTTCCAATCAGTTTTTACAGAGGAAAAAAATTTTGAGAGGGATTATGTGGAACATGCATGCCCACACATACTACCAGATATACAAACATCAGAAAAAGAAATACAGGAGGAGCTAAGTAAATTAGACAAAGGAAAAGCAAATGGTCCTGATGAAATTTCATGTTGGGTGCTACGTGAATGTGCAAAGGAGTTAAGTCACCGCCGGATTAAGGGGGGAGGCCCAAGGGGCCTGGGCCCTGGGCCACCCACCATGAAGGGGCCTCCCACCAGAGCAACTTGTGTTCATTTCATTTCGTGTTTATGCATTACATATTACAGCATTGGATGAATAGTCCCCGTTCAGTATTTCCTAACTAAAAGTGTCCTATTGATATATTAGGATTTAGGTTATCAGTCTGTGGTGTATGCCATTGGGGGAGTTGGAAAGGGGGCCTCCCTTCCAAGCAGGCCCCGGGCCTCCCACGTGCTTAATCCAGCCGTGAGTTAAGTAAACCATTATTTTTTATTTTCAAGAAATCCTTGAGTCAAGGTAAACTACCTGATATTTGGAAGAAAGCAAACATTGGTCCCTTATTCAAGAAAGGGAACAGACAAAATCCACTTAACTACCGACCAGTATCACTAACCAGTGTTGTAAGCAAGGTATTAGAAAAGCTTATAAGAAAAGCTTGGGTAAATCATCTAGAAGAACACAATATGATAACAGAAAGACAGTTTGGTTTCAGAAAAGGAAAATCATGTGTTACAAATCTGTTGAGCTACTATGACAGAGTAACAGACACATTACAGGAAAGAGAAGGATGGGTGGACAGTAACTATTTAGATTTCAAGAAAGCATTTGACACAGTACCACACCAAAGACTTTTTTGGAAACTGTTCCATCAAGGAAGAATTCGAGGCAAATTGTATTGTTGGATGCAAGATTTCCTCACGAAAAAAGAAATGAGAACAGTACTAAAGGGAAATTACTCATCATGGAAAGAAGTGACCAGTGGAGTACCACAGGGCTCAGTGCTGGCACCAATCATGTTTTTAGTGTATATAAATGATATAGATAGTAACACTGGAAATGAAAGCTATCTAAATATGCTTGCCGATGATGCAAAAATACAAAGGAGAATTACTAACACAGACTCTTGTAAAGAGCTACAAGAAGAATTAAATAAACTTCATGAATGGAGTAATACATGGCAAATGGAATTCAATGTGGACAAGTGTCATGTAATCAAGTTTGGTAAAAGTGGAAAAAGACCTGATTCGGATTATACGTTAGGAAATAAAACCCTACACACATCAGAAAGAGAGAAGGACCTAGGTGCGATTATCAATAACAGACTATCTCCGGCTGACCACATCCGTGAGACACATGTATACACTGCTTGCAAATATGAGAATAGCATTCACATACATAAATGAAGACATGCTAAGAAAGATAATAACATCATTCATCAGACCAACCCTGGAGTATGCATCAGCAGTCTGGAGTCCTCATCTCAAAAAACACATAGACAAGATTGAAAAAGTTCAAAGAGCCGCTACAAGATGGGTACCAAGCTTTAGGGATCTAAGCTACGAAGAAAGACTAAATAAACTGAATCTACCAACACTACAGGAGAGAAGGACAAGAGGTGACATGATTATACTATATAAATGCACATCAAGGAAGGAGAAAATAGACATAAATGATTACTTAACGTATGGGGAAGCATCAGCAAGAGGACACTACAAAAACTTGCACAAGGAGAGAGGTGATAAAGACATAAGAAAATTTAGTTTCCCAAATAGAGCGACTGATCAGTGGAATGCACTACCGAATGAAATAGTGTGTGCGAAAACAATTCACAAATTTTAGGATATGTACGATAAATATAGTTTAAGACACGGGACAGTACGAGTTTGACTCATTCCTGTAAAGATACAATTAGGTAAGAATTAGGTAAGAACACATACACACACAGTACATAACTTCTCATCTCCCAACCGATATGGTCCTGCAGGAAGATCATGGCCACTGGAGAAGTATGTGATATTCTTTTTTTATTTATCTATTTACCTCTATTTATGTCAGTATATTTAAATATACATATATATTGTTGTTTTCCTCAACACAAATGACAGGGAAATAAGTACAGCTTCAGTTTCAGTTGCTAGCAACAGGTATAGTGTTCATGTGTGGTTTCTGAGAGGACTAAAAACAAAACAGACGTAATTACATAAAACAGTTGGTATAAAACCAAAGAAAGTGTAGCTAGCAAGCATAAAAGTGTTAGCACTATCTATCTATCTATCTAATGCCAGACGCCTCAATCCCGTTTGGGGTGGCCACAAACAAATCGCCTCCAAGTCGCCCTGTCCCCTGCCATTTCACTGCCCTGCTTCCAACTCACACCCCCCTCTCTCATATACCTCTCCACCCCATCCCTCCATCTCATCCTCGGCCTCCCCCTCCCTCTTCCCCCCTCCACCTCACTCACATACACTCTCTTCGTCAGTCTTTCACCCTCCATCCTCTCCACATGGCCAAACCACCTCAGTGTGTTCCTCATAACGCTTCCTATCACATCCACATCAACACCACAATGCTCCTTTTATCCTCATTCGTCAGCCTGTCTCTCCACGTGACTCCACAGGCTCCTCTTAAATAACTCATTTCCACTGCTCTCACTCTTGACTTGTGTCCTTCCAACAATGTCCAAGCTTCACTTCCGTACGTTAGAGTTGGTATCACAATACTGTCATGTAGTAACTTTTTTCACTTCCATGCTCACTTCCCTGTTTCTTATCACTGCTTTCAAAGAACCAGCAACCTTTCTTCCCTGCTGTACCCTTTCAAGCACTTCACCCTCCAAACCTCCATCCTTACTCATCACACTACCCAAGTACTTAAACGTACTCACATTTTCTAATTCCCATCCAACCTCGCTGTACATTCACCAACTTCACCTCTCTCAAAGACCATCACTTTACTTTTCCCTACATTCACCTTTAGATTCCGTTTCTTACACACTCTCTCAAACTCAGCCACCAAGCCTTGCAGCTCCCCTTCGTCTTCACTCAACAACACAGTATCACCTGCAAACAACAGTACAGGGAGTTTCCAAACACTATCCTCTCTCACAAGGGCCACTCCAACATCCACTACCCTACCTTGTACATCTTTTATTACCCCATCCATGTACAGATTGAACAACCATGGAGACATGACACATCCCTGTTTCAAACCAACTTTCAAAGAGAAAAATTCACTTAGTTCACCATCCACACGCACTGCAGCCTTCGCACCATCGTACATACTCTTCACAGCATTCAACAACTTCCCATCTACTCCATATATTCTTAACACTTTCCACAATCCTTGTCTATCCACCCTGTCATATGCTTTCTCCAAATCCATGAAAGCCACATACAACTTCTTTCCCTTCTCTAGAAACTTTTCCACTAACGATCTAAGAATGAATATCTGATCTACACAACCTCTTCCCTTTCTAAAGCCTCCCTGTTCTTCTCCAACTTATTTCTCTGTTCTTTTTCTAACTCTGTCTATAAGTATCCTACCATACACTTTTCCTATTATACTAAGAAGACAAATGCCCCTATGATTACCACACACTTCTTTTTCCCCTTTTCCTTTGTACAAGGGAATAATTGTACCTGACTTCCAATCCTCTGGGACTCTACCTTCCTCCCAGGCCAATCTGCACATCTTCCACATCCATTCTACTACTATCTCTCCCCCATGCTTCAGCATTTCACCACACACTCCATCAATTCCTGGGGCTTTCCCTGATTTAACTTTCTTCATTGCTTCCACAACTTCTATCCTACTGATTTCTTCCTGTCTTCTCACCTCCCTCCTTCTCCCAGCCATTCCCCAGCCACTTATGCTTGCATTACTTCCATCCTCTACGTTTAACAATTCCTTAAAGTGTTCTCTCCATCTGCTCACTTTTTCTCCCTTCTCCACTAGTAATCTACCATTTTTATCTTTCACTCCCCTGCTAACTTCACTTCCACCCTGTCTTACTCTTTTCACCTCTCTCCAGAAAATTTTCTTACAGTCCCTCCACTTTACACTCAAATTCCTTCCAAATTCCTCATCCACTCTCTTCTTACTCTCTCTTACTAATCGTTTCACCTCTCTCTTTCTTTCTACATATAACTCTCTCTTCCGCCTCTCAACTTCTTCCACGCCCCTATTTCTCATCCATTCATTGTATGCTTTCTTCTTTTGTGCCACAGCCTGTGTCACCTCTTCAGTCCACCACGCTGTTCCTTGCACCCCCCTCCGTCTTCTCTTCCTTCCACACACCACATCACATGCTGCACATATTTCTTCTGTAAATATCTTACACACACCTTCCACGTCTCCCATCTGCTCCAATTCATATTTGCCCAATCGTTCCTCCACTTCTCTCTTATACACTGCCTTTTTCTCATCCTCTTGTAACCTTTCCACTTTCCTTGCAACTACTCCTTCCTCTCGTCTTTCCCTTCTTCTATTCCTCCATCTTACTTGCATTCTACTTCTGGCCACCACCAAGTAGTGGTCAGAAAGTCCACTCCCCCAACCTCTATACACTCTTGCATCCATTACACATCTTCGCATCCTTTCATCCACACACACATAATCAATCATTGCCTTCCTTTCATTCAGTTCACCACCCACCCTTCTCATCACTCGCCATGTATACCTGTGGATCATTTTATGCCTGAAGAGGGTATTGGCTATCACCAACCCCCTCCCAGCACAAATGTCCACTAACGCACTCCCATTCTCATCTATCTCAGCAGGCACACCCCGCTCACCAACTATTCCATCCACCTTCACATTCCCAACTTTACCATTCATATCACCAATCAAAAACACTCTCTCATTCCTTCCAAACTTTTCCATGCACACTTCTGCATTTGTCCAGAACTCTTCTCTCACTCTTCTAGCACGATCTTGCGTTGGTGTATACACACACACACAATTGCCCACATTTGTATTCCAACTTTCAACTTTACCCATACAGTCTTTGACCCAACTGATCCATACTGTCTTATGCTCCTCTTCCATCTTTTACTCACAACTATACATACTCCTTCCTTTGCCCTCTCATTCTCACCTACTCCTGCACATATACCCCATCCATACTCCCATTCTCTCACACTCTTACCTCACCATTTTGTTTCAGTTATTCCACATACATCCACTTTCGCACCCTCAAGCACTTGGACAATCTCTCTCTCTTTCACCCCCATCATTCACTCCCCTTACATTCCAAGTTCCAATTACCATGTCCTTCGTCCGGTCCTTGGGCGTCATCGTTTGGTCAGTCCTTGTCCGAGGCTTATTGTTTGTTTTTTTAGTTAGTTGTTTTCCGGGAAGGGGCACTAACCCTCCGGCAACCCTTTCAGTCGCCTTTTATGACAAGCAGGGATACTGGGGGAGTATTCTTGAAAAACCCTCCTACCCCCAGGGGGTAGTGTTAGCACGCTACAGGAAAATAATGTAAGTGAGAGCGGCTGACGGCAGGTCAGAGCAGGGCAAAATACATCGTAGTTTTTTGCATTTTTCTCGAAACCTACGAGACCTAGGATAACCGTTTTTTACTAAGATGAAAGGGAATGAAATTGTGCATTGGATGATGAAATAAATACGTAACAGTGCCCAGAAAAGTTCATTGCAAAAGCTCCCTGAATTAAAAAAAAAAGCTGTGTCGAAAATGGGTTTTACGTCTTCACTTATTACTCGAAGATCATACCTTGAATCAAAGTGAGATCTCCCCCCCCCCCATTCGAAAGCTAATAAAATTCTCTTTCGATTGATGTATAACATGTAGAGATTGATTAGTAAACATTCGACTTATGATGTTGGGAAGTGAAATCTATGATCCCGAATGTTTATTCTGAGGGCCCTAATGTATGTATAGTGTGTGTGTGTTTTTTTTTTTTTGCTTATCGTGTAGAACAAACATTGACGAATAGGAATATGTGGGTTTTGTGGCAAAATAAATATGTTTGAGTGGCGAAAATAAGCCGAAAATGCACATTTTTGGACGGCGACCAGGGAAGGGGGAGGGGAGAAAAGCCTGCATGACATAGCCCAGAAAACTTAAAAACTTCATGTGCAAAGGCGTTAGTCACTGAGATTATACAGTATCTTCTGAGGTATTAACTTCATGAACATCAATCGTATGACCGAAGTTGTGTCTAAAGAAAGTGGCAATTATTCAAATAAATTTTTAGGCCTGCTGATAGCTGCCTTTCGAAAACCTGTATCAATGCTTCCATGTGTTCTGGTATGTTAGGGCTTACGACAATGATCTCAAGACTTGCAATAACGGAATGTCCAACCATACCATGCAGAACTATGTCAGTAAACCTCATAAAGATTAGAGATGGATTTCTTAATCCTTCCGTGGCAACCAGCGTCAAATGACGCATGGCTGTAGGATGGCCGCAGGCGTCATTTTGAGTGCGGTGTGTAGAAAACGGCAAAAATTTTGGGAAAGTGAATGAACGTTTTGAACATCTTGAGACTGACCTAAACTACACTCCCAGACACCATATCCATCAGTTTAGTGGTTGCCACTGTGATGAGTGGACGCCAAGGTTTCGCACCTGGCCCTACATCCACCCCCTCCCACTGCCACACTCTGCATGCACAGAAGGGACTAACCAGCCATAAAGTCAGGTCTGAACTGTTGAGGAGAGTGATACAGACCAGACTGGGTCAGAAGATGGCCACAGTAGCAGGGAGGAAACGAGCAGCGATGATAGCGGTGACAAGTGGTACGAAACACCATCTGACAAGGAGGAGGAGGACTCCTCTGAGGATGACATTGCTACTCCACTACGTCGTGGGAGAGCTGCACCTCCACCAAAAAGACAGAAAATGGTGGCCAAAGAGCTCTTTCCTGAAGGAAAGGAAGCTGAAGAGAGGAGTGGCACAGAGGACGATGAAGCAAGAGTGCAGGTGCACACAGCCTGCACAGGCCCACCACTTCACGTTCCATCTCACCACTTCCCTCAACCTCACGTGCCATCTCACCACTTCCCTTAACCCTATGTGCCCCCTCACCACGACATCATGCACCGGGGACATCATCTACTGAGCCCGAGATGAAGTCAGTGCCTCAGCATGTATGTATCATGCGGAGGACTACATCGCAACGTGGGAGGCAGACCAGGCAGCAGTCGGGAGTGCGGGTGTCCCCTTCCCGAGCAGCCTATGGATGGAAGGAAATGTAAGAGTTCAGACCAAGGAGTTTTGCTTTTGACAATGCGAACTCCAGTGTTAGGGACAGGACAGGACTGACGGCGACGAGCTCTGTCATGAGTTTTTTCCTCCTCTTCTTTGACGAGCAACTCATGACAACAATTGGCACAGAGACCAACCGTTTTTTTTTTATCAGACAGCAGCAGACATGGCACAGGAAGAAATGTATAGGACACGACGTTGGACTGACGTGACAGGGCTAACCTTGTATGTATTCATGGCACTGATGATATTGATGCCCCTGGTAAAGAAACATTCTCTTGTTGACTACTAGACCACCGATGTCTTGACACGGTCGATACATTCAGCAAGACCATGGCACGAAACACGTACCAGAACATCCTACGGTTCCTTCATTTCTCCGACAACACCTCGGACCCAACAGACAGTTTTGCGAAAGATCAGAATTGTTTTGGAAAACCTCAAAGGCAATTCAAATGCTACTTTGGGGCTTTTCAAAAGGTTGTCATTGACGAGTCGCTGATGTTGTTCCGGGGCCATATACATTCCATCAAAATGTCATCGCTTTGGCATCAAGATATTTGTGCTGTGTGATTGTGATACGGGTGTTATCCTAGATTTGATAATATACACCAGGGCAATGACTGATAATCCCCATCATGATCGTGTTGGCATTTCTGGTGCAATTGTAAAGCAAATGATGGAAGATTATGTAGGTAGAGGACACATACTCTACAGTCTACACAGATAATTGGTACACCTCTCCTGAATTAGCAATGCACCTGCTATCACGAGGCATTGGTTCCTGTGGCACAGTGTGGCCAAATGGACGTGGCATGAAATGCTTCTGTGAGGAGCAAGAGAGAGGTACAGTGCTGTTGCAATGTATCACAAATCTCCTTACCCTGCGATGGTGAGACAAGCATGATGTGCACACGCTGTCAACTGTGCACACAGGTGCTCTCGTCAATACAGGGAAAGTAGATTGTGCGATAGGCGAGCTTATTCGAAAGCCAAATGCAAACACAGGCTAGAAATGTAACATGCACTTGGTTTATAAGAGCGACATGCAGATTGGTAGTGTGGAGTGCATTCATCATTGTATCAAGTGGTACAAGAAACTCTTTTTCCACACTATAGACGTGTGCGTGTTGAATGAGCATCCTACTACTGCCAGAAAACCGGAAAGACGATCTTGAAGAGGAAGTTCGTGCATGATTGTGTGTTCGAGCTATTGCAGGAGTACAGTCACCAGTCGGCAGTGCCAGGGGGGCATACAAGTGCAGTAAAAGACACACCAGACTGATTTGTTGGAAAGGATTGGACAGCACAGCACTAGGCTACATGGTGAAGTTGCCACCACCCGCTGAAGCACAAGGCATGGCGAGAGGGTCAAGAAGTGCACAGTTGTGCTCCCATCTGTGCAACAACCAAGAGGCGGGAGCGAAAGTGCACCAACTGGCAATGCAACACGTGCAAGGTGCCTCTCTGCTCTCCCAGCTTCGCCAGAGTATCATTCCTTGTCGAGGTACTAGCTCATTGTTTTTGTAAATAGTACAGTGTATTTATAAGTGTGATTTTAAGTAACTTTGTTTACTGTATTGTGTTTATTTCTAAAAGTAAGGAATTGCTATAGTGAAAGATAGAAGTGTTTGGAAATGTAAGGGAAAGTAAGTAAGCCTCGAAGATAAAGTGAGATTCAAAGACAGTGACTTATCTATGTTTACTTATGACCTGCGATGGGAGGGCAGAGAGGAGTAAATGTTGGCCTCGCCTGACTCCACAACTAGCACTATGCACAAGAGGTTAGTATTCATTTTTTTTGTTTCATCCTTTCAGTGTATTATGTTTGCCTCTATTTATTTTCACTACTGTTTTCCGTTTGTGTTGCTCTTGTATTTGATTGTGAAATACTCATATTCGATGATGAATGCTGTTGAAAGATATATTTACAAGCACAAGACACCAAAACGCTTATTTTAAAGTGGCCATGCTAATCTCAGACAATATCGTCTTTTTCCGTGTGAAGTTTCCCCAGAAAGACAGAGGGAGACCCATTATCTCGACCCAGGCAGAAAGTATCATCTTTCTCCTCCCTTGCGACACACAGACAGCTAACAACATACAGGATAAACATGAAATACTTGAATATAAGAGAAAAATACTTGTTTTGGGCTATTTTTACGTATTTGTTCAAGATTATTTTTACTGTTTGGGAGCATTTTACATATTCCTTGCCTTGCACTACCATTTCACCATTGTTTTAGGCATGCACTTGATGTTTGCGTGGCTGAAAAGGCCTCCACTCCCTTACCATTAATCAGCTTGGGCCAGGTGCTAATCGCGGCTCTCTTCGACTTTCAAACCTCATGGGAGAGCCTGTTCACTTTATGGCTGACATTTTTCTCGTTTAGATCTAAAAATAAAATCTCTCTCCTTTCTTTTACTACAAACTCCAACACCCAGACGAAAATAATAACTCCATACTATGATAAGCATAATAAACTCGAAAAAATTTAAAATAAATTCATATATTTTTTCTTTTTTCAAACCTCAAGTATTACGTACTGAAATGGTTCCTAATCTTGTCATTTCACACCATTTGAGCACCACCGACATTGTTTTTGTTTTTAAAAAGATATAACTTTCTGCAATGTTGGACTGCGACAAGACCACGCCTGGGGACGATATTATCTGCCGATATTTTCGCAACTTCCGCGTTCAATTGCACGCCACAGGATGGTTCTAGGAAGCTGATGGAAAGGGCATCGGAACTTGCTCTTCAATATGGCAAAAAAAAAAAAAAAAGAAAATCTATTTTTCGATACTCCGAAAAAAGACAGCGAGGTGGGCCTGTTGGACACGGAAATCTCCACCCGTTAGGCCACGGAGGGGTTAATCAGAGAGGCAACCTCTTAAAATGGTAATACCCTGATGGAGAATTAAATACAGTGATAGGATGGGGCATCTCTTCCATAAGCACGAAGTAACGACGCAGTTGTTTTCTTCCCTAAACTCAAATAATTCTATTAAAACCAGAACAGGGACTATTCCAAGGACTATCTGATTTTCCGATGACATAATTATGAAGCAACTCTTATTAATGTGTCAGTCACAGCTCATCAGAGCTGGGCACTTCAGTAATCACTTCTGCAACCCGCAAATTCTGCAATTGCGGAAGTGTGATTTCGTTTGCGGACTTGCGTTTGAAACAAATTCAATGCAAATTTGCTGGGTTGTGCTTGCGGAAGGACTTCTGGAAAGACAAATCAGCCTGCAAACATCTACGTGGCCTAGCCCAGCAGGTGGCGTCTTGGCGAGCTGCCGGCTCCCCGCCACCAGCCGCCACTCCCGCACTATTGCCATATGTACGATAAATATTGTATACATACGATAAATTCACCTACGGTAGGATGTACACACACCAAAGAAAGTATCGTTACACCTACTGCACGATACAAACTGACACCACGAATGAACGTTTGATAACTACCTTCCTCCAACCCTACCGAGACAGCTGGATTGTACTTTTTTGAGTGTGTGTGTACACACACTCAAAAAAGTACCGCTACAGGAAGGTCCGATGAGTTTCGTACTGAACAATGCAGCTATCTCGGTAGGGTTGGAGGAAGGCAGTTATCAAACGTTTCATTCGTGGTGTCAGTTTGTGTCGTGCAGTAGGTGTAACGATACTTTTTTTGGTGTGTGTACACTCGCGGAAAAAACAATCTTTACACTGGTGTGCTGTATATATATATTTGTGTGAACGGAATGAATCGTGTGAAACATCAGTCTGTGACGTTAGCAATGCTGAGTCAGGGACAAGTGAGATCTCCAACAATTGGCCCTGGCCTGAGTAAGATTCGCTCGTATAAACGTGTCATTGAGAAACACTTGCATAAGTCTGTAGATAAGTGATATGACCATCCTACCTTGAGGGTGTGACGTGAACACATATCTTTATTACAAATATACATATTACATTATTATACTTTACATCCCTGATTATTACATGTATTTCCTATAAAATCTATCTATCTATCTATCTATTGCCAGACGCCTCAATCCCGTTTGGGGTGGCCACAAACAAATCGCCTCCAAGTCGCCCTGTCCCCCGCCATTTCACTGCCCTGCTCCCAACTCACACCCCCCTCTCTCATATACCTCTCCACCCCATCCCTCCATCTCATCCTCGGCCTCCCCCTCCCTCTTCCCCCCTCCACCTCACTCACATACACTCTCTTCGTCAGTCTCTCACCCTCCATCCTCTCCACATGGCCAAACCACCTCAGTGTGTTCCTCATAACGCTTCCTATCACATCCACATCCACACCACAACGCTCCTTTATATCCTCATTCGTCAGCCTGTCTCTCCACGTGACTCCACAGGCTCCTCTTAAATAACTCATTTCCACTGCTCTCACTCTTGACTTGTGTCCTTTCAACAATGTCCAAGCTTCATTTCCGTACGTTAGAGTTGGTATCACAATACCGTCATGTAGTAACTTTTTCACTTCCATGCTCACTTCCCTGTTTCTTATCACTGCTTTCAAGGAACCAGCAACCTTTCTTCCCTGCTGTACCCTTTCAAGCACTTCACCCTCCAAACCTCCATCCTTACTCATCACACTACCCAAATACTTAAACGTACTCACATTTTCCAATTCCTCACCATCTAACCTCGCTGTACATTCACTAACTTCACCTCTCTCAAAGACCATCACTTTACTCTTCCATACATTCACCTTTAGGTTCCGTTTCTTACACACTCTCCCAAACTCATCCACCAAGCCTTGCAGCTCCCCTTCGTCTTCACTCAACAACACAGTATCATCTGCAAACAACAGGACAGGGAGTTTCCAAACACTATCCTCTCTCACCAGGGCCACTCCAACATCCACTACCCTACCTTGTACATCTTTTATTACCCCATCCATGTACAGATTGAACAACCATGGAGACATGACACATCCCTGTTTCAAACCAACTTTCAAAGAGAAAAATTCACTTAGTTCACCATCCACACGCACTGCAGCCTTCGCACCATCGTACATACTCTTCACAGCATTCAACAACTTCCCATCTACTCCATATATTCTTAACACTTTCCACAATCCTTGTCTATCCACCCTGTCATATGCTTTCTCCAAATCCATGAAAGCCGCATACAACTTCTTTCCCTTCTCTAGAAACTTTTCCACTAAAGATCTAAGAATGAATATCTGATCCACACAACCTCTTCCCTTCCTAAAGCCTCCCTGTTCTTCTTCAACTAATTTTTCTGTTCTTTCTCTAACTCTGTCTATAAGTATCCTACCATACACTTTTCCTATTATACTAAGAAGACAAATGCCCCTATGATTACCACACACTTCTTTTTCCCCTTTTCCTTTGTACAAGGGAATAATTATACCTGACTTCCAATCCTCCGGGACTCTACCTTCCTCCCAGGCCAATCTGCACATCTTCCACATCCATTCTACTACTATCTCTCCCCCATGCTTCAGCATTTCACCACACACTCCATCAATTCCTGGGGCTTTCCCCGATTTAACTTTCTTCATTGCTTCCACAACTTCTATCCTACTGATTTCTTCCTGTCTTCTCACCTCCCTCCTTCTCCCAGCCATTCCCCAGCCACTTATACTCGCATTACTTCCATCATCTACGTTCAACAATTCCTATAAAATACTGAAGCATTTTGTAAACAATTGTCGAACTGTCTCGGGGTTCATAGTGCACAAAAGTGGGGCAGTACTGAATTAAAACATTGCTGTAAGAATTATCAGATGCCTAAAAGGTTGAATTATGTTTTAAGCGCAGGATGCTCATACACCCTTTAGTATTTGTGTAAATAAAAAGGGGGGGGTCAATATTATTACTCTCATGCAGAGTATCCTTTATATGGATGTTGACAGTCTAATTGGGCTGCAGATAGAGATAAAGGAGGGTGTATCTAGCTATATATAAATATAAATTATTTATAAAAAAAAAACAATGTATGAAGAATATATGGAGAGAGAGAGAGAGAGAGAGAGAGAGAGAGAGAGAGAGACGTGATTTGATCTCTATTTACCGCCTCGCAGAGTGGATTTTTTTTTATGGGAGGAAGAAGGAACCAAGGGCAACGAACCCGCAATAACAGTTCCCTCCAAGAGAAAAACAAAATACAATAGAGAGCCAAATTCAAGATCCGATCATTTCGAGATGCCTGAACACATTGTGTTTGAAAGACTGGAGATCATAGGAAGCAGGAAATACAAACAAAGGGAGACAGTTCCAGAGTTGACCTGTTGCATAAATGAAGGACTGGGAGTAACGGTTAACTCTTGCATTAGAGAGTTGGACAGAATAGGGATGAGAGTTTGCTGCTAGACGGGTGCTACGCGCCCGTCGTAGAGGTGGAGAAATGCATGCACAGTTCAGAGGAGCAGTGACCATTGAAATAGCGATAGAAAAGAGATAAAGATGCAACAGTGTGGCGAAGAGACAGAGGTTGAAGGGAGTCAGTAAGAGGAGGAGAGTTAATGAGACGAAAAGCCTTTGACTCCATCCTATTGAGAAGAGCTCTATGTGGGGAGCCTCCCCACACATGAGAGTTGTACTCCACACAGGGGCGGATAAAACCCTTGTATAGAGTCAACAATTGTGCAGGGGTAAAGAACGAACGGAGTCGGCTCAGCACACCCAATCTCTTGGAAGCAGCTTTTACAAGAGATGTAATATGATCTTTCCAAGATAAGTCCCGAGTAAATGAAACCCCAAGTATGTTCAAGGATGATGCAGGATTAAGCTGAATATTATTAAACATCAGTGGGTTCACCTGTGGAAGATTTTGTCAGGTTGATAGGTGTAAGAACTGTCTTAGATGCATTAAAAACAAGATTATTTTTACCCCAGTCAGAGATACGAGCCAAGTCAGACATTAGGTGTGCCATGGCCTCATCCCTTGTTTGTTGAAGTAACTGCTGAGATGGGCGTTGCGGGAACCGAATGGAAAGATGAAGGGTGGAGTCATCAGTGTATGAGTGGATAGGGTCTGATGTACACCTTAGAAGGTCATTGATGAATAAAAGGAAGAGAGTTGGTGATAGGACAGAGCCCTGAGGAACACCACTGTTGATAGATCTAGGAAAAGAACGATGGCTGTCTACAACAGCGGCTATAGAACGACCAGAAAGGAAGCTAGCGATGAAGGCACAGATAGAAGGATAGAAACCGTAAGAGGGTAGTTTGGAAATTAAAGATTTATGCCAGACTCGATCGAAAGCCTTTGAGATATCAGGTGCAATGGCAAAGCTTTCGCCAAAGTCCCGAAAGGAGGATGACCAGGAGTCTGAGAGGTAGGTGAGAAGATCGCCAGTGGAGCGTCCCTGATGGAACCCATACTGACGATCAGAGAGAAGGTTGTGATAGTAAAGATGCCTTAAAATTTTTCTATTGAGAATTGACTCGAAAACTTTTGAAATACAGGACGTTAAAGCAATTGGACGATAGTTGGAGGGTTGGGAGTGGTCACCCTTCTTTGGGACTGGCTGAATGAAAGCAAACGTCCAGCAAGAAGGAAAGGCACAAGTTGACAGACAAAGGCGATGAGTTTGCCTAGGCAGGGTGTAAGCACAGAAGCACAGATCTTGAGAACAACAGGAGGGACTCCATCAGGCCCATATGCCTTGTTATTATTGAGGCCAGTGATGGCAGAAAATACATCAGCTGAAGAAATTTTAATGTCAGCCATGAGGAAGTCAGAGGGGGGAAGTGATGGAGGAACAGCACCGGAATCGTCTAAGGTGGAACTGGAGGAGATGCTGGCTGACAATAATACATTTCGATGCAACATTATTTGAGATACAATAAATCAGTTACAAATGGGCACAAAATGTCAACGTCTTGGCCATGTGCAACATGGACCTAATTGACTTGTCATAGGATGAATACAGACACTACAGTTTCTTGAGATAAGAGACCAAGATAAACCTCGTTTGTTCGTTCGTTCGTTCGTTCGTTCGTTCGTTCGAGAGAGAGAGAGAGAGAGAGAGAGAGAGAGGGAGAGAAAGAGAGAGAGAGAGAGAGAGAGAGAGAGAGAGAGAGACGGAGGGAGGGAGGGAGGGAGTTTTCACGTATATGTATTTGTGTGTGTTGGGTTAATCATAATAAAAAATATCAAATTTCACTGAGATGTTTATTATCATATAGGCTACTATTACCTTTAGATCGTATGTCGTTAGGCAACTGAATATATTAATGTAAATGAAGGTTGTTCACACTATTGTCTTAATGGTGGGGGTTCTTTCGAAGACTCCAATCATATACTTGGCGACCTGCAGCAGGGTTACCAACATCGCAACTGAATGGATGCAAGTATTATCAAAAGATTTCACCCTACATCGAGAATGTATAGAGCGTTTGGTGTAAAGATTGTTTTTTTCATAAGTGTGCAATAGCATTTTTCATTATCGTACATTTTGTACGATAATTTTACGATTCCTTCAAAGAGAGAGAGAGAGAGAGAGAGGGAGAACGGCTGAAGATCAGATTCATCTCTTTTTTATATTCAAAGGCTTAATACCTAGCTCACAGGAAAGGAATAAAAATGAGTATAAGCCAAGAGGGGCAATGTTCATACTCTTGATTAATAATAAAGCATAACATCGTCATAGCAAGTCATACTCTACTTTACACTGGAGGGTTCCTCACTACATTATGTGCTTTTTGGGGAGAGGGTAAGAAATAAGAATCTAAGGATAAAAGCTAGCAAAGATGTTTTTTCCTCCAATAATTAAAGAAAAATATAATGCCTAATTGAAACTGAATTTATTTTCGAGATTCTTAGATGTTATATTGTAGGCTACATGTGTAAACTACATCGATACAAGAAAGACTTGTTTAGCATACAAGCCAATAACGAGATGAAAAGTGCAAAGATGTGCTGTGAAGTCTCCCAGTCCACCTAGAATATGTCCTTTAGTCTAAATTTCAAATTTGTCTGGCTTATAGGATTGCTAATGCCAGTATTTCAATCTCAACAAAAATCATTATGTAGATAACTAAGAGATTAAACAAGAACATACGAAATGAAACTGAACACAGTTTTTCCAGTCTCCTTACCAGACAACCACCTTACCCCATACGGTACCAATATAGGTAGATATATAGACAGATAGATAGATATACTATGTGTTAGAGTTGTCTCAGTTGTTGGAGGAGTCTGACAGTGACTAAGGAGTGAGGACTGAGGAGGTTAGAGCCGAGGAATAGAGGTGGGCTGGTGTGTTAACTTGTCAAGTGTGAGCTGTGGAGCGTAATAATTTGATTCGTTTATATACAACAGTGAAGGATTTACCTTTGATTTGTAGTAAAAACAGTAATATACTACTGCTACCAATAATAACTGAAATATACATTTCAGTTTTACTATAACTATAATTTCGTGTAACCCATTCATTACTTTGGACAATTTCCAGACTTCATATAGTCACCTATTGTTAGTCAGAACAGAGTAAATAAAGGTATAATTGTAGTGGATGAGTAACTAGAGATGATTTTTATCTCTTTGATTATTAAAAATATCATCCTAAACTTAATAGAAGATGCAGTGCCAAGACACAGTAAACCCGTCCCCGGCAGTGATTTTAGTGTTGACGTATGAACTCAACAGGATATACAGTACAGTCAAAGTTGTCACATTTAAAATTTGCAGTAAATTGGGAGAAAAATGACGATTTTATGCCCATTTGAAATTTTAGGCCTGACCCACCTGACATTGATCCCCCTACCGCTAACTGACGGGTGACCCCCCTGATTTAATGAGGCATGTTATAGGATGCAGATTTGAAAAGTTCACTTTTAGGTTTTGGTTTTATGTCGATGTGACGAATTTGAAAGGAATTATATCGAAAAAAACGATATTTTTTTATTTTTTGGGCCTAGAGCCTGGGCCTTGGCCCAATTTGGCCCAAAATTTCATCAGCTGATCAGGTCATACCTCATCATCCCTGTAATTTTAGTCAAAATCGCACCAGTAGTTTTCACGTGACGTTGTTAACCCCTTAACCGTGGGGTGTCACTTTCGTGACACTTGGGAGCAAGGGATCATACTGCGGGGCGTCACTTTTATGATCCTGTGTTATTTTTGAATTTGCCCGGGCTTTCAAGTGGTGGCTTGTATCATCTATCAGTACTACCAGTGTCCAGCTATATTCAGTTCTGCTAATGTCATCTATAGTCCCATCCACTGTTGACAATTTAGCCATTTTTCTCCTCTCCTTGACTCCCTCCCCTCCTTACCTCCCCTCCATTACCCTCCCCTCCCGCCTGACCAGCTGCGCTGCACTACACAAATGCTGGTCGGATTTTTCCACTCAGTTTATCCATTGAAATGTGCCCTTTGGCCAATTCTTATACAAAATAATATATAAAAGAAAGAGAAAAGGTAATTGATACTGCCACACTGGAATGGGCTAATTGTCACCTGGCAACACCTCATGTGCACTCATTTGCTAATTTTCCCTGTTTATTTCCCCTTGAAATATGCCATATGACCTGTTTTCATAATAAAAATATATATAAGAAAGGAAGGGAGAAGCCTAAGTGATATTTACATTCACCGGGAACTACCTAATTTATTATGTATTGTCTAGATTTCCTGCCAATCATTTCATAGCATATATATTAACAGCTGTCACCACACTGACACTGGCAGCCCTTCACTGCCCCTAGGTCACAGCAATCAGGTTACTGTCGTCTTTCAAGGTGAAACTACGTCGGATTCCCGCCTGTCCAATTCTGATGCTTTTTAGCCCCATGCAAAGGGTCCTGTGACCTCTACCCCTACTGAACCTCGTGTGGAAAGGGGTAAAGGGCTAAGTGACTGCTGTGGAACGTGAACTGGCTAATTTATCAATGATAATGATGGACAGTGACTATGATCTTTCTGGTGGCTCTAAAACAGTGCAAGTGGAAATGTATATAATGTGTAAATAATGTGTAAACAGCAAGTGAAAGCAATGAATGTAAATATAACTGAACAGTGTAAAACAGTTTTATAAGTTACTGCAAGTGACAGTGCATAACATAGTGTAAAATAGAAATGTAAATAATGTAAATAAAATAGAAAATGTAAATAGAAATGTAAATAAGTAGTAATATAAGAATACGAGTATATATACTAGAAGTAATGAAAGGGAAAGTTTCACTCTAGCATGTATGAATACTAGGATGGCGACAGGTAATAATCCTATAATGGTATACAGAATAAAATGAAGCTGATGCCAGGGTAATAACAAGGATAAAAATGGTTTGTGTTTACGTTTAATGCATTTGCAGAACTGCTAATTTCAAGAATTTTGCAGATTTGCGCTAAGCGGAAGGCAATTTTTTCAGTTTGTGGATCTGCATTGCAGAAGTGAAATTTTGTTCACGGTGTCCACCTCTGCAGTTCATTGACTATGTAACAGTCTGTATACAGGCACAAACTCTGGGTGAATGCCAGGTTAATGTAATGGAGTGTTTAACAAGGTCAGTTTTACCCAGTTTTCACCAGGCAAGGCTGCAACAAAGCAACTCAAGCAACTGATCCCTACATTCCACATAAACACTGTGTTTCAAAAGAGGTTCACTGGCTCCAGAAGTACTCACTGAGGCAATCGTGATATTACTGGGTGCCTGAATCACTGAGCAGATTTCACACACAGAGAAGAATAAATCCTGCATTCATGTTGCTTATTACATTCATAAACTTGGATTTACTGATAGACAGTGTCATCATTCCTCTTTATTAAATCGCTGCTGTGTGGGACCACCTTGACGTGGTGGCAGGGCTTGAAGCATGGCTGGCAGCACCACCTACTCTGGAGGCATATTTACCTTTGTAGGGTTCGGTATTTGTTAGTCTCGTGGACCAAGCACCTGGTGAAGGAGGCCTGCTGGTGATTTTACCCTCTGCCCATTTGCCATCTAGGGCATGTGTTTGCTGTGCGTGGTGTCCCATAATGCTGGAAAATGGGAGTCCTGGGAGTTAAGTGATGCTGCATGCAGCACCCTGCAGTTAGCAATATACCTCTTTGGTCCCTTATTCTGGCTAGATGGGCGGCCTGGTTGGACGGCCAGCACAGCCTGAGCTGTGGCTTGCAATGCAGTGCTTCCCAGACTGAGCTGTGGCTCGCAATCCATGGGTTACATGCTATCACTGTGGGGGGCCTCATGCTGCATTTTTTTTTTTTTTTAGTAACTGAATGGAGGAAGGAAAAACAAATGAAAAAAAAAATAATAATCTATACACCAGATTACTGGTGTCCTCTGTTCATAAAATATCTGTAACAATTAGACTTGAACAGTTGTGGGTGGAAATTTGGAGGGAAACAACTCTGGGGAAACAAGTTCCAGAGAGATGCAGTTCGGGGAATGAAAGAATTCTGATAGGCAGAAGTTCTGCAATATGGCTGAGTGACATTCCAGTCGTGAGCGCTACCAGATGCCCGAGTAGCACGAGGGAAGGCATGGAGAGGTGGCATCATGGACGCAACTTCGTCTGAGCATTTGCCCAAAAAAAATAACTGTAAAATAATGCAAGGTAGGCAACATTCCTTCTTACTTGCAGGGGAGGTAGTTTATTTGTAATGGCAGGGTTGTTAATAATTCTAACAGCTTTGTTCTGAATTTTATCTAGTTGTTTTAATGCAACCTCTCCATATCCATTCCACAAGGGTGAGCAATATTCAAGTTGAGAGCCCACATGACTCTCATAAATTATACCTAACTGCTCATCGGCGAAGAAGTTACGGACTCTGTACAATAATCCAAGTTTCTTTGAGGAGGTTTTAGCAAGTGATCTAACATGAGAGGTCCAGCTGAGGGCATTGTTAAGTGTGACGCCAAGAATTTCAATACTTTCCCTCGCTACTGCCTGGAAAGGGAGATTTTGTCTATTTGAACAACTGTGGAGGTTTTGTTTCCTGAAACTAGGAAGACTGCTCAGACTCACTTTTTCCAGCCTGGAGTTACTTATGCTGCTGTCCTTTCTGGAATGCCAGTGTGTCGCCCTGTGTCCCAGAGGCTGCCTCAACCCATTCCAGTGCCCACTCCTTTGACTAGTGATTTGCAGGTTGCTGTCCCCGAGGGTAGTACTGTTTGTGAGACTGACGTTTGCCCACCCTCTACACTGACTGTTTATGCCTCCATTTTGGTGGCAGATGGTTTCCGCACTTCCATGGTGGTGGTGGATGTACGCATTGATGTGACTGCTCCTCCCTCCTTGTCCAGTGTGCCCGAGCCTCCATTTGTACCTGACAAACATCGTCATGGTTCTTCAGAGTCCTCTGAGCCTGAGGACTGGCCACCTAAGTCCTCTGTTGTCGAACCTTGTGTCGACCTCTCTCCTGTTCCATCTGGCCCGGAGGGTGAGGGGTCTAGCCAGGCAAAAGCTGCTGTTGATGGTCGGCCTGTGGCCTGGTTCCCACCAGAGGATGGTGTTGGACAGAGAGTTGGGGCATCAGTTCCAAAGCAAGATGTTATCCTCACAGGGTTCTAGTCCTGTGGACTCTACTTCCGCTTGTGGGGCTTCTGATGGTGGCACTGGCCGTTCTACATCACCAAGGGCAGCCTCCAAGCCACCTTCCAAGCAAATTGGTATGCCAGCTCAGAGGAACGGTGTTGTAAAACTTTCCTCTTCCTCATCCTCATGTTTGCCTTCAGATGTTCGATGCAGGATGCCAATTTCTGGTGCTAGGAAAGCTCTTCCCGAGGGCCTTCCTGAGCATCAATCCAAACCCACTCGCTTGTCAGGAGTTACATAGTCTCACACTTCAACCTGATGCAACCTACACTAGGATTCTCTTCTTCAGTGGAATTGCTGGGGTTAAATGTACCAGCTGAGAGGACCTGTCACATCTTGTTGCACAGTTTTCCCTTTTGTGCCTGTACATTCAGGAGACCATGGTTAGTGATGCTGTTCCTTCCAGCCCTTCTGACTACCATGATTTTTTAGTATGATCCTGTGTCAGGTCAAAGTCGTCATGGAGGTGCTGCCGTCTTCCTTCGCCATGATATTCCAGGCACCCGTTTGGATATCTCCACTCCCCTTCAAGCTGTTGCTGTCCGGATGTTTTTATGTCGGCAGTATACAGTTTGCAGTCTTTATCTTCCTCCTATTGCTTCTGTTGAAGGTCGGATCTGGGACACCTTATTTTATGGCCTTCCTTCTCCCATTCTGTTACTAAGAGATAGGAATGGTCATCATCCACTATTGGGCAACAGTAACAGTAAGGCAAATAGAGATTCGCCATCGGCTTGCCACTGCCGGTGCCTAGAGTCTCGTGATCTCCGTTTTGCCTCTTCTGGGGGAGGGCCTTATAATGTCCTCTTTTACATTTCTGAACTCCAGACAGCTCTGTCGTGGTGTCATGTTTCTTCAATTGGCTGTGATGATAATCCTTATGCCTTTCTCCGTCACCTGTCTGATGAGTTCCTTTTGTATTTACAGTTGCTATATAATAAACTTTGGTGTACTGGTGAGTTTCCATATTCTTGGGGTGTTGTTGTGGTTATCCCCATCCCTAAGCCAGGAAAGGATCCTCTGCAGACAACAAATTATCGTCCCATCTCTCTGACCTCTTGTGTTTGCAAGGTGTTGGAGAAGGTGGTAAATGGCAGGCTCATGTGGTATTCAGAGAGGGATCATTTACTTACCATGAGTCCAGTATGGTTTTCATAACATGCGATCTACCATTGATGCCCTAATGTCTTTGGAATCTTCTGTCTGTGAGGCTTTCTCCACTAACCAACACCAGGTCAAGGTCTTCTTTGATCTGGAAAAGGCACACGACACTGCCTGGTGTCATGGCATTTTACTTTCTCTTCATGAATCTGGTCTTCATGGACGCTTGCCTGTTTTTACTAAGAGGTTTTTATCTAACCATTTTTAAGGGTCCGAGTGGGAGGAGTGCTGTCTAATGCTCGTGCGCTAGAAGACAGGGTACCACTGGGGAGTATCCTTAGTGTTACTCTCTTTGCTGTGGCCATCAACAGTGTTATTAATGAACTTCCTGATGGTATGCAAGCCTCATTATATGTAGATGACCTCTCAATTTCCTTCACTGCATCTAGAATGTCCCCGATAGAGAGGAAGTTGCAACTGGCTCTTAACAGAATTTCTGAGTGGGTTGAGTCCTGGGGTTTCTGTTTTTCTTTACAAAAGTTGGTGGCTACGCATTTCTGTCATCTTCAGGAGGTTCACCCAGACCCAGATTGGTATCTCGATGATTGGAGGATATCCTGCGTGGAAAAGACTTGGCTTGGGGGTCTTCTGTTTGATAGATGACCAATCTGGGTTCCTCATATTCGTTCTGTGAAGGTAACTTGTATTAAAGCTTTGAGTCTTCTGAGGATTTTGGGATATACTTCTTGGGGTGATGATCGTCAGACCCTCCTCCTTTTGCATCGATCTCTCATCCTTTCTAGACTTGAATATAGGTGTGAGGTCCACTCCTCTGCAACAGATGCCTATCTCCGGATATTAGACTCTGTGCATCATGCGGGTGTTTGTTTGGCAACATTCAGGTCACCCCCAATTTCGAGTTTGTTGGTGGATGCTGATGCCCTCCTTTTGGCTTTGCATTGCCATTCATTGATGATGAGGTGTTGGTATCATCTTCACCATCTTCTGGACTCAGTTTCTCATACCATTGTCTCCCAGGATTCTCTATCGTCTGTTTATGACTCCCATCCTAGTTTCCCGAAGCCCTTTGGTTACAGGGTCTGGTCTGTTATGTTAGCTCTCTCTGTTCCAAGCCTGGCAGTCTGTCCACATAGGATCCTGAGGGTGGGATTTTGGCTACTCCCTCATTATTTTGTAGGTCCATTGTTGGAAAAGAGGGCTTACTTCCCTCTCAGGTGTCCCTCTCTCTCTCTTTTTAGAACATACTTTCACACATAAGAGTTCTAACCGTGTCTGTACTGATGGATGTAAGACTGATACTGGAGTAGCCTTTGGTGCTGTCTTCCCTTCCTTCAGTTGGGGGGTAGCCTATCTGATGTTGTTTCAGTGTATACGGCGGAACTGACTGCTTTTTTATTTGCTTTCCAAATAATTTTTACTCTCCCCCAATCTGCTTCTGTGATTTTTAGTGACTCCCTTAGTGCTCTCAACACTGGAGTCTTTTAATGCATACCACCCACTGGTTTTGTCAATTTTAGAGTGACTTTTTCTTCTTGATTGTCTTGGCTGTTGTGTGGATTTCTGTTGGGTTCCCGTGCATATTGGTGTGGTGGGCAAAGAGAAGGCAGATAGTTTAGCTAATGCTGTGAGTTCTTGATGGTCACTTACCGACTACCTGGTTCACTCTTCTGATGTAACGCCTTGCTTGTGGTACACGACTCGTATGTGTTGGCAGAGACATTGGGATGGTGTTGTTCACAATAAGCTAAAAGAAAATTTTCAAAGAGTGGTTGTGCCGAGGGTTCTCCCCTCCATGTTTCGGTGATTGAAGGTGGCTGTTACCAGGCTTTGCATTGGGCACTCTTGGTTTGCACATGGGATCTTGATGAGTGGTGGGACTCAACCGTACTGTGACGATTGCTTTGTTCCCCTTACTGTCCGTCACTTGCTGGTAGAGTGTCCAAGTCTGGGGGACCAATGTCATTGGCGGAAGGGGGCAGATGGTGCCTACTGTTTGTCCTAGATGTCTGGTGGAGCCTCCACCAATTTTACTGATGAGCTTAGTTTTCTTCAGGAGTCGGGCCTTCTTCCACTTGTATAAGTAATTGATATATTATATTCTTTTGTTATTTCCAATGTTTTATTTCTAATAAAGGGTATTAACTTTGTTTTGAATATACACTTTTTATTTGCGACGTCCTTTACCTTGTTGTCCGGCGGCATATGTCCCTGGCAGTTGCATCACCAGATTTTAATTATATTCAGTCAATCGGTCAATCTTTATTCAATGTATTATCTCTGGTACAACATGTGTCTGGAGCCGCGAGCATTGTTACTATCTTGTTTGTATGCATCTTAACACTACCTAGAGTATATGCAGCCATGTTTACATAATGCACATGGGACTAAGTAATGCCTGACTCTGAGATTCCGCTGAGGTGTCAGTGACAGAAGAACGATAGGATTTCTGACTTAAGCTGACATATCAGTACCATGACGTCACCTCCCGAGTCGAATCTCACAAAGAAAGGGCTACACAATATCTTTCAACATCCAGCCAAAAAAAAAAATTTTTTCTTAATGTTTACTTCTTGCCAGTGTCTTCCAAGTCAACAGAAATTTACGAAATTGTAGAGCTCGTAAATTATGAAGCATGAGAAATAGAGTAAAACTCTGATTTGAGATAAAAAATAAAACATACATATTTTAAAGTTACAACCCTGTTATAGCATTGTCTCTCCTTAACTTCTTCAATATGTGTAAATTACAATGTGGCTACATAAAACAGCAGCATAAAATCCAGTACAGTGCATAAAACGTATGATAATCAATAACGAAACTGTAAAATGAACATACCTGGCAGATCAGTTATCGAAATTCTTACGGATTAATTCGCCCATGTTCGGTGAAATGTTTGGAGTGAACTGTGACCAGTTAAAACAGGGCTGCCAGACGCTGGCCACTAGCTCCTTGCCCCTCCACTTTCACTAGATACCCTCCCCCCTTTAGCTGATAACTATTCCCATTCTCATATAGATCGACTATCAAGCCCTGGATCTTCAGTTTCTGTAAGAGGGTTGAGCTAATTTTAACAGATATAAGACCCTGGGTCTTATTTGAATGCATGACTTCTATGCGAGCCCATCAACCTCGTGATTCATATGCGACCCTTCGTGAAACATTTTTCGACCCCAATTGGGGTCGGGACCTCGTGTTTGGGAACCCCTGCTTTAGATATTGATAATACATATACAGTATATATTTTTTCTTCCGCATCGTTCCTTTGAGGGAGAGTGACCAAAGCAGCCATGCAAGACGGATGTGCTTATGTTGCCTGCGACCCGTTGAGGGGGGCAACCAGCCAGCCACAGTCTCCCACAGCCCAGAAGATCCGGGGGACCATGGTTTGGTGTAACCTAATGGCGGGGTATGGATTCATCAAACGCCAGGATACTGGCATTGAAGTTTTTGTGCACCACCAGGCAATCATTAAACAAAACCCACGGCACCTCCAATGCTCTCTAGATGATGGAGAATCGGTGGAGTTTAGTATGTTTGGAACCCCCAAGGGTCCTGAGGCCCGGGATGTAACTGGGCCGGGTGGTGTAGCTGTTGTTACGGAACAGAGAAAACTGTCCCGCAAAGTTCCAGGTTCAAAACAAAAGAGTTAGGTAAAATTACAAGTTAAAGTTTAATGCTCAAACTAACAACTAAACATTCAGGACTCATAAGGATAATGTAATGGCAAAAAACAGGTTAAATATATGGTTAACTGCAATACCCTCTACTGTATTAACACGAAATTAGCAAGAGTAAATTTATCTAAGTCAGCCCTGATAAAATGAGAAAACCGGATAATGGTCAGTTAATGCAAGATATATTATTACAGATACAAAATATTATTACCACTGGCTGACAGCAAAAACTTCACATTAATCATAAAAACCTCACCAGGCTTACGAATTAACACCTTATGCTATACAGTACAAGAAAAAATGTAATAACACTTATACTCAAATTACACAGCAACTAGATGGTTGGAGACTTCCTGAGCACTCACAAAAATAACAACTGTACAGGGGAGGACAGAGATGTGAACAAAATGAGGAGTAGATCTAAATGGCAATTAATGCAGAGACTGAGCTCATTATATAGGGGCCGGCAGAGCTTGATACAACTTGTAAGAAGGACGCGCAAATGAAGCCATAGGGGACAAAGAGTTGACAATCCTGCTCTGAACAACAGAAAGAACGACTTACTCTACTATAAGGGAGGAGGGGGGGAGTGAGGTAGAACACGCACTATGGAAGTCACGAGGCGAATCGTGATCAAACATGCAGCATACTGTACGTTAGAATTATATGATGGATGATGAAATCATAGGCTATGTAACACCTCCCCATAAAGAAAAAGAAATTTACAAAGGAAATTTCTTATTGCTCTAAAACAATCTGTCTAAAGTCTAGATAAGCCATCTGCAATAACATTTTCTTTCCCCTTGATATGTTGTATGTCTAATGAATACTCCTGTAGAAGTAGACTCCATCTTGTCAATCTCTGATTTTTATCTTTAAACTTACTAAGGAATTTCAGTGGGTTATGATCGGTATAAATGACTATGAGGTCAAAACCAGAACTCAAATAAAATGAAAAATGCTGTAAATCCAAAATCAAGGCCAAAAGCTCTTTCTTAATAGTTGAGTAGTTCTTTTGAGGTGGAGTGAACTTCTTACTGTAATAAGATACAGGGTGTTCAATACCCTGATAATCCTCTTGCAGCAAAACAGCCCCAGCTCCTGTATCACTTGCATCAACAGCCATCTTAAAAGGCTTAGCAAAATTTGGAGTAGCAAGCACTGGCTGACTTAATAGGATAGTTTTAAGTTTGGTGAAAGAGGATTCACAGTCATCGGTCCAGACAAATTTAACTCCCTTTTTCAGTAGGTCTGTAAGTGGTGATACAAGAATTGAAAAGTTAAGAACAAATCTGTAATAACCTACCATTCCCAAAAATCTTTATAGCTCTTTCCTACTTTTAGGTCTGGGAAGATCACTTATAACCTGAACCTTAGCTCCTGGTGGTACAACGTGTCCATCACCAATTACGTACCCAAGGTACTGAACTTTAGCTTGACCAAACTCACACTTTGATAAATTAGCTACAAGATTAGCCTGAACCAAACGCTCAAGAAATTTACTGACATGGCATAGGTGACCTTTCCAGTTGTCACTGAAGATTAATACATCATCAATATAAACAACACACCCTGCCAAACCCTCTGTTACAACATTCATGAGCTTCTGAAATGTGGCTGGTGCATTCTTCATACCATATGGCATTACAGAACATGCAAAAGTCTTTCCTAGTGTTACAAAACATGAGATCTCCCTAGCACGTTCAGTCATAGGTACTTGCTAGTATCCCTTTAACAAATCAAACTTACTTATGTACCTAGCCTTTCCGATCTTGTCTATGCAATCTTCCACGTGAGGGAGAGGGTAAGTGTCTGTTTTGGTTATCTGATTAACACGTCCATAGTCGATGCAAAGCTGCTGTGACCCACCTGGCTTAGGGACTAGAGTGACAGGAGAACTCCACTCGCTCTGACAGGGCTCAATCATCTTGTGGTCCAACAGGTAGCCAAGCTCCTTCTCGATGAGAGGAATTTTCACTGGGTTCACACGGTAAGGAGGCAATTTAATTGGCTTTGCGTCTCCAACATCGACATCATGCATCAACACAGTGGTTCTTCCTGGAGTGACACAGAACACTTGCGGGTACTCCTGCAGTAATGCCGAAAACTCCTGCCTTTCCTCGGGAGCTAGATGAGAAATCTTAGTCTGGAGATCATTCATGATATCAAGATTCTTCCCCAAACTATCACTCAGGCTCATGCTGCATGGGAGAACTTCACTTGCAGACTCGGGTGGAACAGCTACAGTGCAGACTGGGTTATTTTCGTCCCGCCTGTGATATAACTTTAGCATGTTGATGTGACAAAGTTGCTTGTTCTTTCTACGATCTGGTGTGGCGATGACATAGGTGACATCACTGAGTTTCTTCTCCACGAAATAAGGACCACTAAACTTGGCTTGAAGAGGTTGCCCATGCACCGGTAGCAGAATCAAAACCTGATCTCCTGGCTGAAAGTGGCGTAACCTGGACTTCTTATCATACCAAGTCTTCATCTTCTCCTGAGCAGCTTCTAAATTCTCTCTCGCCAGCTGTAAAGCAGTGGACAGCCGTTCTTTGAACTTCATCACATACTCCAGCAGGTTGACGTCATCTTCTTCCGACAGCCAGCATTTCTTGAGTAGCTTAAGGGTCCTCTTACTTCATGGCCAAACAGTAGTTCAAAGTGTGAGAAGCCCAGTGATTCATTTGGAGATTCTCTTGCGGCAAATACAATGAATGGAAGACATTTATCCCAGTCTTTCTGATGTTCCAAACAGTATTTCTTGAGCATCGATTTGAGTGTTTGATGATACCTCTCCAACACTCCTTGGGTCTGGGGATGGTAAGCTGAAGACGTGATCTGGGTGATGCCCAACTCTTTCAGAGACTGCTTGAAAACATTTGACATGAAATTACTTCCCCGGTCTGACTGTACCTCCTTGGGTAGACCAAACTTTGTGAAGAACCCTAGCATTTCCTTAACCACGTTCTTTGCTGAGATATTTCTAAGTGGAATGGCTTCAGGATAACGAGTAGTCATATCAATCAGGGTCAACACATAAGAAAATCCTGAAGAAGTCTTAGGAAGAGGGCCCACAATATCCACCAACACACGGGTGAAAGGCGCCTCAAAAGGAGGAATGGGAACTAGAGGTGCATCCTTTTCGGTCTGATTACACTTCCCCACAACTTGACAGGTGTGACAAGACTTACAATATCAGGAAAGATCTCTGAAGATACCTGGCCAGTAGAAGTGTTTCAAAATGCGTGCCACAGTCTTCCTCACTCCAAGGTGTCCTGCCAAACTGGAATCATGAGCCACTCTAATGATATCCTGCCTACAAACACGGGGGATGACAACTTGATGTACAACCTCCCATTCACAGTCGGCTGATGCTGTTGGGGGTCTCCACTTCCTCATAAGTAGTCCTGACTTTATATAATAACAAGTAGAAGCACCAGCTGACTCTTCCTCACTGCAAGCAGAGTTAGCTAGACCTTTCAACTCAGGGTCAGCAACCTGCAACTCAACCAACTCTTGACGAGACGAATTATCAACACTACGGGGTACTGCCTCATCTGGTGAGTGGTCCAAATTAGCAAGAAAAGTGTCAGCTAGGATAACATCATCATCATCATTTTCCTCTATGTCACCAGTAACTTTAGACTTAGCCCTAGTGACAGTACATGCAGAGAACACATCAGGGACATCACAATCCTGGGTCGCAGTCACTGGCTCACTAGACAACTGAGGAGCTGGACACACTTGACTTCCACCAATATCATTTCCAAGTAAGAAAGTTACACCTGACATTGGGAGTGTCTCAACCAACCCAACCATAATGGAACCATTAACAAAACCAGACTCTAAATTCACTCTGCACAGAGGGACAGAGAAGTAATTATTCCCTACACCTTGCAAGATTACAGTTTCATCAGAGGAATTAACATTAGAGCCTAGAACACTGGTCAGCATAAGGGATTGGCAAGCACCTGTATCACGATATATTTTAACTGATTTCCTGTCATTACTGTCCAGAGGACTGACAAAACCATCAGCCAGGAAATTAGCACATGAACTCTTGAGAGTGTCACCCACGTTACTGCTCAAAAGAGGAGCTTCATCATGAGGATTTAATTTACCCCTCAAAGCAGGTTCAGTTAACTCAGTTAAAGAATTCTGGGAACTCTCAAGGGTGGACACTAGACCAATTGACTGAATATTTAAAGACTCCTTTTTGTTCACATCACGCTGTCTCCTGAAACATTTGTCCGTAGTATGACCAAGCTTACTACAATAAGTACATTTACTTTTCTGAAATCTAGAGGTGAAGCTGGTAATTACTTCCTGAGAAACATCATCTTTATTCTCTCTCCTGTTACCTGTACTCTGAGTAGAGGCAACGTACTTACTCTCAGCTTTCCTTTTTTCTTTAGAATATCTCTTGTGAGTGAGAACATATTCATCAGCTAAAACTGCAGCATCAGACAAATTATCTATTCTTTTCTCATCAAGATATAGGCTTACATCTTTATTAATACACCTTTTGAAGTCCTCCAGTAGAATCATCTGCTTAAATTTACCAAAATCAGAATCCACATTCTTAGAATTTAACCATGGCTCTAACAGATCTTCTTTGATTTTTGCATACTCAACATGGGATTGCTTATGTTGCTTATAAGTTGTCTTAAATTTTACTCTATAGGCTTCAGGAACAAGCTCATAGGCCTTAAGAATCAAGCTCTTAACTACATCATAATTATCAGATTGATCCTGAGGCAAAGATGCATAAGTTACTTGAGCTTTACCGGTGAGAACAGTTTGAAGGAGTACTGGCCAATACTTTTTGGGCCAATTAAAACCTGTAGCTACCCTCTCAAACAACTGAAAATACTTTGTTAAATCAGATTCATTAAAAGGAGGGACAAGTTTAACATTTTTAGCCACATCAAAATCATCAGAGCTAGATGATCCAGTTCCACATTGTTTCATGCGATACTCATGGTCTGCCTGAATCCTAGCAAGTTCAACTTGTGCGTGAAACTCAGCCTCCTTAGCACGAGCCTCCTGCAGGGCTAGCTGTAACTTAACTAATTCAATCTGCGTTTGCTCATCTGGAGGAGTTACATTAAACGAGCTTTTATTAATTATGTCAACAATTTGATCTTTAGAATGATGAGAGCGAACAGCAATTCCCAATTGTTGAGCAACAAGCTTAAGTTCATTCATTGTTCTGTTTTCTACATCACACACTGTTTGCACATTTGACAAAAAATCTTTGGCTTCATGAAATGTAGTAATAGTAGACATCATGAATAAATCACAGTCACAAAATATCAAGCAATATCCTTATGATAATATCCTGAACATCCTGATAAGAGGTCGCCAAATTTATGTTACGGAACAGAGAAAACTGTCCCACAAAGTTGCAGGTTCAAAACAAAAGATTTAGGTAAAATTACAAGTTAAAGTTTAATGCTCAAACTAACAACTAAACATTCAGGACTCATAAGGATAATGTAATGGCAAAAACAGGTTAAATATATGGTTAACTGCAATAGCCGCTATTAACACGAAATTAGCAAGAGTAAATTTATCTAAGTCAGCCCTGATAAAATGAGAAAACCGGATAATGCTCAGTTAATGCAATATATATTATTACAGATACAAAATATTATTACTACTGGCTGACAGCAAAAACTTTACACCAATCACAAAAACCTCACCAGGCCTACGAATTAACACCTTATGCTATACAGTACAAGAAAAAATGTAATAACACTTATACTCAAATTACACAGCAGCTAGATGGTTGGAGACTTTCTGAGCACTCACAAAAATAACAACTGTACAGGGGAGGACAGAGATTTGAACAAAATGAGGAGTAGATCTAAGTGGCAATTAATGCAGAGACTGAGCTCATTATATAGGGGCAGGTAGAGCTTGATACAACTTGTAAGAAGGACGCGCAAATGAAGCCATAGGGGACAAAGAGTTGACAATCCTGCTCTGAACAACAGAAAGAACGACTTACTCTACTATAAGGGAGGAGGGGGGGAGTGAGGTAGAACACGCACTATGGAAGCCACGAGGCGAATCGTGATCAAACATGCAGCATACTGTACGTTAGAATTATACAAAGGATGATGAAATCATAGGCTATGTAACACTGTGCAGGGTTCTGCCCATGCACAGCGGTGCCTTACGGCCCGGGGACGTCAGGCCAGGGATCCTAAGAGTTCCGAACAGATGAACCTCAACGTGGAGGTGTGTATCGCGACGATGAAGGCTTTTTGTGGGGGTGATAAGAAGGCTTTGCGCGTTCTCCCAAAGATCTTCGAGGAGAATGGGCTGCCTTGCCTCATCATCCCCGAGTGCTTTGCCCGTGATATACACTCTGTCCCTCGCCCACGGGAGCATCGGGCTCGTCCACCACAGCCACGATATGCTGTTCCTCGTCAGACGCCGAGGAAGAGGCTTAGGCTGGAGGATCCCCTCAACCGACGGACAGCCTCTCAGATTACCGACCCAGCCCCGGACCTGAACAACACTACGACTATGACCACGACCATGGTGGAAGTCCACCAGCTGCCAGCAATGTCTGAGGAGGAGCAGGACTCAACTGACACCGCCTCCATGGCCGAGGAAGCGTCGACCGGCTCCTTGACCGAGGAGGAAGTTGGTGAGTCCCCCCCTCCTCACACAGAGGAGGGCATCCCATCTCGCCCTCCCATCATCGACCTCAAGGATCGGCTGGACGTAGCCTCCTATAGGCACCTCCTGGCTCTCAGTGCTCACACCCGGTCATACCAGCTCGGAGCAACGACATATACCACCTTTTACGATCTGCTCCGAGCTGCCGACCAGGGTGGGGACATAAGACCTATGCTGATTGTCAGGGGAGAGGAGGTGCGTCCAGCCGACCTCAGGACGCTTTACCACATGCTCCCACCTCGTCTGGCCCCTTAGATCACCAGTGCTGTGCCGTGAGGGAGTGGCTTCGGTTTTGTATATCCATCCTGGCTGGCCTAATACCCCATATTGGAGGTGAAGGCCATTAAGCCTCCCCCCAAAAAAGTCATTCCATTCACTGTTCAGTTCTCATCTACTCAACTCATTGTTCACTGATTCTTCTAGCTTAAGCAACTTTAAGCTGTGATCTTGACAAATAAAGAAATAACAGGTTGTATCAAAGACGCCTAAATTTCAGTGACGGGCAAACTCATTTTTATCCAGACAGTGTAGTAAATTAAGCAGTGCAGTAAAACTAAGTTAAGAGACAAATCGCTGCACTGGTCTGATACACAGGCAGACCGAAGTGAACATAGATACAAAGGCAAACAAAAGTGAACATAGATACAAAGGCAGACAGAAGTGAATGTAGATACAAAAGCAGACAGAAGTGAAACTAGATTCAAATGCAGACAGACGTGAACATAGTTATAAAGGCAGACAGAAGTGAATATAGATACTATGGCAGACAGAAGTGAACATTAATACAAAGGCAGACAGTAGTGAACACTGATATAAAGGCAGACAAGTGAGTAGATACAGAGGCAGACAGACATGAATAGATACAAAGGCAGACAGAAGGGAACATAAATACAAAGGCAGACAGAAGGGAACATAAATACAAAGGCAGACAGAAGGGAACATAAATACAAAGGCAGACAGAAGTAAACATAGATACTAAGGCAGACAGAAATGAACATTAATACATAGGCAGACGGTAGTGAACATTGATATAAAGGCAGACAAGTGAGTAGATACAAAGGCAGACAGACGTGAACTGATATAAAGGCAGACAGAAGGGAACATAAATACAAAGGCAGACTGAAGTGAACATAGACACAACAGTAAGTCTGAAGAATAGCCAATCTGTACACAGTGAGAACATGGGGTGGGGTAGGGCTGTTACGTGGAAAACGAGTCTTTCTCTCTCTCTCTCTCTCTCATATATATATATATATATATATATATATATATATATATATATATACTGTATATATATATGGAGCCTCTGTGGTACAGTGGTAAAGTGTGCATGTGTGTACATGGGAGAACCAGGGTTCGTGCCCCGCCAGAATAAGACTCTTTGGGAGTGTTCTCCCGGCCACGTACTGCTTTGGCGGACATAAGGGGTGCTGTGGTTGAACCACTGTCGCTTACTGTAGAGTATGCTTGCACCCAGTCAACTTGCATGGGCCAATTACACTTGGTTCACAGATACACACACATCCAAAGCTACTACAATCACACTTACAAGCACTTCCCACCCTACATACAATCTCTACCAGAGAGCCTAAGCCATTTGGTAGAGATACATTGGTTGTATCGTCCCCAGTTCGGTCGGGATATGCTTGTTCTGCAGTGGACACTCGAACGGTTGATGATGATATATGTATATATATATATATATATATATATATATATATATATATATTATGTGAGGAAGAAGGAACCAAAGGCAACGAGCCAGCAAAACTGTTCCTTCCAAGAGAAAAACAAAATACAAGAGAGAACTGAATTCAAGATCCGATCATTTCGAGATGCCTGGACACACTGCGTTTGAAAGACTGGAGATCATAGGAAGCAGGAAATACAGACAGAGGGAGACAGTTCCAGAGTTGACCTGTTGCATAAATGAAGGACTGGGAGTAACGGTTAACTCTTGCATTAGAGAGTTGGACAGAAAAGGGATGAGAGTTTGCTGCTAGATGGGTGCTACACACCCGTCGTAGAGGTGGAGGAATGCATGCAGACCATATATAATTATGGTCTTGGACACATACAAAGTTGAAAGCTACGGCACATTCTCCTTTGTTGATTTCCTTATGTACGGTTTCTATTTGCTGTACAATTTTTCGGTTGTCTTCTTCAGGAGTTCCCCAAAAGGACAGCAACGTTTCAGAACTGTCATGTTCCATCTTCAGGCTGGATCTGATAGTTTTTTTTTTTTTTTTTTTGGCTTTATGGTCATTGCCCTCTGTGAGGTGCATTAGGCCGAACTAGATGGCGTAGAACATCACGTCTTCGCTGCACCAGTGCTGCATGAGACAGCCATTCTAAGGGGCCAGACGTGGAGCCAACATATGATAGATGGATCATAGATCGGCCAGACGCACCTCCTCTCCCCTGACAAACAAGACGGGTCAAATATCCTCACCCATACCGGCAGCCTGGAGCAGATCGTAGATGTTGGAGTAGATGGTAGCTATGAGCTGGAACAACTGGGTGTGAGCATTGAGAGTCAGGAAGTGTCGGTAGGAGGACATTTCCAGCTAATCCTTATGGTTGATGATGGGAGGGAGAATTGGGGTGCCTCCTCTGCCGAGGAGCTGGTTGACACTGCTTTGGCCGTGGAGGTGTTGTCAGAGGAGTCCTGTCCCTCCTCAATCTCTGATGACAGATGGTATACTTCGCCAGTGGTCATTGCCGTGTCCATTTCTGGAGCCAGGTCGGTGATCAGGTTGGCAGTCCTTCTGTTGAGGGGAGCCTCCAGCCTCAGCCTCTCCTGTGGTGTTGTGTGGGGGGCAGCAGGTTGTGGCTGCCGGGCACAGTGCTCCCCTCGGGGAGGAACTGAATGTACATTCCGGGTGAAGCACTCGGAGATGACAAGGCAAGGCAGCCCGTTCCCCTAGAAGATCATTTGTAGAACACACAAAGCCCCCTTGTCACCCCCACAAAAAGTCTTCACCATCACGATGAACATCTCAACGATGGTGTTTATCTCCTAGACTCACAAGATCCCTGGCCTGGTGTCCCTGGGCCGTGAGACGTTGCTGTGCATGGGCAGAACCCTGCATGGCCACACCTCCCAGCCCAGTAACATCTCGAGCCTCAGGACCCTTAGGAGTCCCAGAGAGACTAAACTACACCGTATCTCCGTCCCCAAGGAAGCGTTGGAGGTGCCGTGGGTTTGGTTTAATGACAGCCTGACAAAAACATCAATGCCAGTATCCTGGTGCTTGATGAATCCATACCCTGCCTTGGCATTAAACCAAACCACAGTCCCCCTGATCTTCTGGGCTGCTGGAGACTGTGGTGTGCTGACTGCCCTCCTTGACAGGTCACACGCAATAGCAGATGTGTCTGCCATGGCTGTCGGTCATCCTCTCTCTTTCTGCTCCTGTTAGTTCTGTCGTGGGTGGCTGCTTATATACGGTTCAGGTGAATCAAGTGGAGACAGGTGGGCTGAGCTAATAAGCTAAGCTGATCAGTCACTGGTGGCTGCTTCGTTGGCTAAGCTTGTGTGGCATTTTAGGGATGGTAAAACTTCGAAATCTTCAACTTATGTGTTTATTGTAGTTTGTTTTTTGATAATGCAGATTACCTCTAGAAACAAAGAGACGGCAAGGGGTCTTGTTCTGTCTAGATTATTTTTGTGTTCTCAACAAAGTTTTGTCGTCAGGTGGGAGTTGTGTAGGATGGCATAGTGGTACTTGGCTCCATTCTGTAGGTGATGGGCGAGGTGCCTCGGTCATCTGGTCCGTGTCATTCCAATGTATGAGTGAGGTCCACACTCCTCTCTGCTGCAGTTATGATGATAAATGACACGGTCTTCCTGAAGGGACGTCTTGGTCATGGCGTATCGGTTCCCAGGCAGAAGGTGGGCTGTTTTCCTTGTTTTGAGGATGGAGTGTTGACCTCACTCATACATCAGACCTCACTTATATCATCAGCGCCAACGTCTTCCACTGCTCCACTTGGAAATATGCCCATCAGGAAGTAGAACGCGTGACTAAGTCCTCGTTGACAACGGCTACACTAACACCGATGTATCAAACGTGATTAAGAGACGCATGGACAAATGGTATACTCAGCAAGACACCACTACACCCATAACCGACGAACAAATCAAAATATACTACAGAAGCCACATGTCTACACACTACAAGATGGATGAAATGATCATCAAGGACATTATATACAGAACTGTATGCCCTACAGACCCGGAACAACACATTGCTGTCATCATTTACTACAAAAAAGGAAAACATGCCACCTTCTCCTTCTTGACCGACTTGCCGTTACCAAGATGCCCCTTCAGGAGGACCATGTCATTTACCAGCAAAACTGCAACTGTGAGGAATGTGGACCTCACTTATACATCGGAATGATACGGACCAGACTATCGAGGCATCTCACCCTTCACCTACAGAATGGAGCCATCAAGAACCACTACGCCACCCTACACAACTCCTGGCACGAGAAGACCTGGATAAAAACACCAAGATAATCGACAGAGAACAAGGCACTCACAGTTTCTTGTTTCTAGAGGCAATCAACATGATCACCAAACACCCTACAGTAAACACACAAGTCGACGATTTCCACATCCTACCGTCCTCAAAACGCCACATAAGCTTAGCCAACAAAGCAGCCAATGAGCGATCAACTTAGTTGATCAGCTCTGCCCATCTATTTCCACATGATTCACCTGAACCGGTTATAAGCACCCACTCATGACAGAACCAGCATATCAAGCCTGAAGATGGAACACGGTAGTTCTGAAAGGTCGCTGCCTTTTGGGGAACTCCTAAAGAAACTCCAAGATCATTGATAAATTGTACGGGAAATAGAAACCGTACATAAGAAAATCAGTCAAGAAAAATGTGCCATTGCTTTCAACCTCGTATGCCTTCAAGAAAATATCCAGCCTGGCTACACTAATATACTTATAATATAAATAGATAGATAGATAGGTAGATAGATTGATAGATATAGATAGACAGATAGGTAGATAGATAGATAGATAGATATGTGTGTGTGTGTGTGTGTGTGTGTGTGTGTGTGTGTGTATACAGTGATGGATGGATAGACAGGATGATAAACGGATAAATTAAGCCAATACCTCCGGAAGACAGTGATCCTGTGGTAGTCTGATCATCACCCAGTACAAGTGTTCTGAGCCGTAGTTTTTGATAATGAACGGTGACAAACATTTACAGCGAGTCTTTCCAGATGTTGTTAATGCTCGTATCCAGACGCTTCAAAACGATAACAACATACTGCACATAAACAGTCACTACAGCACTGCAGGTCTTATTTGCACCACGTCCATACAGGGACACCACATTCCTATTTGAAATTCATCCACATTGGAAAGGGTTAATCTGTGTGTGTGTGTGTGTGTGTGTGTGTGTGTGTGTGTGTGTGTGTGTGTGTGTGTGTGTGTGGAGGTCCAATCTTGTAGAATGATATAAATTGTCATAAAAATCTATTGATTTCCAATAACTATATTTTCTTTTTTTCTTTCTTTCTTTTTTTTTTTTTTTTTTTTGTTTGGCCTTTTATGAGAGGCCTCTCGAAAGCCAGAATAAACAATATGGTGTTACAAATAAAATGCAGCGTCCGACGATCCACGGGTAGGCTATCCAACTCAGATCTTTATTTGTTAAAATGTTTTCCACCTTCTCGCCTTGCACTCTTTTGCCCACACCGACTCCCTCTCGCCAACTCGTGAAATCACTGACCATTATCTCCAACAATAATTGCAAATTGAGTTTACTAGAGCATCGAATACATGGAGGAAGGCATGAGTGTTGGTGTGAGGGAGAGAATGTTGGCGAGGAGATAATTTGGTGGAAAAAAAGAGAATGTTGGTGAGGGGACGATAACTTGGTAAGAAAGATGATGATATTGGTGAGAAAATGATAGTTTGGTGGGGAGAAGTGAATGTTTTTGAGATGATAATTTGGTGGGAAAGAGGAGATTGTTGGTGGGAAATGGAAATTACTTGATTGTGGCAGATGGTACAAAAGAAGAGATTACTGTATTGATTTTGAAACTGTTGAGAGAATGGAATGTTATTAAATGGAAACCGTACTGGACGGGTAACAGCCAGTCCCATAATACTGCCTTCCATAAGTTTACTGTAGTTCAGAACTTTTGGGGGGTCTGGAGATAGATACAGTATATCCGCTGGAGACAATTTTACGTAACAAAAACAACATAACAACAATAACAATTACAGCAATAATAATAATGGTGATGATGATGATAATAATAATAATAATAATAATAATAATGATAATATTAATAATAACAATAATAATAATAATTATTATTATTATTATTATCATTATTATAATCACCAAAGTACTTTACCGCTAGACCAGGAAGCATTTAATACCGACTGGGAAGAAAGGATACTGCTGGGAAGAAAGTAGTCTACTATGCCCTGAAGTTTGGAAAGAGACAATGTTTATGGAGATGAGCAGAAAGGAAGAATGTAAAGTATCTGAGATAAAAATTCAGTTGTAGGAATTACTGCATGTTGGAGGTTAGACAGGGTCAAGGGGAAATGTGTTACAGCCGACGGTTATGTGAACTGAGTTGACCACACATAATGCGGTGCTGATTGTGGGAAACTAACATAGAGGATGGTCGTGCACTTTATGTTGTTAGGGTGTGGGTGATTCTGACTGGTTCACCATGCCTTTTGGGTAGGTCCAGGTAGGTGTTCAACATTCTTGTGAATTCTGAAATGTTTAATATTTATTTGAATGATTTTTTTTAATAATTTATCAGCACTTGCGAGGTTATATGTTTCTTGTGTTTCGGGACTAATTATGCATCTAGAGAGCGTGTATAGAGAGTGCAACAATGTTATGCTGGAATTATGTCCTTGATTTGTGAGTTTGACCTCTGACTTGCAGCAAAGCTGAATGACTTCCCCCCCCCACCCCAGACACACACACACACACACACACACACACACACACACACACACACACACAGTATGTGCCAAGTCTGATCCAGAATGGATACAGCACTCATGAGATATTTTCTTCAAGCAGACCTTTGACCGTGTCCAATGACCTTGATATCTGATAGGCCATCACTAATGTCGAATAATTTGTTCCCAGATCCACATGCAGATTTTGTCTCAATTTTCATCGAAATCGATAAAGAGAGTTACTCAGAGAGCACAGTGACGCCACCAGCGAAATTCAACCTTGACCTGATCTTTGAATGACTTACATTAAATATAAATCACATCTTCCCATCTTGATACACATGTGGCAAAACTGACTTAAAGCGGACCAGACATTCAAGAAATTTTTACTTCACCGTGAAAGTGAATCATGACCATGAATCTGAGCTTTTGTTGATCCCCACCAAAAGTGAACAACTTTCCAGACACACACATAAAATGTCTGCAAGTTTTTATTTTAAAACCGAGTTTGGCATTTAGGTGACATTTAGTTATCATGCCTACGTACAGAAATATATGCATACATGCGTACAGAGAAGCCAATTTGGTCACAATAGCTGCCTTCCGGCTTCGTTATTGTAAAATACTTTTATTACATACAGGTGCCAGGCAGGGCACTCAGTCAGGCAGGACACTCAGTCCGGCACAGCACTCAGTCAAGCTGGACACGCAGCCAGGCAGTTCATTCAGGCAGGACACTCAGTCAGGTAGGACACTCAGCGAGGTAGGATACTCAGCAGGACAGGACACTCAGTCATTTAGGACACAGCCGGGCAGGACACTCAGCCAGACAAGACACACAGCCAGGCAAGACGCTCACCTATGCAGAACAATTAAAGAATGAGGAACTGTTGGTGTAGTTGGTCAGATTAAACGAATGGTGAAAGCACAGCCGGTGGGGCTCGATGATTGCATGAATATTCTGGAAGCAAGCTAAGCGAATGGTGCTATGACGAAGCTCTTGTAATTTACAGCTAGGTAAAATTGTACTGTTACCGATCTCTTTCATTTCCAAAGCTGTTTACCCCATTAGATAATAAATAATTCTGAAATTATTGTTATTTTACAGCGTTGGTATTCAGTACGTTATACACATTTCACTTACGGAGTAAGGGTAACTGATCTGGGGAAAAAAAAAGTGAAAATTATAATTCAGTACTGCCACAAATACAAGTAACTTTTTTTTTTCCCTTGGATGGAGGAGGTATCAACACTCTTGCTCCTATGACTCACGCAACTAGATAAAGTTGTCTTGCGTTAGCTGTAATAGAATGTAGAGTTGTCCGGACCGTCAAAGGGTTGATGGTGACTGCATTAACTCTTACACTCCTGTTGCTCACTCTAATTATAATAATGTAATGGTGTCGAGAGAAAATTAAAAGATTTTTCCCAGCCATGAGAGGGTTAATGGGGAGTGTATTGATTCACAGCTTTCACGACTCATTCTTTCCTTCCCACCCTCGTTCTCTCACTCTCTGTTCCATAGTGGGTCTTTACCCACTCATTATTTTTGGTCAGAGTCTTTCCTTGCATCTTTCTTTTATCCTCGCCTTCCTTTCTTTTGCATCCTTCTTTTATTCTCGCCTTCCAGTCTACGTAAGTTCTTTCTTCCATCTCTCACTCTTTCTATCATTGCCCCTCGCTCCCTCCTACCTTCCAGTGATTCATAATTCTCTCCTTCTGTTTCCCTTCGCAGCCTCCATCTCTCTTTCCATCCTTTTTCACAGCTTTCTTTTCTTTACTCTTTCCTCCGTCCGTCTTTCATTGCATTTTATTTGCCTGCATCTATGCTTTTTTTTTGTAACTTTTCTTTCTTCTTCTTCTTTCTCTTTGCCTAACTCCTGCTGCTGTCTCTTTCCTATCACCTTTACCCCTCTTATTATCTTAAATCTACAAATCTTTTATATTTTTCTTTCTTCTTTCTCGGCATGCATTCTTCCATCTTTCCTTTCACCTTATTTTCCTTCAAAGATTTTCATTCGATGGTGGTCTGTTGGGCGAGGTACTTCACTTTTTGTATATAATATGTAGATACTTTATACAATTTTATTTAAGTTGTTCTAATTAGGGCCGACACCTGACGTATATGGAAATGTTCCTCACTCGTCTGGTTCTCTTCCATATACTGATGTTCCCTATATTAGGTTGTGCCTCAACTGACAGTAACCAGGTGATGAGTGCAGGTGTGTAATGTAGAAAGGCTTTACATATCTGCAGCAGATGTTCTCTTGGTCGAGGTATTTTTACCATCAGTGTAGGTTATCTAATGTGCATATTTAGGATTTAGTATAGGTTAGCGATTTGTCTGTTAGGTTTACTAGTTCTAGGATTGTTAGCTTCGGATTTTTTCCTCTCTCAAAGTATATCAGGAAAATAATAATTTAAAAAAATACAAACCAAAAAATAAATACAATTATTATATATAACTATCTATCAATCTATGTATCTATCTATATACACACGTGTATATATATATATATATATATATATATATATGTGTGTGTGTGTGTGTGTGTGTGTCTGTGTCTGTGTGTGTGTCTGTGTGTGTGGATGTATGTGTGTACGAAGATGTGTATGTATATATATATATATATATATATATATATATATATATATATATATATATATATACATATATATATATATATATATATATATATATATATATATATATATATATATATATATATATATGTGGGGACACCCATTATCCACTCACTCAATGTAGAGGTGCCATATGATCTCTACACTGAGTGACAAGCCAAATGGCTTCCTGTACCCAGGAAACCATTTACAACGTTGGGTGGTAACCATATAACCAGGGTTTCTGGCAGGGTTAAGTGTCCCCCAGATTCCCCTATCCAAAATCAATTAATCATGGCGTTGTCTCAGAGAGCCTCGGAGGGCCCAATACCTGCCCAGGGCCCCAACCAAATGGGTGGACTCGCGTGGCTATGTGGAATGTGAGAGGTGTGAATGAGAAGAGCAAGAGGGTGGAAGTGGTGAATGTGTTCAAGAGTGCGAGATATGCCGTGATGACATTGTGTGAAATGAAGATGAAAGGGTGCGAAGTGGAGGAGTGGGAAGGGGTGAAATGTGTAAGATCGGGAATGAATGGGCGAGGAAGATGCAAGGAAGGAGTTGCTTTGCTGATGAATGAGGTGTGGCAGAGGGGAATGAGATACTACCAATGTGTTAGATCGAGATGTATGTATGTGAAGTTCAAGTTTGAGAAGGTGAAAGTGGCAGTCATTGTAGCATATGCACCATGTGAGGACAGGAGTCAGAGAGGGAAAGACAGGTTTTGGGATGAGCTGGGTGAAGTAGTGGGAGAAATGCCCAGGAGCTATAAAGTGACTGTAATGGGGGATATGAATGGAAGAGTAGGCACTGGTCCTGAGGATGACATAATGGGTTGCTATGGAGTACCAGGAGAAAATCTATCTATCTATCTATCTATCTATAGCCCGACGCCCTAATCCCACAAAGGGTGGCAGCAGACAAAACGCCTCCAAGTCACTCTGTCACCCACCATTTGACTACCCTCCCCCCAACTCACCCCCCCCTCCCTCATATACCTATCAACTCCATCCCTCCACCTCATCCTCGGTCTACCCCTTCCTCTCCCTCCCTCCACCTCACCTACATACACCCTCTTAGTCAGTCTTTCATTCTCCATTCTCTTCACATGTCCAAACCACCTCAGTGTATTTCTCCTAATCTTCTCAACCACATCCACATCTAGCCCACAACGTTCCTTCACTTCTTCATTCGTCAACCTGTCCCTCCACGTCACTCCACATGCTCCTCTCAAGTAACTCACTTCCACTGCTCTCACTCTTGACTTGTTCCCCTCTTGCAAGGTCCACGCCTCGCTTCCATACGTCAGGGTAGGGATCACAATACCATCATGCAGTGACTTCTTAACTTCCATACTCACCTCCCTATTTCTCATCACTGCTTTCAGTGTACCAACAACCTTCCTTCCCTGCTGTACCCTTTCACGCACTTCATCCCCCAAAGTTCCATCCTTACTCATCACACTACCCAAGTACTTGAATGCACTCACATTCTCCATATCCTCACCATCCAACCTCACTGCACACTCTGTGACTTCATTCCTCTCGAACACCATAACTTTACTTTTGTTTACATTAACTTTCAGCTTCCTCCTCCTACACACTGTCCCAAATTCATTCACCAAACCTTGCAACTCCCATTCATCTTCACTCAACAATACTGTATCATCAGCAAAAAGCAACACAGGAAGCTTCCAAATCTCACCCCATTCATTAGGGCCAGCCCCACATCCACTGCCCTACCTTGCACCTCCTTTACAACCCCATCCATATATATATTAAACAGCCATGGAGACATCACACACCCCTGTTTCAGTCCCATTGAGATCAAAGAACTCACTCAGCTCACCATCCACTCGCACCATAGCCCTAGCTCCCTCGTACATACTCTTCACAGCACTCAACAATTTCCCCTCCACTCCATATATTCTTAATACCTTCCACTTATCTTGCCTATCTATTCTGTCATAAGCTTTCTCCAAGTCCATGAAGGCAGCATACACTTTCCTTCACTTCTCTAGATACTTCTCCACTAAACATCTTAGAACAAATATCTGATCTACACACCCTTTTCCCTTCCTAAATCCCCCTTGTTCTTCTCTAACTAGCTTCTGTGTCATATGCCTAACCCTATCAATGAGTATTGTACCATATATTTTACCAGTCACACTAAGAAGGCAAATACCCCTATGGTTACCACATACTTCTCTCTCCCTTTTTCCCTTGTACAGAGGAACAATTATACCTGATTTCCAGTCCTCTGGAACCCTTCCCTCTTCCCAAGCCAATCTACGCAACTTCCATATCCACTCCACAACAATCTCACCCCCATACCTAAGATTTCACCACACACTCCATCAATTCCTGGGGCCTTTCCCAGCTTAATCTTCTTCATCGCTTCCACTACTTCCGCCCTACTGATCTCTCCCTCCCTCCTCTCATCTCTTCTTCTCCCAGCCATTCCCCAACCACTTATACTCACACTGCTCTCACTCTCTACATTCAACAAATCCTCAAAGTGCTCCTTCCATCTCCTCAGTTTCTCTCTCTTCTCCACCAACAATCTATTATTCCTATCTTTCACCCCCCTATTACTTCCCCTTTCACACTGCCTTACTTTCTTTACCTCCTTCCAAAACAATTTCTTACTCTCCCTCCATTTCACACTCAGATTCCTTCCAAACTCTTCATCCACTTTCTTCTTACTCTCCTTCACCAGTCGCTTAACCTCCCTTCTCTGCTCACATATATCTCTCTCTTCTCTCTCTCATCTTCTCCCCTACTTCTACTCGCCAACCATTCACCATATGCCTTCTTCTTTTGTTCCACAGCTCGTTTCACCTCATCATTCCACCATGCTGTCCTTTGCACACCCTTACATCTCCTCCTCACTCCACAAACCGCCTCACACGCTGCGCCTATCTCTTCCGTGAATATCTTACATACATCTTCCACCCCTTCCATCTGCTCTAGCTCATACCTTCCCAATCTTTCTTCCACTATGCTCTTATACTCTATCATTTTCTCACTATCTTGCAATTTCTCCACTCTTTTCACAGGAGCTGCTTCCTCCTGTCTTCCCCTTCGCCTCCTCAACCACTTTCTTTGCATCTTTACCTTGGCCATCACTAAGTGATGGTCCGAGACTCCATTCCCCCACCCTCTCCACACTCTTGCATCCAACACTTGTCTTCTCATTCGCTCATCCACACACAAGTAGTCTATCATTGCCTTTCGTTCAACAAGTTCACCATCCATCCTCCTCATTACTCTCCATGTATACCGGTGGATCATCTTATGACGAAAGTAGGTGTTGGCTATTGCTAACCCCTTACAAGCACAGATGTCCACCAAAGCACTACCATTCCCATCTACTTCAGCTGGCACACCCCACTGACCAACCACTCCATCCACTCGTACATTCCCAACTTTGCCATTCATGTCTCCAATCAACAGCACTCTCTCGCTCCTCTCAAACTTGACCATACATGCTTCTACTCTCGCCCAAATCTCATCTTTCACTCTTGCTACTCGAGCTTTTGTTGGAGCATACACACATACAATCGCCCATGCTCGTATACCTACTTTCATCCTCACCCATACAATCCTTGCACCCACTGTTCCATACTCTCTTATATTCTTCTTCCACTTCTTGCTTATCATCAGACATACTCCCTCTCTTGCCCTCTCATTCTCACTGACTTCCGCACATATACCTACACCATATTCCCATTCTCTCACCCTTTCACCTTTCCATTTAGTTTCAGTCAATCCACATATATCCACTTTTGCATCCTCAAGCACCTGAACAATCTCTCTCTCTTTCACTTCATCATTAACTCCTCTCACATTCCATGTTCCCACCCTAAGAATGTCCTTTGTCCATTCTTTAGTCATCAACGTATGGTCCGTCCGGGTCCGAGGCACTTTATTCGCTTTTTTAGTTGGTTCTTTTTACGGAGTGGGGCACTAACCCACCACCAACCCTTTTAGTTGCCTCGTACGACAAGCAGGGATACTGGGGGAGTATTCTTGAAACCCCCCTACCCCCAGGGGGGAGAAAATGATAATGGGAAAAGACTGAAGGATATGTGTCAGGAGAGGAGGTTGTGCAATTGTAACTCGTATTTCAAAAACAGAGATGCAAATATATATATATATATATATATATATATATATATATATATATATATATATATATATATATATATTGTTATGGAACAGCGAAAGATAATGTACACTTTAAGTGAGAATACTAAAAATCACTACTGTCCCATAAAGTTCTAGGTTCAAAACAAAAGAGTTAGGTAAAATTACAAGTTAAAGTTTAATCCTCAAACTAACAACAAAACATTCAGGACTCATAAGGATAATGTAATAACAAAAAAACAGGTTAAATATATGGTTAACTGCAATAGCCTCTATTAACACGAAATTAGCAAGAGTAAATTTACCTAAGTCAGCCCTGATAAAATGAAAATACACTGGGTAATGCTCAGTTAATGCAAGATAAATTATTACAGATACAAACTATTATGAACAATGGCTAACAATAAGAACCTTACATGAATTACAAAAACCTCACTAGGCCCACAAATCAACAACCTATGCTACACAGTACAAGAACAAAATGCAACAACACCTATACTCAAATTACACAGCTGCTAGATGGTTGGAGACTTCCTGAGCACTCAAAATAATAACTGTACAGGGGAGGACAGAGATGTGAACAAAATGAGGAGTAGATCTAAGTGGCAATAATGCAGAGACTGAGCTCATTATATAGGGGCCAGCAGAGCTTGATACAACTTGTAAGAAGGACGCGCAAATGAAGCCATAGGGGACAAAGAGCTGACAATCCTACTCTGAACAACAGAAAGGACGACTTACTCTACTATAACGGTAGAAGGGGGGACTGAGGCAGAACACGCTCGTGATCAAACATGCAGCACACTGCAAGTTAGAACTACACAAAGGATGATGAAATCATAGGCTATGTAACATCTCCCCACAAAGAAAAAGAAATTTACAAAGGAAATTTCTTATTACTCAAAAACAATCTGTCTAAAGTCTAGATAAGCAATCTGCAATAACATTTTCTTTCCCCTTGACATGCTGTATGTCTAATGAATACTCCTGAAGAAGTAGACTCCATCTTGTCAATCTCTGATTTTTATCTTTAAACTTACTAAGGAATGCCAGTGGGTTATGATCGGTATAAATGACTATGGGGTCAAAACCAGAACACAAATAAAATGAAAAATGGTGTAAACCTACAGTCAAGGCCAAAAGCTCATTCTCAATAGTTGAGTAGTTCTTTTGAGGTGAAGTGAACTTCATACTGTAATAAGATAAAGGGTGTTCAATATCCTGATCATCCTCTTGCAGTAAAACAGCCCCAGCTCCTGTATCACTTGCATCAACAGCCATCTTAAAAGGCTTAGCAAAATTTGGAGTAACGAGCACTGGCTGACTTAATAGGATAGCTTTAAGTTTGTTGAAAGAGGATTCACAGTTATCGCTCCAGACAAATTTAACTCCTTTTTCAGTAGGTCTGTAAGTGGTGATACAAGAATTGAAAATATAAGAACAAATCTCCGGTAATAACCTACCATTCCCAAAAATCTTTGTAGCTCTTTCCTACTTTTAGGTCTGGGAAGATCACTTATAACCTGAACCTTAGCTCCTGGTGGTGCAACATGTCCATCACCAATTACGTACCCAAGGTACTGGACTTTAGCTTGACCAAACTCACACATTGATAAATTAGCTACAAGATTAGCCTGAACCAAACGCTCAAGAAATTTACTGACATGGCATAGGTGATCTTTCCAGTTGTCACTGAAGATTAATACATCATCAATATAAACAACACAACCCGCCAAATGCTCTGTTACAACATTCATGAGCTTCTGAAATGTGGCTGGTGCATTTTTCATACCATATGGCATTACAGAACATGCAAAAGTCTTTCCTAGTGTTACAAAACATGAGATCTCCATAGCACGTTCAGTCATAGGTACTTGCCAGTATCCCTTTAACAAATCAAACTTACTTATGTACCTAGCCTATCCGATCTTGTCTATGCAATCTTCCACGCGAGGGAGAGGGTAAGTGTCTGTTTTGGTTATCTGATTAACACGTCTGTAGTCAATGCAAAGCCGCTGTGACCCACCTGGCTTAGGGACTAGAGTGACAGGAGAACTCCACTCGCTCTGACAGGGCTCAATCATCTTGTGGTCCAACAGGTAGCCAAGCTCCTTCTGGATGAGAGGAACTTTCACTGGGTTCACACGATAAGGAGGCAGTTTAATTGGCTTTGCGTCTCCAACATCGACATCATGCATCAACACAGTGGTTCTTCCTGGAGTGGCACGGAACACTTGCGGGTACTCCTGCAGTAATGCCGAAAACTCCTGCCTTTCCTCGGGAGGTAGATGAGAAAGCTTAGTCTGGAGATCATTCATGATATCAGGATTCTTCCCCAAACTATCACTCAGGCTCATGCTGCATGGGAGAACTTCACTTGCAAACTTGGGTGGAACAGCTACAGTGCAGACTGGATTATTTTCGTCCCGCCTGTGATATAACTTTAGCATGCTGATATGACATAGTTGCTTGTTCTTTCTACGATCTGGTGTGGCAATGACATAGTTGACATCACTGAGTTTCTTCTCCACGAAATAAGGACCACTAAACTTGGCTTGAAGAGGTTGCCCATGAACCGGTAGCAGAATCAAAACCTGATCTCCTGGCTGAAAGTGGCGTAACCTGGACTTCTTATCATACCAAGTCTTCATCTTCTCCTGAGCAGCTCCTAAATTCTCTCTCGCCAGCTGTATAAGCAGTGGACAGCCGTTCTTTGAACTTCATCACATACTCCAGCAGGTTGACGTCATCTTCCTCCGACAGCCAGCATTCCTTGAGTAGCTTAAGGGGTCCTCTTACTTCATGGCCAAACAGTAGTTCAAAAGGTGAGAAGCCCAGTGATTCATTTGGAGATTCTCTTGTGGCAAACACAACGAATGGAAGACCTTTATCCCAGTCTTTCTGATGTTCCAAACAGTATTTCTTGAGCATCGATTTGAGTGTTTGATGATATCTCTCTAACGCTCCTTGGGTCTGGGGATGGTAAGCTCAAGACGTGATCTGGGTGATGCCCAACTCTTTCAGAGACTGCTTGAAAACATTTGACATGAAATTACTTCCCCGGTCTGACCGTACCTCCTTGGGCAGACCAAACTTTGTGAAGAACCTTAGCATTTCCTTAACCACGTTCTTTGCTGAGATATTTCTAAGTGGAATGGCTTCAGGATAACGAGTAGCCATATAAATCAGGGTCAACACATAAGAAAATCCTGAAGAAGTCTTAGGAAGAGGGCCCACAATATCCACCAACACACGGGTGAAAGGCGCCTCAAAAGGAGGAATGGGAACTAGAGGTGCAACCTTTTCGGTCTGATTACACTTCCCCACAACTTGACAGGTGTGACAAGACTTACAATACCAGGAAACATCTTTGAAGATACCTGGCCAGTAGAAGTGTTTCAAAATGCGTGCCACAGTCTTCCTCACTCCAAGGTGTCCTGCCAAACTGGAATCATGAGCCACTCTAATGATATCCTGCCTACAAACACAAGGGATGACAACTTGATGTACAACCTCCCATTCACAGTCGGCTGATGCTGTTGGGGGTCTCCACTTCCTCATAAGTACTCCTGACTTTATATAATAACAAGCAGATGCACCAGCTGGCTCTTCCTCACTGCAAGCAGAGTTAGCTAGACCTTTCAACTCAGGGTCAGCAACCTGCAACTCAACCAACTCTTGACGAGACAAATTATCAACACTACGGGGTACTGCCTCATCTGGTGAGTGGTCCAAATTAGCAAGAAAACTGTCAGCTAGGATAACATCATCATCATTATCCTCTAAATCACCAGTAACTTTAGACTTAGCCCTAGTGACAGCACATGCAGGGAACACATCAGGGACATCACAATCCTGGGACGCAGCCACTGGCTCACTAGACAACTGAGGAGCTAGACACACTTGACTTCCACCAATATCATTTCCAAGTAAGAAAGTTACACCTGACATTGGGAGTGTCTCAACCAACCCAACCATAACGGAACCATTAGCAAAACCAGACTCTAAATTCACTCTGCACAGAGGGACAGAGAAGTAATTATTCCCTACACCTTGTAAGATTACAGTTTCATCAGAGGAATTAACATTAGAGCCTAGAACACTGGTCAGCATAAGGGATTGACAAGCACCTGTATCACGATATATTTTAACTGATTTCCTGTCATTATTGTCCAGAGGACTGACAAAACCATCAGACAGGATATTAGCACATGAACTCCTCAAAAGAGGAGCTCCATCATGAGAATTTAAGTTACCCCTCAAAGCAGGTTCAGCTAACTCGGTTAAAGAATTCTGGGAACTCTCAAGGGTGGACACTAGACCAATTGACTGAATATTTAAGGACTCCTTTTTGTTCACATCACGCTGTCTCCTGAAACATTTCTCCTTAGTATGACCAAGCTTACTACAATAAGTACATTTACTTTTCTGAAATCTAGAGGTGGAGCTGGTATTTACTTCCTGAGAAACATAATCTTTATTCTCTTTCCTGTTACCTGTACTCTGAGTAGAGGCAACGTACTTACTCTCAGCTTTCCCTTTTTCTTTAGAATATCTCTTGTGAGTGAGAACATATTCATCAGCTAAAACTGCAGCATCAGACATTTTATCTCTTCTTTTCTCATCAAGATATAGGCTTACATCTTTATAAATACACCTTTTGAAATCCTCCAGCAAAATCATCTGCTTAAATTTGTCAAAATCAGAATCCACATTCTTAGAATTTAACCACTGCTCTAACAGATCTTCTTTGATTTTTACATACTCAACATGGGATTGGTTATCTTGCTTGTAAGTTGTCCTAAATTTTACTCTATAGGCATCAGGAACAAGCTCATAGGCCTTAAGAATCAAGCTCTTAACTACATCATAATTATCAGATTGATCCTGAGGCAAAGATGCATAAGTTACTTGAGCTTTACCGGTGAGAACAGTTTGAAGGAGTACTGGCCAATACTTTTTGGGCCAATTAAAACCTGTAGGTACCCTCTCAAACAACTGAAAATACTTCGTTAAATCAGATTCATTAAAAGGAGGGACAAGTTTAACATTTTTAGCCACATCCAAATCATCAGAGCTAGATGATCCAGTTCCACCTTGTTTCATGCGATACTCATGGTCTGCCTGAATCCTAGCAATTTCAACTTGTGCCTCAGCCTCCTTAGCACGAGCCTGAAACTCCGCCTCCTTAGCCTGAGACTCTGCCTCCTTAGCCTGAGACTCAGCCTCCTTAGCACGTGCTTGAAATTCAGGTTCCTTCACACGAGTCTCCTGCAGGGCTAGCTGTAACTTAGCTATTTCAATCTGCGTTTGCTCATTTGGAGGAGTTACATTAAACAAGCTTTCATTAATCATGTCAACAATTGGATCTTTAGAATGATGAGAGCGAACAGCAATTCCCAATTGTTGAGCAACAAGCTTAAGTTCATTCTTTGTTCTGTTTTCTACATCACACACTGTTTGCACATTTGACAAAAAATCTTTGGCTTCATCAAGCGTAGTAATAGTAGACATCATGAAAAAATCACAGTCACAAAATATCAAGCAATATCCTTATGATAATATCCTGAATATCCTGATATGAGGTCGCCAAGTTTATGTTACGGAACAGCGAAAGATAATGTACACTTTAAGTGAGAATACTAAAAATCACTACTATCCCGTAAAGTTCCAGGTTCAAAACAAAAGAGTTAGGTAAAATTACAAGTTAAAGTTTAATCCTCAAACTAACAACAAAACATTCAGGACTCATAAGGATAATGTAATGGCAAAAAAACAGGTTAAATATATGGTTAACTGCAATAGCCTCTATTAACACGAAATTAGCAAGAGTAAATTTACCTAAGTCAGCCCTGATAAAATGAAAATACACTGGGTAATGCTCAGTTAATGCAAGATAAATTATTACAGATACAAACTATTATGAACAATGGCTCACAATAAGAACCTTACATGAATTGCAAAAACTTCATTAGGCCCACAAATCAACAACCTATGCTACACAGTACAAGAATAAAATGCAACAACACCTATACTCAAATTACACAGCTGCTAGATGGTTGGAGACTTCCTGAGCACTCAAAATAATAACTGTACAGGGGAGGACAGAGATGTGAACAAAATGAGGAGTAGATCTAAGTGGCAATAATGCAGAGACTGAGCTCATTATATAGGGGCCGGCAGAGCTTGATACAACTTGTAAGAAGGACGCGCAAATGAAGCCATAGGGGACAAAGAGCTGACAATCCTGCTCTGAACAACAGAAAGGACGACTTACTCTACTATAACGGTAGAAGGGGGGACTGAGGCAGAACACGCTCGTGATCAAACATGCAGCACACTGCACGTTAGAACTACACAAAGGATGATGAAATCATAGGCTATGTAACAATATATATATATATATATATATATATATATATATATATATATATGGTAATATGGTATATATAGAGGGAACGGGGATTGTGTTGATAGAAGCCTGATTGATTACGTGCTCATAGAGAGGTCGATGATGGGAATGGTTGCTGATACAAGGGCTGTGAGAGGACGATGTGGAGGTCTGTCAGATCACATGATTGTGGTATGCAAGATCAAGCTGAAAGGAATGAGGTGGATCATGACAGAGAGAAGCAGTCAGGGAGAAAGACTGAAAGTTGAGAAGTTGAGGATCAAAGAAATAGCAGATGAATACAGAACCAAAGTAGAGGACGAGTTAGAATTACTGAATTGGAATGAAATGGATCTGGACAGACTGTGGAATGCATATAGGGATTCCTTAGTTAGGAATGCTAAAGAGGTATGTGGTGTGGCAAGAGTAACAACCAAGAAGAAAGATACAGCGTGGTGGGATGAGGAGGTAAAGAGAGCGGTGGAGGAAAAGAGGAAGAAGTGGCTAAAGTGGTTACAGGATAGAGGTTCAGTTGAAATAAGAACTAAATATGTTGAGAGCAAGAAGCACGTAAAGAGACTAGTGAAGAGGAAAAAGAAGGAGGTAAATGAGGATCTAGGAAGAAAAATGAATGCGAACTACTCTGAAAATAGAAAGTTATTCTGGAAAGAGGTGCGGAACTGTAGAAGTGAAAGCAATAAGAAATGGGATGGTGTGAAGGATGCAGGTAGTAGATTATTAACCCATGGAGATGAAGTAAGGACCAGATGGAAAGAATATTTTGAAAGCCTGATGAATGGGGATAGAGAGAGCAGAGAAGCTGTAAACATGATTGGTTTTGGGGGTGTGCAGAGAAGGAATGCAGTGCCAGAAGACGTAACACTCGCACAGGTGAAGTGTTGTGAAGCGGCTGAAAAATGGGAAAGCAGCTGGGGTTGATGAGTTGTATGCAGAGATGCTTCAACGTAGTGGAGAGAATGGAATGAAGTGCTTGTTGGAGATATGTAAGAAGGCATGGATGAGTGAAACTGTGCCTGCAGAGTGGAAAAAGGCTTTGATTGTACCCCTGTACAAAAATAAAGGTGAACGAAGTGAGTGTAAGAATTATCGTGGCATAAGCTTACTAAGTGTGGTAGAGAAGGTATATGGAAGAATTATTATAGAGAAAGTAAGAGAGATATCAGAAGTCCTAGTGAGTGATGAACAGGGTGGCAGAGGATGTGTGGACCAAATATTTGCAGTGAGACAGATAGTAGAGAAGGCTTGTGAGAAGGACCATAAGGTGTTTATGGCATTCATGGATCCGGAAAAAGCATAAGACAAAGTGGACAGAGAAGGATTGTGGAAAGTTTTGCGCATGTACGGTGTAGAGGGTAAGCTGTTAGATGCCGTCAAGAGTTTTTATGATGGTAGTGAAACATGTGTCAGGGTTAATGGGCATCTAAGTGAATGGTTCACAATCAGTGTGGGCGTGCAACAAAGTTGTGTGATATCCCCATGGTTGTTCAATGTATATATGGGTGGGGTGATGAGAGAAGTGAAAACACGAGTAATGGAGAGAGGGATGGCATTGGTAATGAATGGTGATGGATGGAATATCTCAAATTTGGTGTATGCTGATGATGCAGTACTGCTTACAAGTACCGGACAAGAACTTGGTAGGCTAGTGCAGAGTTTTGCTGATGTCTGTAAGCGTTGTGCTTTCAGAGTAAATGTAGAAAAGAGTAAAGTGATGGTTATTGAGAGAGAAGGTGACTCCCAGTGCAATGTAACAGTGAACGGAGAGAGACTGGAATTGGTGAGAGAGTTCAAATACCTGGGTACAGTGATAGAAAAGAGAGGAAAATGTGCAAAAGAAGTTGAAAGAAGAGTGACACAAGGAAGAAAAGTAGCTGGTGCAATGAAGGCCTTGATAAGAAACAGAGGCTTGAGTGTTGCAGCTGCACGAGGCTTACATGAAGGAGTGCTAGTGCCAACTTTAACATATGGATATGAGACAATGATGTGCCATGAAAATGAAAAGTCAAGAGTAAGAGCAGTGGATATGGGACTGCTGAAGAATGTATGTGGAGTACAGAGGGTGGATAGGATACGAAATAATGTGATTCGTGAAAGATGCGGAGTGAGGAAGTCAGTGGACACCAGAATTGAAGAGAGTGTACTGAGATGGTATGGTCATGTGGAGAGAATGGATAACAATAGAGTGGTGAAGAAGGTATATCTGAGCGAATTCGAAGGAGGGAGGAGGCGAGGTACGCCAAGGAGAAGGTGGAGAGATATGGTGGATGAATTTGTGAGGAAGAGAGGTTTGGAAGTCGGTGAGGCTAGGGAACTGACAGGAGATCGAGCTGGCTGGATGAATTTTGTGAGGAGATATGCATGATCAGGGATTTTTGGCACCCCTTTTTAACGTGGCAGCGATATGTGAAGCTACAGAACGTGGTGAATGTTTTTGGCGTATCCGATAGAGCCAGGATTCCGGGGGCTTGAATGATGAGTGAATGGAAGCGTGGCCCATTGGATTGGGCAATTTTGGGCTGTCTGGACATTGCTACGCCTCCCCCTGCCCTTGGGTGGGAAAGGATTGTCATTAAAGACTTTGTAGTTACTTGTAGAGAAGTGATATATATATTAGACTTGTGGACGAGCGGTTGTTATATTTGAGTAGCTTTGTAAGTAGATAATCTTCCTTCCCATTTGTCATTCAATGACATGGAGAGGTAAAGAATAGTATGGAACTATTTTTATTTGTCTTGGAGATATTAACAAGTCTCTCACACAGAGCGAAGTATAAAGTAGAGTCCCGGGAACTATCTCCCTGTCTCGCTCCCTCTGTCTCTCTCTCAAGTTGCCAAGCCTTTCTCCCTGTGACCTGTCTGTTCTATGGCTAGCTTCCTTCTGAGCTCTCTTCCCTAAATTCTGGTGAAACAGGAGTCGTATCACGTGTGTTCCCTGTGATTGGAAAGTTCTAGAAGCCTGTGTGTGAGTATGTGTGTATGTGTGTGTATGGTCAACAAGGCTTTGTTCACTTGGCGAATTGCGACAACTAACTGCATCATCTCCTTACTGGCTACTTCGTAATCTGTCGTCAGCTTTTCCTCAGTGTAACTTGCAAGATCATTTCCCATTCCCAGGCTTGCATAGAGCTGTCTATCTATCTATTTATCTATCTATCTATTATGATTTGTAATTATAATATGGAGTCCTAACATATGCTCGGTCCACGCAGCTGAAGGACCTCCAACAGCAATTATCATTGACGCATGCTAATCTATTAGTACATAATATTGATTATAATATTGTATACATATAATATTCATAGTAAATAGTAATTATTCAGTAATATTACATTTTAAACAAGTTGTATACATTTTGTGAGATGTGTATGTATAACAGACATACGCATATAATTGTGCAATGGTAATACTGTTAGGTTATACATTACAGATTGAGTTATCACTTTAGTAATGTCTAATATTTCACCTAACTTGTATGATGATACTGGTAATACAGAATTGTGCTATAGTTGTATGACTTATAATATTATACTAGCATTGTGGTAATACATAATTGTAACATTTTATGAATTGTTACAAAATATTGCGGTAATGCATAATTGTGTTGGCCTTATAATTGTAGTTACATTTTGTTAATGCAACTGTTACATAAGTGTCTTGGCCTTATAATTATAGTTAAAGTTACATAAAAGTTACATCTTGTTAATGCAACTGTTACATAATTGGCAAAGTGTAACATAATGCAATCGTTTGTCGTTACATAATTGTTACATATCGTTTGTAGTTACATAATTGTAGTTAAAGTTACATAAAAGTTACATCTTGTTAATGCAACTGTTACATAAATGATACATATTGTTTGTAGTTACATAATTGTAGCAAGTGTAACATAATGCAATCGTTTGTCGTTAAATAATTGTTACATATCGTTTGTAGTTACATAATTGTAGCAAGTGTAACATAATGCAATCGTTTGTCATTACATAATTGTTACATATCGTTTGTAGTTACATAATTGTAGCAAGTGTAACATAATGCAATCGTTTGTCGTTACATAATTGTAATAATTGCAGTCCTGACATATGAATCCGGTCATGCTGCGGTCGATGATAGTGATGATGTGACATGCCACTGGCTCGTGGAGACAACAATCTGCTTTTTGTTTCACTTATAGAAGGAGTTTATGTGATGATGTGCCATGCCACTTGCTTGTGGAGACAACAATGTTTTTGTTTCACTTATAGAAGGAGTTTATGTGTTATTTTGACATATGTAGTAACACTTACACTTATTTTCATTTGTTTGTTATGTGAGCTTACTCTATTTCTCTCGTTTTTCTTTCTTACTTTTTCTTTTTTTTTGTTGTTGTATGTATTGATTTTCTATAGTTTGTTTTTCTTCACTTGTGTACGCTTTTTCTATGTTGTTCATCGTTGCATAATTACTGGCTAATTTCCTTGGGATACTTTTTTAAAGTTTAGTTTATATTGCACAGGTATTACTGAAAATGATATTATATAGTCCCATATTTTGTTATTTTATATAAAAAAATATATATATATACACTATATACAGTATTAACTACATACACTGACTTGTTGTTCACTTGTACCTATCGTGGGTAATATGTGTGTCAGCACTGTGTGGAAATCATTGTCTTCACGATTGTGTTGAAGATGTTCACTCTTGCTAACGTCATTTGTGTTGGCCAATTTTTTTTTTCTCTAGTTTACCTTGTAACTTAATTTATATGTTTCCACTAGGTAGCTTTAATTAACCCTCCCAGACACACTCACTCGATTCGCGTGACGTCGCCTTGTATTAGGTCTGGCACAGTCACTCGAATCGCGTGGTTTAGGCACAAAAATATTCGTCAGAAAAAAACTTATAGGCCGATTTGCGTGATTTTTGGGCGCATCATAGGGTCGCCAAAGCTCTCTCGAGGTATGTCATTGGCAATGCTGCTTTGCCTTATCTACCTCAGCCCGCTCCCTCCAACCTCAGTGTTTGTTGAGCAGTCAGGCGGTGGTGTTTGACTGCTCGTGGTTCCCTTTAAATCATCCATAATTCTCCCCCTCTCGCCCGAGGCAAAGGCCCTATTGACTCAGTGAGATAATACATTGTATGTGAACATATAGTGACGTGATATTGTCGATGGAACATACATATATGTATTGAAAAGCAATTCTGGCCGTTAGCAATCGTTGGGCCTTGGAGCCAGACGCATGGTCAGTGTAGCGGGGTTTCGCCACTCCGCCCCCCCGTAGGCCGTATGGCGTGAGTGGAAATACGTATATAAATGAAGCCAAGGCATAAATATATATTGTGTGAAACATACTGTGGATGGCTTGGTGAAATTATGGAGCCAGCAAGCGTTACGTATGGCATGAAACAGAGTGTTGTGAAGGGGCAAACCTGAAGTTGGGAGGGGAGAATTACCGGTGTTTTAGGGCTGGAATTATTGTGATTCTGATAGTGTAAATGCGTATAGAATTGTATGAAATATACGTCAAACAAGCTGCGAGTTTCCGTGAACGAGTGTGGTGTGTGCTAAAAATAGCGTTGCCACATACCCTCAGGGAGAAGCTGACTCACACACACACACTACATAACTCCTCATCTTCAAATTCCTGGTCTAACTGGATCAACACCCCTGGAGGAAGTGAGTTCTGCAAATTTTGTTGATATATATAATAATCTATTACCATTACCTCTCCCACTTTCAGACAAATAACCATTTTCTCCTACAGATTACACATACGAAAGAAAGTAAATCTCCACAGCAGTAACTATAGAAGAGTTATGTTTATGTGTAGTAGGTTATAACAATAGAAAAACATCCATGGAAGATGTAACAGTCTGTACAGATAGGGGGGAAAAAAAGTTGGTAGCATAGTCTTCAGGCACGTGTGCAAGGAAAAAACAGTGTGTGTAAAAGTTGGTAGCGATCGGAAGAGTAACCTCACTTTGTCGGCCAATTACTCGAAAACTATAAGACTTATCGATTTCCTGTTACAACCATCACCAATACCACTAAATTCTACGTAAGATCAATACCAGAATGTAAGCCTTTGGTAGCGTTTTGGGGGGTAAAAGGCGAGAGAAATGTTTTTGTTCCTAGCGGTTGTTGTGTGACAAGCGCTCGGATTAATAACATCATTTTGTCGGCCAGTTACTCGAAAACTATTAGACTTATCGATTTTCTGTTACAACCATCATCAATACCACTAAATTCTACGTATGTAATACCAAAATGTAAGCCTTTGGTAGCGTTTTGGGGGTAAAAGGCGAGGGAAATGTTTTTCCTCGCATTTGTTATCAGTGACATTCGCTCGGAGTAATAACCTCACTTTGTCAGCCAATTACTCGAAAACTATTAGACTTATCGATTTTCTGTTACAACCATCATCAATACCACTAAATTCTACGTATAATCAATACCAGAATGTAAGCCTTTGGTAGCGTTTTGGGGGGTAAAAGGCAAGGGTTTTTTTCTTTTTCCTCGCGTTTGTTATCAGTGACAAGGGCTCGGAGTACTAACCTCACTTTGTCGGCTAATTACTCGAAAACTATTAGACTTATCGATTTTCTGTAACAACCATGATCTATACCACTAAATTCTACGTATGATCAATACCAAAATGTAAGCATTATGTTACGTTTTGTGCGAGAAAAGGCGGTGGAAATGAGTGTCTCTTCTCGGCTATTACCATTGAAAAATGCTCGTAGTAATACTCTCTGTTTCTCTGCCAATTACTCGGAAACTATTGGACGTATCGATTTCACGTTTGAACCATGATGAAGAGCAGGAAATTCTACATATGTACAATACATAAATATGTAATATTTGTGATAAGAATTCGTTTTTACGTAGACGGGAACATTGCGTACGCCTTGCGCGCATCACGAAAGTCAATCACGCACGGAGTGCCTAGTACTTTTTTTCGATTTACTCGAGAACTGAGGCGTATGGGGTTTGTACGTCACAGTGGGAAAGCTGGATCATTGGGGCATATTACTATGTAATAAAAACATAAGGTGCCTGGGAAAACTTTGCTCTCAGAGGTCAGTGAAATTTTTCCGAAAATGGCTCTCAGTTTTTGGCCATTTTCTCGAAAAGTATACATCGTATCTCAACCGGATTGGTTTCGTTAGAAAGCTGATGAATTTCTCTATAAAAACTTATTAGATCATTTTCCTGTATGATGGAAAACATTCAAACGGCGATGTTGGGAAGTGAAGAAAGTTTACTCGACCATGCTTCCAGGGCTAATAACTTTTTTTGCTGGTGTTTTCCTGTGTTTTGGTCATGTTTATCAGATAGAACAAACATCGATGCATACCTGGAGATAGGTTTCATGGGTGGCGAAAATAAGGCAAGAATGTGTTTCATTCGCTCAAATTTGCTCAAATTTGCCGCGCGCGCGCTCCCCAGCCGGGCGGCTTCGTAGTGAAAATTCCTGCACCAGAAAGCTTACTGAAACTTACCGTGCGGGGAAGGGTTAATAAATGTTTAATACAGTTCTTTTAATCGCTCACTGAGTAACTGTGATGGTATATTTTCTTTATCACTTTGTAGATATAATAATGTATAACTGTATGTATGAAACACGTATTTTATGTAGGTATAAATGGTAACACTCGTTGGTAGTAAATAAATGTTATAATAAATGAATGAATATATACTGTGTAAAATATTTATTGTTGGTGATTATTTAGTGTTTGAGTTATGCAGGTAACTGAAGTAAGTATGTGTATTTAAGCTGTAACTATACGGCACGTTTTATATGTTTGTGCAGAAGCTTATTGTCTATCACTGTGTATTGTATAAATGAAGTAACTATGTAACTCACTAATTTTTACCGTGGTGGGAATGGTGTGAGTGGTGGTGCAGGTGGTGTGTTGACCGACGTGGCGTATTTTCAGCAAGCACGCATGATGACGTCGACTTCTCACACTGGTAGCTGTGGTGAGTGAATGAGTAGCGGTGAGTAACTTGAGTGAAGATGAGTGAGTAAGATGAGTTGTGAATATGGACTTGGTATTTGCTTCGTCGTCTTGACCTCTTCACTCCTGCATAAGCGGTGGAGGTTGGGTGGATGTAGCAGAGAGAGGAGGGTGAGGTCTGGTGGTTATGAGGTATGAGTCGTGTCTCACTCTTCGTTTGTTTGTTTTGTTTTTCTTTGTCGATGTCTTCTCGGTCCTTTTCTCTTGTGATTTACTCGTTGTAGGATGAAGACTGCCGCTACTTGTAGGTGCGTGTAGAAGATTATACAGACGACTCGTAGAGTTGTTACTTGTAGTTGATTGTAGATGGTTGTAGTTCGCCGGTTCATCGTAGAAGTTGCAAGACTGTTTGTATCAATATATTGTTAAACTACTTGCAAGGCGTCCTGTGACCTCTTCACCTCTACATCAGCGTGATGATCGGGGAGACGGAGGGGGCTGGTTGGAGAGAACTGTCAGGAGCTGGTTGTAAGTTCTTGGTTGTGAGAGGTATTCTTGTTTTCAATCTTGATATTTTGTAGGAATTCACTGTTGATTCGTAGATGAGGTTCGTATACGTTCGCTGCTACCAAATGTCATTAAAGACTTTGTAGTTACTTGTAGAGAAGTTATATGTATATTAGACTTGTGGACGAGTGGTTGTTATACTTGAGTAGCTTTGTAAGTAGATAATCTTCTTTCCCATTTGTCATTCAATGACAAGGAGAAGTAAAGAACAGTATGGAACTATTTTTATTTGTCTTGGAAACATTAACAAGTCTCTCACACAGAGCGAAGTATAAAGTAGAGTCTCGGGAGCTATCTCCCTGTCTCGCTCTCTCTGTCTCTCTCTCAAGTTGCCAAGCCCTTCTCCCTGCGACCTGTCTGTTCTATAGCTAGCTTCCCTCTGAGCTCTCTTTCCTAAATTCTGGTGAAGCAGGAGTCGTATCACGTATGTTCCCTGTGATTGGAAAGTTCTAGAAGCCTGTGTGTGAGTATGTGTGTATGTGTGTGTATGGTCAACAAGGCTTTGTTCACCTGGCGAATTGCTGACAACTAACTGCATCATCTCCTTACTGGCTACTTCGTAATCTGTCATCAGCTTTTCCTCAGTGTAACTTGCAAGATCATTTCCCATTCCCAGCCTCGCATAGAGCTGTCTATCTATCTATTTATCTATCTATCTATTATGATTTGTAATTATAATATGGAGTCCTAACAGGATGTCCGGATGATGATGATGATGATATATATATATATATATATATATATATATATATATATATATATATATATATATATATATATATATATATATATATATATATATATATATATATATATATATATAGCTAAAAAAACAAAAGAGAGGCCTCGGACAAGGACTGACCAAACGATGACGACCCAGGACCAGACAAAGGACTTGGTAATGGCTATATGGAATGTAAGAGGAGCGAATGATGAGGTGAAAGAGAGAGAGATTGTCCAGGTGCTTGAGGGTGCGAAAGTGGATGTATGTGGAATAACTGAAACAAAATGGAGAGGAGAAAGTGTGAAAGAATGGGAGTATGGATGGGGTATATGTGCAGGAGTAGGTGAGAATGAGAGGGCAAAGGAAGGAGTATGTATAGTTGTGAGTAAAAGATGGAAGAAGAGCATAAGACAGTATGGATCAGTTGGGTCAGTGATTGTGTGGGTAAAGTTGAAAGTTGGAATACAAATGTGGGTGACTGTGTGTATGTATGCGCCAACACAAGATCGTGCTAGCAGAGTGAGAGAAGAGTTCTGGACAAATGTGGAAGTGTGCATGGAAAAGTTTGGAAGGAATGAGAGAGTGTTTTTGATCGCTGATATGAATGGTAAAGTAGGGAATGTGAAGGTGGATGGAATAGTTGGTGAGTGGGGTGTTCCTGTTAAGATAGATGAGAATGGCAGTGCATTAGTGGACATTTGTGGTGAGAGGAGGTTGGTGATAGCCAATACCCTGTTCAGGCATAAAATGATCCACAGGTATACATGGCGAGTGATGAGAAGGGTGGGTGGTGAACTGAATGAAAGGAAGGCAATGATTGATTATGTGTGTGTGGATGAAAGGATGCGAAGATGTGTAATGGATGCAAGAGTTTATAGAGGTTGGGGGAGTGGACTTCCTGACCACTACTTGGTGGTGGCCAGAATTAGGATCCAAGTAAGATGGAGGAACAGAAGAAGGGAAAGACGAGAGGAAGGACTAGTTGCAAGGAGAGTTGAAAGGTTTCAAGAGGATGAGAAAAAGGTGGAGTATAAGAGAGAAGTGGACGAACAATTGGGCAAATATGAATTGGAGCAGATGGGGGACGTGGAAGGTGTGTGCAGGTTATTTATAGAAAAAATATGTGCAGCATGTGATGTGGTGTGTGGGAGGAAGAGAAGATGGAGGGGGGTGCAAGGAATAGCGTGGTGGACTGAAGAGGTGAGACAGGCGGTGGCACAAAAGAAAGCATACAATGAATGGATGAGAAATAGGGGCGTGGAAGAAGTTGAGAGGTGGAAAAGAGAGAGATATGTAGAAAGAAAGACAGAGGTGAAAAGATTATTAAGAGTGAGTAAGAAGAGAGTGGATGAGGAATTCGGAAGGAATTTGAGTGTAAGGTGAAGGGACTGTAAGAAAATGTTCTGGAAAGAGGTGAAGAGAGTAAGACAAGGTGGAAGTGAGGTTAGCAGGGGAGTGAAAGATAAAAATGGTAGATTACTAGTGAAGAAGGGAGAAAAAGTGAGCAGATGGGGAGAACACTTTAACCCGCCCTATCCCGATGTTTTCTGGGCAGTGGTACGCTCCAGTCCCAACATTTTTGGACCTTTTTTGTGGGGCTCAAACATCCGCTTTTGGTGAGAAACATCGAAAATTCATAGAGAAATCGCTCACCTGAGGTTTAAAATACTCGATCTAGGTACAAGTACCTCCTTACCTGACTGGGGTTTCTAACAGGGTGGCACCAAAGAAAACGAGTTCTATGGGAGGGTAACTATTTTATCCACTCATAAACAGTATTTATTTATTTACTTGGTACGAATTTATATGTATTACAAGAGTATATTGGTTTTCAAACAGTAATACAGGCATTATAAGCATTGCTTCACTCACTAACTCATCACCATTCATGACCTTTTTTTCCCACATTACCTGATCATCATTTCTGACTGTTTCTTCCTCTAATGCTATGTAAACTTTGTCCTCCACTTTGTCATCGATTGGGGAATCACTCTGGCCCTGAATGTCTTTATTGGCCAGGTCACTGGTAACAGGTGAATTGCCGAGACAATGGCGTGCAAGGGAGGAGAGAGGTTATGCGGTGTAAGGCATTGTCCCTGCTTGGCATCTTGTAGATGAATAGAGGAAGGTGTCCCGTGTATATGTGCCAAAAATCACTTGCAAAATCACTCACAAAAATTGAAAATTGTGCAAATTAGGTACCTTGCAATGTTGCCGCGTTAATTCACGTCTCCGGGATATGACTGCACATCATGTGAGGACATGAATTCACGTCTCCGGGACGCGGCGGGTTAAAGAATTGTTGAACATAGAGAATGGAAGTAATGCTAGTATAAGTGGCTGGGGAATGGCTGGGAGAAGGAGGGAAGTGAGAAGACAGGAAGAAATCAGTAGGAAAGAAGTTGTGGAAGCAATGAAGAAAGTTAAATTGAGGAAGCCCCAGGAATTGATGGAGTGTGTGGTGAAATGCTGAAGCATGGGGGTAGATAGTAGTCGAATGGACGTGGAAGATGTGCAGATTGGCTTGGGAGGAAGGTAGAATCCCGAAGGATTGGAAGTCAGGTATAATTATTCCCTTATACAAAGGAAAAGGGGAAAAAGAAGTGTGTGGTAATCATAGGGGCATTTGTCTTCTTAGTATAATAGGAAAAGTGTATGGTAGGATACTTATTGACAGAGTTAGAGAAAGAACAGAGAAATTAGTTGGAGAAGTACAGAGAGGTTTTAGGAAGGGAAGAGGTTGTGTAGATCAGTTATTCATTCTTAGATCTTTAGTGGAAAAGTTTCCAGAGAAGGGAAAGAATTTGTATGCGGCTTTCGTGGATTTGGAGAAAGCATATGACAGGGTGGATAGACAAGGATTGTTAAAAGTATTAAGAATATATGGAGTAGATGGGAAGTTGTTGAATGCTGTGAAGAGTATGTATGATGGTGCTAAGGCTGCAGTGCGTGTGGATGGTGAACTAAAGTGAATGCCCACATCCTGTACACCTGGAAACCATTTACTTCGCTGGGTGGTAACCATATAGCCAAATTTTGACACCTGGTGGTTTAGTGGGTAATTATTGCGCTCCAGTCGGATTGAACCAGTGAAGGTTTATATCCAAGGGGTTGTTGGGGTTGATTGCTCATATAATGCCACTCAGGGATGAGTGATGCTGGTCACTCTCATCTTAAATGTCGAGACCAACTGCCTAGCCCCGAGCTCCTACGCTCCTCATGGGGCAATGTAGGATTGGTTAATGGATGATATATATATATATATATATATATATATATATATATATATATATATATATATATATATATATATATATATATATATATATATATATATTTATTCTTGGTTGCATACAAGGTTGAAAACTATGGTACATTCTCCTTTACTAATTTCTTATGTACAGTTTCGCTTTGCCATACAATTTTTCGGTGATCTTGAAGTTTCTTCAGGAGTTCCCCAAAGGGCAGCAACATTTTGGAACTATCTTGTTTCATTTTCAGCTGGGATTTGATTTTTTTTTTTTTTTTTTTTTTGGCTTTATGGCCATCGCCCTCTACGTGGGGCATTAGGCAAAACTACATAGTAGAAAACATCACGTCTTTGCTGCACCAGGGCTGCACAAGAAGGCCATTCTAAAGGGCCAGATGTGGAGGAAACATATGATATAAGTGATTGTAGATTGGCTAGGTGCACCCCCTCCTCCCTGACGAACAAGACGGGTCGAGTATCCTCACCCAGGTCGGCAGCCCGGAGCAGATTGTAGAAGTAGGAGTAGATGGTAGCTCTGAGCTGATACGACCGGATGTGGGCATTGAGGGTCAGGGAATGTCAGTGGGAAGACACGTCCAGCCGATCCTTGTGGTCGATGATGGGAGGGAGAAATGGGATGCCCATCACTGTCAGAGGAGGGGAGCACTCAATGACTTCCTCCTCTGCCGAGGAGCCGGTCGATGCTGCTTCAGCCATTGAGGTGGTGTCAGAGGAATCCTGCCCCTCCTCAATCTCCGACGGCAGATGGTGTACCACAGCTGTGGTCTGAGCTGTGTCCATTTCCGGAGCCGGGTTGATGATCGGGATGGCAGTCTGGCTGTTGTGAGGGGAATCCAGCTGTAACCTTTTCCGCGGTGTTGTGCAGGGGCAGCAGGTCATGGATGCTGGGCCCAGCACTCCCGTTAGCAAGGAAATGAATGTACGTTGTGGGCGAAGCACTCGCGGATGACAATGAGGGGCAGCCTGAAAGATCTTGGGCAGGAGAACACTCATAGCCCCCTTGTCATCCCCCCAAAAAGCCTTTCCCATCGCGATGCACATCACAATTATTGTATCACTCTCCCCGGCACTCCCAGGATCCCCAGGCTGGTGTCCCCAGGCCGTAGGCCATTGCCTGGCATGGGAAGAACCCTGAATGGCCACGTCCCAGGCCCAGTGACATCCCGCATCTCAGGACCAAAGAGGGGTCCTGAAGAGAGAGAAAATGTCTTTCTCGCCGTCCATGAGGGAGAGATGAAGGTGCCGTGGATTTCGTTTAATGATCGCGTCGTGGTGTGTGAAGATATCAGCACTAGTCCCAGTGCTTGATAAATATATATCCCACCTGTACATTAAGCCACACCACAACACCTTCGATCTTCTGGGCCACTGGGGATGTTGGTCTGCTATCAGTCCCCCCCAGTGGGTTACGGGCAGTAGCAGTAGATGTGTTCGTCATGGTGGCTGCTCTTGATCTCCTGATGGTTCTGTCATGGGTGGATGCTTATAGCCGATTCAGGTGAATCAGGTAGAGATAGGTGGGTGGGGCTGATCAGCGATACTGATTGCCCATTGGCTGATTTATTAGCTAAATTTGTGTGGCATTTTGTGGATGATAGGATTTGAAAATCTTGGACTTGTGTATTTATTGTTGTTTGTTTTGTGATAATGTTGATTGCCTCTAGAACAATATACGATGAGGGTCTTGTTCTCAGTAGATTATCTTGGTGTTTTCATCCAGGTCTTGTCATGTCAAGTGGGAATTGTGTAGGGAGGTGTAGTGGTTCTTGGTGGCTCCACTCTGTAGCTGGCAGGTGAGGTGCCTTCATAGCCAGGTCCATATCATTCCAATGTAAGAATGAGGTCCACACTCCTCACTGTTTCAGTTATGCTGGTAAATGACATGGTTCTCCTGAAGGGGCGTCTTGATCATGGCGGGTCAGTTACAAAGCAGAAGGTGGGCTGTTTTCCTTGTCTTGTAGTAGATGATGAGAGCAATGTGTTGTTCCAAGTTTGCAGGCTGTACATTTCTGTATATAGTGTCTTTGATGATCTTCTCATCTGTCTTGTAGTAAAGAGACATGTGGTTTCTGCAGTATATCTTGATGTGTTCACCAGTTGTGTGTGTCGTGGAGTACTGGTAAGTATATTATAAGTCCATTTCTCTTAATTATGTAGAATACTTTGGTGTTGCTGTAGCCGCTGTTAACGAGGACTTGAGTCATGCATTCTGTTCCTGCTGGGGGTCTCTCCAAATGGAACAGAGGGAATGGGCTCTCCTGACATAGGCGCTGATGGCAGAAAGCAGGTAATGTCTGGGGCACTCAGTATGCCCATTCAGAGTCCTTTGTTCGTGGGCTTGGTGAATACTGTAGTCTTGAGTCCAACATTGTGTGTGGTGATTATGTCCAGGAAGGGGAGGCATCTGTCACTGGCTTCTTCATAGGTGAAATTAAGTCCAAAGGCAGTGATGATGCGATGTTTGAGGTCCTGTAGCTCCTGAAGGTCCTTGATATGGACGAAGATATCATCAACATAGCAGCAGTATAGGGAGGGGCGGCTATTAGCTAGAAGTCTCAGTTCGATGTTCCTCATGTAGAAATTAGCAAACAGGACTTCGAGGGGGCTGCTCATCACTAAACTGTTGATCTGCCGATAAATCTGGCCGGGCAAGTGAAAGGGGCTTGTTTCATGCAGAGCTCCGGCAGTCTTCAGAGCCTTCTCTAAGATGTTGAGGGGCTTGGTGTGTTCGCAGTGGTATACACAGTCGAGTATGAAGTCAATCATGTTCTCCACAGGAGTATGTTGGTAAAGAGGTTCTCAATGTTGAGGGAGGCGATGATGTAGTTGTCAGTGGGAGGTGTATCATGTAGGACTTCAAGGAAGTCCAAAGCAGAGGATAGGCTGAAGGTGTTAGGTACATATGGTGTCAGGAGTTCAATGAGTTTCCCAGGTATGGTGTAGGTGACGGGTGGTATTTGTGAAATGATCGGGCATAGAGGGTTGCCAGGCTTGTGTGTCTTGACTTTGCTGTAGGAGTAGCAGAGTGAGTACTCGCCAGTTAGCTTCTGAAGACAAAGGCCGTTGGTGCTGGCACTGATGGTGGAGGTGATGGCATAAACTCGGTTGGCGTCGGTGGGGTTACAAGATATCCTTCTGAACTTAGAAGTGTCAGTGAGGATGGTGTTGATCTTTTGACTGTAGTACTCTTTTTTTATAATGACGATGCCAAAAGTTTTGTCAGTGCTTCGGATGACGATGTTTTCATTTTATTGCAGCTGTTTGGTGGCCAGGATGTGGTTTCTCATGATGTTTTTCCTGACGTGGGAACCATGGGTCTTTGTGGCATCGGTGAGTAGGAAGGGTTTAAGGTCAGGTGTCGTCTTTACTTTCCCTGCCTTCTCAAGTTGCTGTAGGTTATCGAGGAGGACCTCAATCTCAAGTTGCTTGCAGAGGGGTGCAGCTTGTAGAGACAATGGCAGTTAAGCCCCATGTTGAAGAGCTGCTCTTGGTCTGGAGTCAGGCCGATGTCGGTGAGGTTGATGTATCCGGTGGTAGGGCAGGGCAGTTTGATGTTATCACCGAAGAGTTTGGAGAGCTTGATGATGGTGCTACTTTCCATACCTCTATGGTCTTGCTCCCGGAATGTCTGTAGTTCTTTGTCAGTCTGTCTCCTCAGGTCATCTGTGACAGGAGCCTCAGTCCATTTCTTCATGAGAATTCTCAGTTCTTGCTGTAAGTCCTGAGTGATCTTTTTCTCTCTAACTTGCCAATCAACCAGTTCTCTCCAGAACCAGCGTGTTCTTTCAGCATTCCTGGCGCTTTTGTTGTGAAGTCTTATGTTAGTGTAGCCAGACAGGATGTTTTGTTTGAGGCATACAAGGTTGAAAACTGTGGCACATCCTCCTTTAATTATTTTCTTATGTTCTGTTTCTATTTGCTGTACAATTTTTCGGTGATCTTGAAGCTTGTTCAGGAGTTCCCCAAAGGGTAGCGATGTTTTGGAACTATCTTGTTTCATCTTGTTGTTATTGTTGTTGGTTGGTGTTTAATAACCATCGCCTACCAAGAAGGGCATTAGGTCAAATAAACATGAATGTACAGGACACAAAAAACGCTGAAAAGTGCTGAAGGCAAGGCTTCCTATCTACAGATTCAGGTGGGCAAGTAGCCAGTCTAGGGGGCCAACCATGGATGCATCATGTGGTAGAAGGCACGAAGATCAGCCAGAAGTACCTCCTCTCCCCTGACAGTCAGAAGCAGTGGAATCCCCTCACCCTGGTCGGCCGCTTGGAGAAGATCATACAGGGTGTAATAGGTTGAGACTCTGAGCTGGTACAATTGGGTGTGGGCTCCTAGTGTCAGGAGGTGATGGTGGGAGGATATGTCTAGCCAATCCTTGTGGTCCATGATAGGAGAGCGAGATGGGTTGCCCTCCACTGCCAGAGGAGGGGAGGATTCATTGACCTTCTCCTTGGCCAAGGAGTTGGTCAATGCATCCCCAGCCATGAAGACGGAGTCAGAAGAGTCCCACCCGTCCTCGGTCTCTGATGGTAGTTGGCGAACTGCAGCCGTGGTCGTAGCTGTGTCCAGTTCTGGAGCTGTGTCGGTGATCAGTGTGGCAGTCTTTCTGTTGAGAGGAGCCCCCAGTTTCAGCCTCTTCTGCAGTGTTGTGTGTGTGGGGGGGGGGAGGCTGTGGCGACCGGGCCCAACATCCCCCTCGATGAGGGACAGAATGTACATCGTGGGCAATGCACTCGGGGATGACAAGACAAGGCAGCTCATTCTCCTCAAAGATCTTGAGGAAGAGTATGCACAAAACCCCCTTATCATCCTTGCAAAAAGCCTTTACCCTCGTGATGCACATTTTGGCGATGGTGCTTATCTCCTCAGGACTCCCAGGACCCCTGGCCTGATGTCCCTGAGCCGTGAGACGTCACCTTGCATAGGCAGAACTCTGCATGGCCGCACCACCCGGCCTAATGACATCCCAAGTCTCAGGACCCTTAGGAGGCCCAAAGAAACCAAACTCCATCGTCTTGCCACCCCCAAGGGAGCATTAGAGATGGCGTGGGTTTGGTTTAACGACAGCCTGGTGGTGCATGAAAAAATCAATGCCAGTATCTTGGAGCTTGATGAAGCCATACATTGCCCTGACATTAAACCAAACCACGGTTCCTCTGAATCTTCTGGGCCGGCAGAGCCTGGGCTATCTGCCCCCCTTAACGGGTCGCAGGCAGTAGCAGGAGATGTGGCGTCCATCGTAGCTGATCGTTGACTCTGTTTTCCGTCTCTGCTGCCATAACCTCACCTCGCCTGGTGGTTCTGTGGTGGGTGACTGCTTATTAACAATTCAGGTGAATCAGGTAGAGACAGGTGGGCAGAGCTGATCAGCTAAGCTGATTTGATTGGCTGTTTCATTAGCTAACTCAGAATTAGCTTTAAAAGCTTGCCGGTATCAAAGAAAATTAAAGTTGTTTATAAAGTTTTATAAAACGATGAGTGAAGTTTGAAGTAAACTATGCAACCACGGTGTACATTTACGTCCGCATGTTGCATTACATCCCCCCAAAGGTGTATAGCTACGTCCGCATGCTGCACTGTAATAAATGCCTGCAATTACAGGTGTCCTCCAAAGTCACCTATCGTTTCATATAACTTTATATTCAGATTTAATTCTTTTATAATGGTAAATATGAAGCTAATTCTGACTTCTTTAGCTTCGGAAATTATTCCATATTCAAACTGGCTGCTTAAATTGCAAGCAGTTTACAAATACAATTATATATATATATATATATATATATATATATATATATATATATATATATATATATATTACCAGACGCCTCAATCCCGTTTGGGGTGGCCACAAACAAATCGCCTCCACGTCGCCCTTTCCCCCTCCATTTCACTGCCCTGCTCCCAATTCACATCCCCCTGTCTCATATACCTCTCCACCCCATCCCTCCATCTCATCCTTGGCCTCCCCATCCCTACTTATATATATATATATATATATATATATATATATATATATATATATATATATATATACTTCTCATCCTACATACAATCTCTGCCAGACAGCCTAAACCACTTGATAGAAATACATTGGCTGTATCGTCCCCACTTCAATCGGGATAGGCCGGTCTTGGAGTGGACACTCAAACGGCTGATGAGATGAGATGATATATATATATATATATATATATATATATATATATATATATATATATATATATATATATATATATAGTTACGGAACAGAGAGAGATAATGAACACTTCAAGTGAGAATACTAAAATCACTACTGTCCCGCAAAGTTCCAGGTTCAAAACAAAAGAGTTAGGTAAAATTACAAGTTAAAGTTTAATGCTCAAACTAACAACTAAACATTCAGGACTCATAAGGATAATGTAATGGCAAAAACAGGTTAAATATATGGTTAACTGCAATAGCCTCTATTAACACGAAATTAGCAAGAGTAAATTTATCTAAATCAGCCCTGATAAAATGAGAAAACCGGATAATGCTCAGTTAATGCAAGACATATTATTACAGATACAAAATATTATTACTACTGGCTGACAGTAAAAACTTCACATTAATCACAAAAACCTTACCAGGCTTACGAATTAACACCTCATGCTATACAGTAGAAGAAAAAATGTAATAACACTTATACTCAAATTACACAGCAGCTAGATGGTTGGAGACTTCCTGAGCACTCTCAAAAATAATAACAACTGTACAGGGGAGGACAGAGATGTGAGCAAAATGAGGAGTAGATCTAAGTGGCAATTAATGCAGAGACTGAGCTCATTATATAGAGGCCGGCAGAGCTTGATACAACTTGTAAGAAGGACGCGCAAATGAAGCCATAGGGGACAAAGAGTTGACACTCCTGCTCTGAACAACAGAAAGAACGACTTACTCTACTATAAGGGAGGAGAAGGGGGGAGTGAGGTAGAAAACGGAAGTTTGGTCACTGTGGAAGCCACGAGGCGAATCGTGATCAAACATGCAGCATACTATACGTTAGAATTATACAAAGGATGATGAAATCATAGGCTATGTAACACCTCCCCACAAAAAAAAATAGAAATTTACAAAGGAAATTTCTTATTACTCTAAAAAAATCTGTCTAAAGTCTAGATAAGCAATCTGCAATAACATTTTCTTTCCCCTTGACATGTTGTATGTCTAATGAATACTCCTGAAGAAGTAGACTCCATCTTGTCAATCTCTGATTTTTATCTTTAAACTTACTAAGGAATTTCAGTGGGTTATGATTGGTATTAATGACTATGGGGTCAAAACCAAAACACAAATAAAATGAAAAATGCTGTAAACCCAAAATCAAGGCCAAAAGCTCTTTCTCAACAGTTGAGTAGTTCTTTTGAGGTGGAGAAAACTTCTTACTGTAATAAGATACAGGGTGTTCAATACTCTAATCATCCTCTTGCAGCAAAACAGCCCCAACTCCTGTATCACTTGCGTCAACAGCCATCTTAAAAGGCTTAGCAAAATTTTGAGTAGCGAGCACTGGCTGACATAATAGGATAGCTTTAAGTTTACTGAAAGAGGACTCACAGTTATCCGTCCAGACAAATTTAACTCCCTTTTTCAGTACGTCTGTAAGTGGTGATACAAGAATTGAAAAGTTAAGAACAAATCTCCTATAATAACCTACCATTCCCAAAAATCTTTGTAGCTCTTTCCTACTTTTAGGTCTGGGAAGATCACTTATAACCTGAACCTTAGCTCCTGGTGGTGCAACGTGTCCATCACCAATTACATACCCAACGTACTGAACTTTAGCTTGACCAAACTCACACTTTGAAAAATTAGCTACAAGATTAGCCTGAACCAAACGCTCAAGAAATTTACTGACACGGCATAGGTGATCTTTCCAGTTGTCACTGAAGATTAATACATCATCAATATAAACAACACACCCTGCCAAACCCTCTATTACAACATTCATGAGCTTCTGAAATGTGGCTGGTGCATTTTTCATACCATATGGCATTACAGAACATGCAAAAGTCTTTCCTAGTGTTACAAAACATGAGATCTCCATAGCACGTTCAGTCATAGGTACTTGCCAGTATCCCTTTAACAAATCAAACTTACTTATGTACCTAGCCTTTCCGATCTTGTTTATGCAATCTTCCACGCGAGGGAGAGGGTAAGTATCTGTTTTGGTTATCTGATTAACAAGTCTGTAAACGATGCAAAGCCGCTGTGACCCACCTGGCTTAGGGACTAGAGTGACAGGAGAACTCCACTCACTCTGACAGGGCTCAGTCATCTTGTGGTCCAACAGGTAGCCAAGCTCCTTCTAGATGAGAGGAACTTTCACTGGGTTCACACGGTAAGGAGGCAGTTTAATTGGCTTTGCGTCTCCAATATCGACATCATGCATCAACACAGTGGTTCTTCTTGGAGTGGCACGGAACACTTGCGGGTACTCCTGCAGTAATGCCGAAAACTCCTCCCTTTCCTCGTGAGCTAGATGAGAAAGCTTAGTCTGGAGATCATTCATGATATCAGGATTCTTCCCCAAACACTCACTCAGGCTCATACTGCATGGGAGAGCTTCACTTGCAGACTCGGGTGGAACAGCTACAGTGCAGACTGGGTTATTTTCATCCCGTCTGTGATATAACTTTAGCATGTTGATGTGACATAGTTGCTTGTTCTTTCTACGATCTGGTGTGGCGATGACATAGCTGACATCGCTGAGTTTCTTCTCCACGAAATGTGGACCACTAAACTTGGCTTGAAGAGGTTGCCCATGCACCGGTAGCAGAATCAAAACCTGATCTCCTGGCTGAAAGTGGCGTAACCTGGACTTCTTATCATACCAAGTCTTCATCTTCTCCTGAGCAGCTCCTAAATTCTCTCTCGCCAGCTGTAAAGCAGTGGACAGCCGTTCTTTGAACTTCATCACATACTCCAGCAGGTTCACGGCATCTTCCTCTGACAGCCAGCATTCCTTGAGTTGCTTAAGGGGTCCTCTTACTTCATGGCCAAACAGTAGTTCAAAGGGTGAGAAGCCCAGTGATTCATTTGGAGATTCTCTTGCAGCAAATACAACGAATGGAAGACCTTTATCCCAGTCTTTCTGAGGTTCCAAACAGTATTTCTTGAGCATCGATTTGAGTGTTTGATGATATCTCTCCAACGCTCCTTGGGTCTGGGGATGGTAAGCTCAAGACGTGATCTGGGTGATGCCCAACTCTTTCAGAGACTGCTTGAAAACATTTGACATGAAATTACTTTGCCGGTCTGACTGTACCTCCTTGGGTAGACCAAACTTTGTGAAGAACCCTAGCATTTCCTTAACCACGTTCTTTGCTGAGATATTTCTAAGTGGAATGGCTTCAGGACAACGAGTAGCCATATCAATCAGGGTTAACACATAAGAAAATCCTGAAGAAGTCTTAGGAAGAGGGCCCACAATATCCACCAAGACACGGGTGAATGGCGCCTCAAAAGGAGGAATGGGAACTAGAGGTGCAACCTTTTCGGTCTGATTGCACTTCCTCACAACTTGACAGGTGTGACAAGACTTACAGTACCAGGAAACATCTTTGAAGATACCTGGCCAGTAGAAGTGTTTCAAAATGCTTGCCACAGTCTTCCTCACTTCAAGGTGTCCTGCCAAACTGGAATCATGAGCCACTCTAATGATATCCTGCCTACAAACACAAGGGATGACAACTTGATGTACAACCTCCCATTCACAGTCGGCTGATGCTGTTGGGGGTCTCCACTTCCTCATAAGTACTCCTGACTTTATATAATAACAAGTAGAAGAACCAGCTGACTCTTCCTCACTGCAAGCAGAGTTAGGTAGACATTTCAACTCAGGGTCAGCAACCTGCAACTCCACCAACTCTTGACGAGACAAATTATCAACACTACGCGGTACTGCCTCATCTGGTGAGTGGTCTAAATTAGCAAGAAAACTGTCAGCTAGGATAACATCATCATCATCATTATCCTCTAAGTCACCAGTAACTTTAGACTTAGCCCTAGTGACAGCACATGCAGAGAACACATCAGGGACATCACAATCCTGGGTCGCAGTCACTGGCTCACCAGACAACTGAGGAGCTGGACACACTTGACTTCCACCAATATCATTTCCAAGTAAGAAAGTTACACCTGACATTGGGAGTGTCTCAACCAACCCAACCATAACGGAACCATTAACAAAACCAGACTCTAAATTCACTCTGCACAGAGGGACAGAGAAGTAATTATTCCCTACACCTTGTAAGATTACAGTTTCATCAGAGGAATTAACATTAGAGCCTAGAACACTGGTCAGCATAAGGGATTGACAAGCACCTGTATCACGATATATTTTAACTGATTTCCTGTCATTATTGTCCAGAGGACTGACAAAACCATCAGCCAGGAAATTAGCACATGAACTCTTCAGAGTGTTACCCACGTTACTGCTCAAAAGAGGTGCTTTATCATGAGAATTTAAATTACCCCTCAAAGCAGGTTCAGTTAACTCGGTTAAAGAATTCTGGGAACTCTCAAGGGTGGACACTAGACCAATTGACTGAATATTTAAAGACTCCTTTTTGTTCACATCACGCTGTCTTCTGAAACATTTCTCCGTAGTATGACCAAGCTTACTACAATAAGTACATTTACATTTCTGAAATCCAGAGGTGAAGCTGGTGCTAAGGAGGCTGAGTTTCAGGCTCGTGCTAAGGAGGCTGAGGCTAAGGAGGCTGAGTCTCAGGCTCGTATTCAGGAGGCACAGGCACAGGCTCAGGCACAAATTGAACTAGCCAGGATTCAGGTAGACCATGAGTATCGCATGAAACAAGGTGGAACTGGATCATCTAGCTCTGATGATTTTGATGTGGCTAAAAATGTTAAACTTGTCCCTCCTTTTAATGAATCTGATTTAAGAAAGTTTTTTCAGTTGTTTGAGAGGGTAGCTACAGGTTTTAATTGGCCCAAAAAGTATTGGACTGTACTCCTTCAAACTGTTCTCACCGGTAAAGCTCAAGTAACTTATGCATCTTTGTCTCAGGATCAATCTGATAATTATGATGTAGTTAAGAGCTTGATTCTTAAGGCCTATGAGCTTGTTCCTGAAGCCTATAGAGTAAAATTTAGGACAACTTATAAGCAAGATAAGCAATCCCATGTTGCGTATGCAAAAATCAAAGAAGATCTGTTAGAGCAGTGGTTAAATTCTAAGAATGTAAATTCTGATTTTGATAAATTTAAGCAGATGATTTTGCTGGAGGACTTCAAAAGGTGTATTAACAAAGATGTAAGCCTATATCTTGATGAGAAAAGAATAGATAATTTGTCTGATGCTGCAGGTTTAGCTGATGAATATGTTCTCACTCACAAGAGATATTCTAAAGAAAAAAGGAAAGCTGAGAGTAAGTACGTTGCCTCTACTCAGAGTACAGGTAATAGGAAAGAGAATAAAGATTATGTTTCTCAGGAAGTAAATACCAGCCTCCTGCAGGGCTAGCTGTAACTTAGCTATTTCAATCTGCGTTTGCTCATCTGGAGGAGTTACATTAAACAAGCTTTTATTAATTATGTCAACAATTTGATCTTTAGAATGATGAGAGCGAACAGCAATTCCCAATTGTTGAGCAACAAGCTTAAGTTCATTCTTTGTTCTGATTTCTACATCACACACTGTTTGCACATTTGACAAAAAATCTTTGGCTTCATCAAGAGTAGTAATAGTAGACATCATGAATAAATCACAGTCACAGAATATCAAGCAATATCCTTATGATAATATCCTGAATATCCTGATAAGAGGTCGCCAAATTTATGTTACGGAAGAGAAAGAGATAATGAACACTTCAAGTGAGAATACTAAAATCACTACTGTCCCGCAAAGTTCCAGGTTCAAAACAAAAGAGTTAGGTAAAATTACAAGTTAAAGTTTAATGCTCAAACTAACAACTAAACATTCAGGACTCATAATGATACTGTAATGGCAAAAACAGGTTAAATATATGGTTAACTGCAATAGCCTCTATTAACACGAAATTAGCGAGAGTAAATTTATCTAAGTCAGCCCTGATAAAATGAGAAAACCGGATAATGCTCAGTTAATGCAAGATATATTATTACAGATACAAAATATTATTACTACTGGCTGACAGTAAACACTTCACATTAATCACAAAAACCTTACCAGGCTTACGAATTAACACCTCATGCTATACAGTAGAAGAAAAAATGTAATAACACTTATACTCAAATTACACAGCAGCTAGATGGTTGGAGACTTCCTGAGCACTCTCAAAAATAATAACAACTGTACAGGGGAGGACAGAGATGTGAGCAAAATGAGGAGTAGATCTAAGTGGCAATTAATGCAGAGACTGAGCTCATTATATAGGGTCCGGCAGAGCTTAATACAACTTGTAAGAAGGACGCGCAAATGAAGCCATAGGGGACAAAGAGTTGACACTCTTGCTCTGAACAACAGAAAGAACGACTTACTCTACTATAAGGGAGGAGAAGGGGGGAGGTAGAACACGGAAGCTTGGTCACTATGGAAGCCACGAGGCGAATCGTGATCAAACATGCAGCATACTGTACGTTAGAATTATACAAAAGATGATGAAATCATAGGCTATGTAACAATATATATATATATATATATATATATATATATATATATATATATATATATATCTATATATCTATATCTATATATATATATATATATATATATATATATATATATATATATATATATAATACAAACTCGAACTACTGAATCCAGCAACCCAGTTTTTGGCAAGGAGTCGCACATGACCTCCAGTTCGAAAATAGGCTATGTCGGGTTGACCCCAGAGGTCATCTGAAGTCACCTGTCAGAGGTCATTTGAAGTCACTGGTAACAGTAAACAAGTGCGCACATATACCGTGCGTTAGTCTGCGAAAGCTGAAACAGAAAGTTCTCGTGCCTCTTATAATCCCTCTTCAAAAGCATAAGAGGTACACTTGACAAGAGTTCCACCTGGACCTCCTAGTCGTGGGATATAGTCTAGCTAACGTGGCTACAGCGCTTGTACTGTATGTGTGTGTTCGTGTGTGCATGCCCGAGAATTTTTCGAATAGCCAAACTTCTTCGTCTGTGCCATGGTATATTATAATGTGGTCATTGTATTATGCTGTGATATTGGCTAATAAACATTGTTGATTTTTGGGGGTAATGAGTTGTGGTGCATTATGCTATTTATAAAGTCTGAGTTATTTAAAATATTTCTTCTCTTATACTGTAGCGTGAACCACGATTCAGGCTGAGATGGGGTTCAGAAACAGTAAGCAAGTTCACTCACAAATGGCGCGATGTATGGGGAAGGGGTAAGTATGGGAGTGAGTGCGAGCTTGGCAGGTGGAGGGAAGAGGGATGAAGTGGGAGTCGTTCGTTTACCCCAACAGTTCTTTGCCATTACAGTGCATTTATTAAGGTGTCAATGATGTCCTGTATCTTAAATGATAATAAACGTATTTATTTTTTTACTATTCATTATTATATACAACTGATTACACACTTTACACCAAACATAGGATACCCAGTCTCTTGTTAACGGACAACATGCAGCCTGCTCCACCAACTCGACTCTCTCTCTCTCTCTCTCTCTCAACTCATCAATTGCCTATCAGTAGACACACACACATCATCAGTTTGTGCTAATGAGCAATGACCGTGTATATAATATATTTACCTACAATTTATTACTGCGTCAAAATACAAGTGCATTACATTACCAGCTCACCTAAAGGATTACTTTAGCCAATAAACAATACTTATGTGCATAGCCTACGTTCCAGTAATAGTCATGGGGTAGCCCTACTCACAGTGATGTTGTTGTAAATGTTTTAGGTAATCATGTGTTCAGTGGCGGATACCAGTTAGAGGGGAGGTGGCCGCTGAAACCCCCAATCCCGATAGCTACTCCTGTGCGTTATATTGTCACTGTAGAGGTTCCTCTTCCTCCAGTTATGTCATTTATTAAGGTTAACATACTGATGAACAGCCATTTCTTATGAAAAACACAAACAGCCTGTTATGAACTCTCAAAACATATTATGGCGCATATTGTGGGGGAATTGTAGCTCTCACGCACCAGTCATAATCCTGGTCCGTTTGCTTCAGTTTTACCAGTCTGACAGTGTGGTGTCAATGAACATGATATTGATGTTGCGATTCTATATGCTTATTTTCATTGGGAATAACAGAATTCATAAAAGAATTTCATTCAGTACACAGAATGTCAAATACAGTATGTCTATGTGTGAGTGGGTGAGTATTGGGTGAGGGACAATACGTGTGGTGGAGGTGGGGCGAGTGTAATATGTGATGCGGGTGTGTCATAATGGTAATGCGGTTGTGTTCATACGTGGCTAAGGACGTCCACGACTGATATACCTAATTTTTGCCTTTAACACTTGATGACACAGACCTCAGTAATAACTAGGTTCTATCTTAACACTTGATGACACAGACCTCAGTAATATCTAGGTTCTATCTATGTTTGTGGCATAATACATAATTATATATGATTATGTTTTCGGGGTGGAACCTGAAACGTTGTATAAAGACAGATACTGAAATATTAGAAAAATGCATTATGAGTGGCATAATACATTAATAACAGTAATTCAGGAAGAAATATTATAACATCCATTTAACAAATAATGGTGTAGGTCCAGTGGTTCTTAAGCTTAGCTTATCAGATGTCCTTTGATCAGTACATTATGTTATACTATAGCTTTGAGTTCAGTAATATATATGTTATATATTGTATAATAAGTGATGTCACGGTGGCTTACCCAATGGACGTTCTCTTAGAGCTACATCCAACAGACAGCAAGTGCAGTTGTTAGTAGTATACCAGTAGGCCTATATGTTATTGATCACACACTGACCAACTTATTCTTCAGCAGTTTTATTAAATCTTTTTCACGATTGGGAAACAGCACCATAGGCATGGCAGCAGATGGCAAGATGTCTAGCGAGTTGGCGAGATGTCTAGAGGTGTCATTGTGCCAGTCAAGAAAGCGTCATATTTTAATGGAAAAAAACAAGTGCCATTGTAAATGGAAAGTTGCATCTGATTCAAGCCAGCAGTTTAAAACCTAACAACCACCCTTCTGCTCTGAACCTGTCGTGGTGACTAAATGGCACTACGACAGGGCAGACTGGGAGGGACTCCATAATTTTTTCATGGAAGTTCCTTGGACCTCCTTTTTCTCCCAAGATGCAAATTCCACATTGGGCCACATACAGGATTTCATTAAAGTCGGCATGGAAACATTCATTCCCCATCATAGTTACAGAAAAAGATGTAATTCTCCTAAATGGTAAGACCACAAGTGTGCTAGAGTAACGGAACATAAAACAATAGCCTATAACACTTATACAAGGACCAAAACCAAAGAAGCCTTTAACTATTATAGAAATATCAGAAACCATGCCAAAACTATTATCAATCTTTCTAAATCAAACTTTCCACATAGACAGGCTAACAAACTACTAAACAACCCAAATGATAAAATATTCTGGCCAACCCCTAATTCATTCAAAACTAACTTCACTACCACCTCTTCCATTCCACCTTTACAGTCCCCCAATGGAAATCTAGTAAGTGACCCACATGGAAAAGCCAAATTTCTTGTTGACATTTTTTCAACAAACTCAAATCTAAATACAGAAAAATCACAATATTCCTGTACTTGATTTTGATTCCCCTCAAATACCTCCTTTCATGATTCACACCAGATACGTACAAACTGCATTACAGAATCTCTCAGCAGACAAAGCTACTGGTCCAAAAGAAATTCCTTCAATAGTACTTAAAAATTGCTCCTCAGTGTTGGCTTCTGTATTGGCAAAATTTTTCCGCTTATGCATCTGTACCTCAAGTTTTCCAGCCTCTTGGAATCCTTCCTGTTCCTAAAAAGGGGGCAACTTGTGATCCATCAAACTATAGAGCAATTGCAATAACTTCCATTCTTGGTAAAGTGTTTGAAACACTGATTAACAAACACATAATCAAGCATCTAGAAATCAATAAATTAATCAATGATCGGCAATATGGACTTTTTTTTAATGCGAGGAAGAAGGAACCAAAGGCTGAACCTGCATTAACGTTCCTTCCAAGAAAGAAACAAAAACAATACAAAAGAGGGCCAAAGTCAAGATCCATTCATATCGGGATGCCTGGACACACTGCGTTTGAAAGACGGGAAATCATAGGAAGTAGGAAATACAGACACAGGGAGACAGTTCCAGAGTTGACCTGTTGCATAAATGAAGGACTGAGAGTAACGGTTAACTCTTGCATTAGAGAGCTGGACAGCAAAGGGATGAGAGTTTGTTGCTTGACGGGTGCTACGTGCCCGTCGTAGAGGTGGAGGGATGCAAGCAGACAGTTCAGAGGAGCAGTGACCATTGAAGTAGCGATAGAAAAGAGATAAAGAAACAACAGCTCGGCGAAGAAACAAAGGTTGAAGGGAGTCAGTAAGAGGGGGCGAGTTGATGAGACGAATAGCCTTTGACTCCACCCTATAGAGATGAGCTGTATGTGGGGAGCCTCTCCACACATAAGAGTTGTACTCTAAACAGGGCGGATAAAACCTCTGTATAGAGTCAACAATTGTGCAGGGGTAAAGAAAGAATGGAGTCGGCTTAGCACACCCAATCTCATGGAAGCAGATTTTACAAGAGATCCAATATGATCTTTCCAAGATAAGTCCCGTTTGAATGAAACCCCAAGCATGTTCAAGGATGATGCAGGATTGAGCTGGATATTATTAAACATTAGTGGGTATTCCCGTGGATGGTTTTGATGGGTTGATAGATTAAGACAAGAACGTTCAACTGTGGACATTCTTTGCCTTCTTACCCATCAGAACCCTAGATAGGTAATCTTCATATTGTTACATAGTAGGTAACGTGGGGTCTGATGGACCCCACGGAAAAAAAAAAAAAATAAAATAAAACTTCCGTTTGAGATATTTCAAAATGCTTCAATACATAAATAATTCAACCCCTTATCTTTAAATAGGGCCAGAAAAAATAAAGTTTAATTGAAAAAAATATATTTTTTTAAAGGTTATACAAAAATGATTAAATTTTAAGTTTGCAAATTTTAAAATTAAATCTTGCAAAATTGAAAAGTAATATCATGATTCCTTGGGTGGCCTGCAGTAGACCGATGTTGGGACCTTCTGTATACAAAAGGAGAAAGACAGCAAATTGAAATAAAAAAAAAATCACAAGAGGGCTCAACTAGGTTACACTATAGGTAATTTGGGGGTCTAACATACCCCAATGGCTCTATAGAGCAAAATCAGAGCCAGATACAGCTATGACCCCACCATCCCCATGAAGAGCATCACTAGGCAGGAAGGTAATGAGACGGACAGATCTGTAGAGCTTATCCTCATATTTTTAAAAATCAAATTTCGAGGACTGGGGTTTCTGAGACCCCACATTACCTATCTAGGGTTCAAAACAACAGACCATCACGGTGAAACACACACAATAGCACTTGATATATCAATAGCATTTGGCAGAGCATGGCACCGGGCCTTACTGTCTTAGATGTCACACTATGGCCTTGCATGACTGATTCCTCTAATTTCTTCTTACCTTTATAACATAAAAATACGGGTCATGGTAGATGGAATTTATTCTCAGTTTCATTCCATAAATGCTGGCGTACCTCAGGGATCAGTTTTGGCGCCAACTCTCTTTCTCATTCATATACATGACCTCCTATCTGTCACTCACAACCCAATACACTCTTATGGTGATGACTCGACCCTTCATAGTTCTTTCACATTTAGTACCCCTTTACACAACTGATATTGTAAATTCCCAAATAAACACAGTAATTTCTCTGAACCAGGACCTTTCTAAAATTAATCAATGGGGACAAACAAATCTGGTCTCATTTAATGCTCAGAAAACTAAATACATTAATTTCTCCAACAGAAAGAATCCCTCAGACTCTCACATAATTTTAAATGATGTCAATATTCCCATATCCACTACAGTTGATATCCTAGGTGTTACTCTAAAACACAACCTAAGCTGGACAGCTTATGTTAAATCCCTTGCTAAAAATGCTCTTAAAAAATTAGGACTTATGTACAGAGTTCGTGAGTTCTTCACTGACGAGCAGATGGCCAAAATATACAAAAGTCATGTGCGTTCTCAGATCGAATACTGTTCACCACTGTGGAGTGGATGTGGAGCGGTTGCATTGAGGCAGTTGGACAAAATTCAAAATAAAGCCATTAGATTAATCAATAATCCTGCCATTACGCAGGACCTTCCTCCATTATCAGTATACAGCGATGTTGCTTCTTTAGCATTATTTTATCGATATTTTTACCGTAAGTGCTCTGACGAACTGCCTTCAATTGTGCCTCCCTTTCACATTTTCTCCCGAAATACTTGGGCAGCTGGGAGAGCCCGTGAACTCACACTCTCTCCCTCGCAATGCAGAACATCTGCTTATCAAAACTCATTTATCTCCAAAACTACTACTCTCTGGAATTCACTTCCTGATAGTTGTTTCCCTCAAATATTTAATCCACTTCAATTTAAATCCAGTTGTTATACATATTTTATGAACGGAGGATGCCTTTAGGCACAAGGACTTGTTTTTTTTCCCTTTGTTTTTCCTTCCTCCATTCATTATCTATTAAAAAAAAAAGGACGTGCCTAATTCCTGTATAAGTGCCCCCAAATACAAATCATGTCAGTGAGCAAAATATATACTACAGTGTTATCGGCTATATTCTCAGATAAGTTTTACTAAGTTATTAAAGTCACTGTTAGGTTGTTATACTGTATGGAGTAATATAGCTTATCTTATTTTTCCGGCCTGTCTGGGGAATTGACACACTAACGGCCAATGCAGTGTCCCGATCTAGACCAGCTATAAGAATCAAAGACTGGGATTGGCACTGGAGAAAAACCACCATCGTAGTTATTTTCGGGTGGTGAACAGACACGGAACATCCGTGAATGTAGCGGCGTTAGAGGAAGGAAGAACTAGCGACCCTGAGTGTACGTCTTAAACAAGTTCGTTAGGTGCTTCCTGACGATCGCCTTATAAAAATCAGAGGAAAGTAAGTGCTGAAAGTTGTGTTTACATTTTACGTCATAAGTACCCGGCTTCACAAATAGGTAATTATTATGAGCGATGGATCTCTCTCTCTCTCTCTCTCTCTCTCTCTCCTGGTGCATTCCCCTTGGTGCAATTTTCCTTCTTCCTATCCTCTTTCCTGCCTCTTCTTTTTCCTTTCCAACTTTTTGCTGTATCTCCCGTAGTATTTTATCAGGTTTACGCTCCTCAGCACTTCAACACCAGTTCTGAATTACATGAAACAGCTGATAAAACATTTAGGTCTATCCAGCTGCTCTTTTTCCTTTAATTTTTAAAAGCAAGTTACTACTTCCTCTTTTGTTGCATATGAAGCACAGAGGGGAAAGATGGAATTTGAATGTATTAGTGTTGTGATAAGATAGGTTTTGCTGAAATGGTCTGATGAGAAGGAGAGGGTACAAGATGACAACTGTGTAAAGAGTAAGAGGTGTGACCGTTGAGGGTAGAGCTGCAGGAGACAGACAGAAAAACCCTGCGACGAGGTCACAGAGTGTGGCCTGAGGGGACAGGGAATGAATAGAGGCTGGTTAATGTCGAATAGCTAGCGCCATCAGGTGACCAAAGCCGAGACATACCCACATGTTGGAGCCTTTATACACGAAAAAAACGAATGAACGAAAGACCATGAGGAAATCGTGTCTCTCATTATTCATCCACTTATGTACTCAGTTATCTGTTCGCTCATCCCCTCTCAAATACCCACTTGTTCATCCATATGCCCACATGCCTGTCATTACCTATCCTCGTCCATCAATCATCTATCAGCTAAACCAGCTCTCCTATCCACCCTTTTCTTCACCACCTATACATTTTCATTCACTTATCCACCACACAGGACTCGTGGGTGTAGGACTGGATTGGATGGATCCCTTTTGTACATATGATTTCTTCTTGTCCTCTGTCCTTCTATAATCTATATCCACCCATGCTTTGTCTCCCTAGTCTTATTATCCTCACCATACACCTCCATTCTGTCAAAACCCACTGATTACTTTATGAAATAAATGGCTAAGTTAATCCAGCAAAAATTTTGAACTTCCTCGTAACGTTGTTGTCCATTACAAAAGTTGGCTGTTTAGTTAAGGGTCTGGAATACTATGAATAATCTATATGAAATGTGGTCGAATTAAAGAAATTATTATATCAAGCGTGAATTCTAAGGACAAATTATCCTGACCGTTTCTGTACAAGAAGCCTCCAAAGCTGGAGTACATCTTGTGCCGTGACAGGAAAAAGGAAAATAATAGATCATCGTGTTTGTCGTGTTTAATAGGCACACGGAAGTTCTTTATAATAATCTTTTTGATACGAGTTGTCCCGTCAAACTAAACTTATTGACTATTGTAAGCCGTGGACAAAAGGAGACATGTGTTGTTTCATTTCTTGTTCACTACGAGAAGTTTTCTTTGCTGATTGTAACTGTTGGTTTGATAGACTAAAAAAAATATCAAATTCATTTTACTGAACATGCTAAGGGGTACTTCTCTCTCTCTCTCTCTCTCTCTCTCTCTCTCTCTCTCTCTCTCTCTCTCGGGAGTCATTTATGGATCACCAGGTAAGTTGGGCAGCACCTGAGCGGGTTGATTTCATTAGGTGGAATCCAGGTAATACACCCCACCCCCACCCCCAGCATTTTATTTACCTCGCTTCCATTCCTCCTCTCTTACCCCTCTGTTTTTTTTTCCCCTTCCTAATACTCGCTGTTTCTTTTCCTTCTTCCGTGCCTCACATTTTGCCTTGATATCTTTCCTCATCTTTCTCCTTTATTCCTTTACATCCCTTTCTCCGCTTCTCCGTCTGGATTAGTTACTGCGCCACTTCTGACGAGGTTCAAGCAAAGAATTCAGTGTAATAGCACGGTGAGGTGACCCATCCCCTCGTCTCTCTCTCTCTCTCTCCCCATGTTTTTACATTCTTTTCTCTGTATCCTTATCTCCCTCCATAACGTCCATCCTGTTCTCTTTCCTTCCCTCCTTCTCTTTCATTTATTTTTTTTTATTTCTTCATCTCTGTCTCTCCCTCGTTCTTCCCTCTTTCTCACACCATTCCTCTTTCCCACTTACTTTGTCTTCATTTTCCCTCTTCCCATTCTTTCCTCTCGTCCTCAAAATTTTTTTCCCCTCTGACCCATTTCGTTCAGCCTTCCATTCCTCTTCCATATTTCCATTCCGTTCCATTCTTCTCTTCCCCCTTCCCTTCCTCCATGTATCGTCTTGTTTCCCCTTATTCCAACTTTCTTTTCTCTCCTGTTCCGTCTTCTTCCTCCTATATCTCTTCTTTGCCCTTTCCTTTTATTTCACTCATATTTCCCTCATACTGCATGTACACAATCTCTCTTCTCAATTTTAGAGTACTCGTTTTCTTGGCATATAATACTCTTTAGATACGTATTATTCAAACGTGCTTTTGGGGGGTACCATCGGTACCTCTCCATCTTATCATGGCTGCTTAGATTAAAATTGTCAAATTTTCTTGTCCCACTTCTAAATGTCTTAACTACCAATGAGTTCACAGTGAAGAACTCATACGACTTTGCTGATTTCCTGTCCAAGATTTGTATACCTGACACTTATTTTATTTGCAGTTTTGATGTTACCTCCGTTTTTACCAATATACCCATTGATGAAACTATAAACATAATTTTGAAAGTGCTCTATAAAGACATTAAACTTTTCAGGGGAATGACAAGAAATGTATTCAAAGAACTTTTGGCCCTTCGTGTTAAGGATGGCTTGTTTATTTTCAATAACGAACTTTACAGATTAATGGTGTTGCTATGGGATCACCCCTTGGACCTACTTTTGCCATCATCTTTTTATATTGTTATGAAAAATTATGACTTAGAGATTGTCCAAGTACTATTAAACCATGGAAGTACCGAAAGTATGTCGATGATACATTTGTCATATTTAGAGATAAAAGCCATGGTCAGGATTTTTTGCACTATTGTATATAAACAATCGTCATGATAACATACAGTTCACGACTGAAACAGAGTCCAACAGTTGTTTCCCACTTTTAGATACCTTGGTTAGTCGAGATAATAGTAAATTCCTGTGTTCCGTGTTCCGTAAGCCTACTTTCTCAGGTTTGGGTAGCAGTTTTATTTTTTTAGTTATTGTTGCAAACTGTTTCAAATCAATGCTGTTAAGACCTTGTTGCATAAGCATTTTTTCCCTCATCTACATAATCTCTGTTCCATGATGAGATTTGCTTCCTAATAAAATATTTTGTGAATAATGGCTATAGTGATAATTTGTTCTATCGTCTTGTAAGAATTTTCTTAACAACACTACATGCCTAAACAACCAATCTCTACTGCTAGTAAGGAGGTATTTTATCTCAGTTTACCCTACTTGGGTGATATTTCGGTTCAAATGAAAAACCATTTAATTCACAACTTTGTTAAATTTTATTCTCAAATTGACTTTAAGGTTATACTAATTCATTCAAAATTTGCTCATTTTTTCACGGTAAAGACTATGTTCCAACCGACCTCCGTTCGTCTGTTGTTTATTGTTTCACTTGCCCAAGTTGTCAGGCCGGGTATATCGGTAGCACAATCCGTGCCTTCAAGGTTAGGACAGACGAACATACGGGTCAGTCCAGCAGGACAGGCCGACGACTCATGTCCCCTCCTCACTCAGCAGTAAGAGACCATTGTGAATCTTGTGATATCATACTTAAAAAGGAGTCCTTTAAAATATTAGCTTCTTCATGAAATAATAACTTAAGATTGCTAGAATCAATATATACAAAGTCCCATAATCCATCTCTAACTAACACTAAGTCTACAGTACCTTTTTATGTTACATAAATGTTCCAATAACCTTTCCCATCCCCCTATTTTATTTTCGTTATAAGAAGATCGCAAGTCTGTGTGTGCTTTTTAACTTCACAATATTGTCATTTCATTCATTCATTGCCAGACGCCATGTATCCCAAACGGGGTGGCCAAGGGCTTAGAGTTAATTGTTTTACAGGGAGGGGCACTAATCCTCCACCAACCCCACTTGACACGTAGGGAGAACGAGCCAACAGCATCTGGTGTTCCCAGGCGGTCACCCATCCAAGTATATTGTGTTTTTAGTGTTTTGACGTGATTTTTTGTTTCCCATTTTTAGTTCACTGATGACATTTTGAATGTCGAAACATTTGAAATAAAAATATGCTGTTCACGTCAACGCTCGTTGTCCGCCTCCTTCTGAAACTGAGGTTCCCTACGAACACCCTACTACCTGAGTGTATATATATATATATATATATATATATATATATATATATATATATATATATATATATATATATATATATATATATATTGTGTGTGTGTGTTTTGTACAAGTAGTATTTCCTTTTTAGACCGTAAACGATGGTTATTATATATATATATATATATATATATATATATATATATATATATATATATATATATATATATATATATATATATCACACTGTGTTCGAATTTTTGTCTGCCCGTATGCTGATGATGTTGACTGAAAGAGAAAGGGACATGTTGTGTGGTGGAATGGAACAGCAGTATGGAGGAAGATGAATTAAGTGTAGGCTAAATGTACCCAAAACTGACGTGGTGGTTAGACGCAGAAAGGGTGGAAAGGCTATTTATATATTGGATGAATGTGGTCACAGGATAAAACAAACGGGTTCGAATGAGCGTATGCAATCTGCATTAGAAAAGGAAGGAGAGTCAGAGGCTCATGTTAGAGGCTGAGTTAAAACAGGATGTTCAAAATGAAGAGGTTACTGCAGTAATCTCTAAAAAACATTGATGAAAAGCCGAATAAAAAAATGAGTACATCACATTAATATGACTGGTGCTTCTGTATGAAACAAAAGTCTGGAAACTAGCAAGAAACAATGAAGGGTTGCTGGAGTGAAAAGAATTGAGAAGGAAATCGTGGTTCGTGGGAATTTTGCGAAGAGAATGACTTCAACATGATATTAGAGACAAAAAGGCGTCGCTGCTACCGCTGAGAAAGCTTGAGACGCTAGGTTGAGACGGTTTGGACATGTGGTGGGGAAAAGGATGGAAATATAGTAAGCAAGACGTAGAGAAAACCAGTGAAAAAGAAAAGAGAATGTCAAGGGAGTAATGGGAGAGGTGGAGAAACAGAATACAATGGAACGAGAGAAGGCTGGGAGAAGGCTGGCATCAGTGGAGCTGCCAGGGGGGCCACGGGGGCCCGGGTCCCCCCCAAAAAAATTTCTACGTGTGTTCAAGAGTAGACTGCGAATCTTAAATATCGAATACTTGTTCCATACAGGGTGTAATACTCGGTATGTCACATATTTGGAGAACTGAAAAATTGTGCAATTCTGAGTTAAAAGTCTTGTATACACATACACTTTCTAAGACTTACTTTACTTTAGGTGAGACACAGATATTCATATTTACGCACGGGGAGCCGTTGGCACCCGGATGGGTGAGGAAAGGAAGCGGGAAAGGAAACATGAAACGTGTGCCGCTCTGCGAAATTTAAAATTTTTTATGTAGCCTACCTTATGACACATTACCTTCAAAACGGGAAACTCCGGTACTTATAGGTTTTTTGTAATTAACTAGTTAGGAGTACCTGTGGGCATGTAGACCTACATTGCAGAATTGGCAAGAAAAATAAACTATCGTGGCAACATTTACTGGCCATCAGCTAAGTGTCACTCGTTCAGCAACCGCCTGCGCCATCAGTCAACTCTCATTAGATTATGTTGCGCCAGTGACCAATCCATACAACTTGCACGCTGTACTGTGATAAGAAGTGAAAAGACGTATTCCGTGGGTTTCCCTGGATCAATTTATGAAACGGAAGCAGCCGCAGCAATCAAGTATATTGGATTTCATGATTTCAAGTTCTAAAAGGTCAGTTTATGTTAAGCAAATGCATTACATTGTAGAGGATATTATTACTGCCAGTAATAATAACAAATGATAATGTCATGTCACGAGCTCTACATAAGTGTAGGTTCATGCAGAAACTGGAAGCCAGTGATTGCTTAAGATTTTCCTTGTGATATATTTCAGGCTTTGGCTACCTGTAACCTGTGTGGCAACCATCACTGAAGTAAAGTAATCATCACTGAACTAAGTGAAATATTTAACAGACGATGGATTTTTATAGACATTAGTGTTGAGTGTGGTGGGTTGGGACAGTGCAGGACACGGGGTGAGTTGGAACAGTGGGCACTGCAATACCAAATGCCATAATATTTCCATTTTTTGGTGCCCATTCAATAGCCCTGCCTCAACTTTACAAATGTTGTTAATACTAGTTTTCTCTAGAACCACGAATAGTGCATGAAAAATGTGCAAATATCAATGGGTAGCCTTTTGACCTTTGTAGAATTTCATTTTTGAAAATACACATATTTTGCCAATTTTCCTCTCCCACAATCAGTTTTAGAGCTAAAGGTCTACATTTTGGTGGGTGAAATCTTCAATTGTTATAGTTTTTGTGATTTATCCAGAAAATGAATTTTTACAGCAGAGCGGTGCTGAAGGGTTAACAGACAGTTGTCCCGACTCGCCCATCATTTTTTTTATTATTATTATTATTATTATTATTATTATTTTTACCCAGGGTGAGTTGGGACAACAATTTCATTTGTGATTTTTGCCAGGATAAAACTATTTTTCATTCATTATATACTACTATATTTTATAGTTTGCTGTGTTTGTGGTGGTTTTGGGTGTCAACAAGTAGATATTTCTCATTTTCAGGTTCCATGCATGCCCTAAAGAGAGAAATTACTATGATGTGGATTATGGCAAAAAGGCCTATACCTGTATTGGTCTATCTATCTATTGCCAGACGCCTCAATCCCGTTTGGGGTGGCCACAAACAAATCTCCTCCAAGTCGCCCTGTCCCCGCCATTTCACTGCCCTGCTCCCAACTCACACCCCCTCTCTCATATACCTCTCCACCCCATCCCTCCATCTCATCCTCGGCCTCCCCCTCCCTCTTTCCCCCTCCACCTCACTCACATACACTCTCTTCGTCAGTATTTCACCCTCCATCCTCTCCACATGGCCAAACCACCTCAGTGTGTTCCTCATAACGCTTCCTATCACATCCACATCCTCACCACAACGCTCCTTTATATCCTCATTCGTCAGCCTGTCTCTCCATGTGACTCCACAGGCTCCTCTTAAATAACTCATTTCCACTGCTCTCACTCTTGACTTGTGTCCTTCCAACAACGTCCAAGCTTCACTTCCGTACGTTAGAGTTGGTATCACAATACTGTCATGTAGTAACTTTTTCACTTCCATGCTCACTTCCCTGTTTATTATCACTGCTTTCAAAGAACCAGCAACCTGTATTGGTACGGTGTCAATAGTAGGGGAAAAGGAGTTGTACAATGAAATTTTTGGAAAGGAGAGAAACTGAGAAATGCAACTGGCCAGTTTGTGATGATGTACTGTATACTGATGATGATTTTCGGCAGTACATCACTGGTGGACCTGTCTTATTAGCAGGAACTGTACCATTTATGATGCAAGAGGTGGACAAAGCCTTTCGTGTTTATAAAAAGCATATTTTTCAGAGAAATTTTTCAGCATAAATAGCTACAGGCAACTTAGTGGAACTATTAACTATAGAATATGTATTGTGCAATGTGTCCTTAAATACGAGGTGTGGGGGGGGGGAGGCTAGGTTTATGATGGAGTTGTGAGGTAGGATGGGATTGGAGTGCATTGGTGTTGTGATGAGGAAGGGTAGATTGAGACGGTTTGGGCATGTGGAGAGGATGAGGGATGATAATGGGGTGCAGAAATTGATTAGTGCTGATGTTAGTGGTAGGGTTGGAAGAGTTTGACTGAAAAGGACCCAGAAGAAGGTCACTGAGTGTGACCTCAGGGATAAGGGACCGAATAGGGAAGCTGCCAGAGATTGTGCAGCATGGAGAACCACCATTAGGTGACCAAGGCCGATGGATCAAGCATGTGGGAACCTTTAAAAACGAAACGAAAGCTAATAGAACTTCAAATTGATTAATTAGATAAATGTATGTTTCTTTTTATGTTTTTTGAGCAATAATGCTCATGTAATTTTGATACTGCATTTCATATAAGGTAATAGAAATAAATTTAACTTTTGTGCTACATTATTTATCAGCTAATACATTGAAATTAGTGATTCTTTACTTTAAATGAAATATTAAGTTAAAAAGTGGTACGTCCCAGCTTTGGCAAGTATATCCCAAAACAGTCCCAACTCACCCCATCATGTCAGGGGTGAGCAAAAAGTACTTTCACTAACAGTGTACAAAATGTGTTCAGACTGAAACATTGAAACATGGTATGATAAATCTACGTCATATGGAGGTACTCCTACTGCAGTATGATACAAATATCTTTTATAGTTTTTGTTGGGGAACAAAATATATACTTACCTGTCCCAACTCACCTTGTTCGATGCTAACTTTCTTAAAACAGTAAGTAGGGGAATGCCAGTGCCAGGAGTTAGATTTAATTGACTATCTAACAGCACCTTTTCTGTGATTAATATATCGTATTTGTCAGTAGGTCGTCCACCAATCGGCAGCAGGCGGCCGCTTCAGGAGAATCAGTTTTAATATTTCTCATGGTTAGGTATTGAGGCCCCTTCCCCCCCCCCCCCCCCCCGAATTATATTTCTGGCTGCCATAAATATGGTTTCATTGAAAAAATGTCTCAGACTGGTCTAACTGCCAAGAATTTATTTCCATGATTTAGATTTATATACTGTAATGCACCCATGGTACTGTGAATATTTTGTACACAAGTCTATTCCAAAATCCAAAAAAAACTAATGTAATATAAAGTAACTGAGACTTATTAATGTAGCTTTGTACTGGATATCATGTTCTTCTCAGATCTCATTGTCTTCTCATAATCTTTACATTCATTTTATTATGTATTTGGTTATCATCTAAGTTATAATATATATATATATATATATATATATATATATATATATATATATATATATATATATATATATATATATATACCTGGACAATCTCTCTCTCTCTTTCACCTCATCATTCGCTCCCCTTACATTCCAAGTTCCAATTACAATGTCCTTTGTCCGGTCCTTGGTCGTCATCGTTTGGTCAGTCCTTGTCCGAGGCTTATTGTTTGTTTTTTTAGTTAGTTGTTTTCCGGGGAGGGGCACTAATCCTCCGCCAACCCTTTTAGTCGCCTTTTACGACAAGCAGGGATACTGGGGGAGTATTCTTGAAAACCCCCCCTACTCCCAGGGGGGGTGTAAAAAGGGTGAAGGTTTGAACTCAGTCCAGGTGTATATATATATATATATATATATATATATATATATATATATATATATATATATATATATATATATGGCACACACCCACTGACGCCAGTGGACAGGTATTACACCATGCTAAGACATTGAAATGTTATTGTTTATGTGAAGTGTCCGTAAATGGTGCAGCGATTGGTCGCATAGAAAGATATTACATCACTTGTGTAGTGCCGCTCTCAGTGGTAGATGTTGCATGACAGTGAAGAATATCTCTTGTTTTCAGAAAGAACCTATAACTCAGACTGAACTTTAGTGTCTCAGTGCTTGCCACGATGGAGAGGAAAGGTTTGTCTTCTGACAAGTGGCAGAAGGTTCTGTCTGAGGAGGAGGCTGAGAGCGAGGAGGAGGAGGAGGTGCTGAGTGATGCTCCAAGTGTGGAGGAGGACTGGGATGATGTCCCACGCCATTCCTGTTGGGAGGCTGTGCCCCGACCCTGACCACCACGGGAGCAGACACCACCACCAGTGCTGGGACCCACAGCCCAGCTATCATCTTCGCTTGGACCTCAGCCATTGCATCTGCTTGGACTTCTCGCTTCAACAGTTGTTGCAGTCTCTCCACCTTTAGCCTCCAGTTCCCCCTTGGCTGAGCCCACGTCACCGGTTGCAGGGCCTAGTTACGTGACATTGGCACCTGCACCTGCTGCAGTGTCTGTGGCACGGCTGGTGCAGGATTTGACTGTATCGTCATCCCCTGCCTGGTCGTCCAAGGCGCTGTCTCCGGCACCATTCATCCCCCCCAGTGTGTTGCAGCAGCAAGAGCCAGCCTCGTCATCTTCCTCATCGGAGCCGTCACCACCTCCATGAGGCTGCTGGGGTCCACGGCCCGGCTACGGGGGGCAGCCAAGGGGTGCCCAAGGAGGCCAACCCGCTGCCACCAGTGTAGTAGGTGTTCCCGCAGAGGACCCAGGGTGGAGCAGTGGCCCATTCACACCACATAATGGGCCCTTCACAGGATCCCCAGGAATGAAGGTGGATCTGCCAACAACGCCCATGCAGTTCTTCCAGCTTTTCTTCAGCCGAGAGTTGTTGACATATTTCACCCACGAAATGAACAACTACACATCATTCCTGGGGACTGCGTTGGACGCCTGGTTCATCCGCAATGAAAAGGAGATGGCCAAGTTCCTGGGGTTGTACTTCTTCATGGGGATCGTGTATATGCCGACCATCAGGCACTACTGGAGAAGTTCACCGCTCCACGACTATCCACGATTCAGGCGAGTGATGAGTGGGCAATATTTCAGGGCCATCCTGAAACATTTCCATGCCTTCAACTCACTCACCATACCCCAGGACAGTTGCGATCAGCTCATCAGAGTTTGCACGATGATGGAGTACCTCCTTCAGTGGCTCCAAGACACCTACCTACCCGAGGAGCACCTCAACCTCAGCGAGGGCTTGCTGGCGTGGAAGGGGTTGGCACAGCTTCCGCGTGTACAACCCCATGAAGTCCTTCAAGTAGCCATCAAGCTATACATCCTGGCTGAGGCTTCCTTAGTAACATTTGGAACTTTGAGGTGTATATGGGGCAGAAGAAGACTCTGGAGGACACCGTTTGTGGCCTCATAAAACTGCTGAAGGACCAGGGATGCAAAGTTTATGTGGACAACTATTATAACTCTGTAACCCTGTGTGAACAACTCTTCAGTGCAGGAACCTACATGTGTGGGACCCAATGCCTGGCAAGAGGAACACCAAAGCAGCTGCAGGCCATCTCCAGGGCCAAGAGCTTGCCAGAGGGGGGCATGGCAGCTAGGCACAAGGACAACGTGATGGTGCTTCTGTGGAAGAACAAGTGCATCATCAACATGGTCTCCACCTTCCACAGCACAAGCACCATCTCAAAGCAGGTTCGAGGGAAGGCCAGGGGTCCTAATGGGAGGACAACCTATGTCCAGAAGACCATGGACAAGCCTGTCATGGTGGAAGACTACAATCAGCACATGGGTGGGGTGGACCACTTTGACCAAATGGTCCAGTATTACCCCATCCAGCTGTGGACTGTGAAGTGAACCAAGAAAATAACCTTGTACTTCATTCAGATGGCAATCTTCAAAAAGTTCGCCCTATACAAGAAGTGCTCACATGGGTCAGTCAGTCAGCTGGACTTTCTGGAGGAGAAAATCCTGAAGCTCCTTCAGTTCAATGAAGCAGAGTGACCCACATCAGGGCATGTCATCCATCATGCCCCTGACCTTCCAACCCGATGGCCAGCAGGACCTCCAGCACTTGCAGCACCTGCAGCGCACCAGCACAGGTGCCAAAACCACCATCTCCTGGACCAGCACCAGCAGAGGTAGACTGTAGCACCAGTCGAGCAGGGCAGTACTCCCGAGGTGGATGGAAAGCTGATGACAGGGAGTGCTGGAGCTCCCGTTTCATCAGCCCTCAGGACTAGGTCCCTTTGCTGAACTTTTTCAGTGTCTCAGTTACACAGAGAGTAGGCCAGCATGCTCTCCAATACAAATTTCTCTAACTATCTACACCAAACTACATGCACAGTACACACTACACTTCCCTTTCCAAAATGTAAAAAACTGTGGCGTCTCTTCACCAAGCCTCGGAGTCCCCTGGGGGGGGGACCATAAATGCCCCCACCATCCGCCCATCTCCCTGTGATGACTCGAGGTGCCTGGAACCACTGTCTGACTCACTTCTTCTTCATTTCTGCAACATTCGCAGCCTTTCCTCTAACTTTTGCTCTCCTCCTCTAAACTTCATCTTCTTTTTCTAACTGAGACTCAGCTGTCTGAGGCAACTGACAGCAAACCCTTTTCTGTATCCTCCTACTTTCTCTATACTCATTTCAAAGCCAAAGGTGGCTCTTGTGTATATATATGCAACGACTTATCTTGCTCTCGTGTTCCTGAACTCAATTCTTCTGAATTCTCTACACTCTGGCTTCGGCTTCCCTGTCATTCTCTGACTAAATATATCTGTGCTGTTTACTTATCCCCTAATTCTACTGACTATCAAAAATTCTTCGACTATCTTACTTCTACGATGGAACACATTCTGTCCATTTCTCCTTTCTCAGAAATCTCCATTCTAGGAGATTTCAATGTTCACCACCACCTTTGGCTCTCCTCTCCTTTCACTGATCCACCTGGTGAACAAGCCTACATCTTTTCTATCCTTAATGACCTAGAGCACCTTGTACAGCACTCTACCCGTATCCCTGACCACCTTAGAGTGAGCTCCAACATACTTGACCTTTTCCTTACAACTAATCCTTCTGCTTACTCTGTTAATCTTTTCTCTCCGTTGGGCTCCTCCGATCACAACCTTATCACCTTAACCTGTCCTATCACTCCGGTACGGCCTGTGGACCCTCCAGGGAAACGTCGTCTGTGGCATTTTGGAACCACGGACTGGGAGGCCCTCAGGCAGTACTTCTTTCATTTTCCCTGGAATGATTATTGCTTCCATGGCCGTGAGCCATCTGAGTGTGCCTTGCGCATTACGGAGGTTATTCTCTCGGGCATGGAAGCATACATGCCTTGCTCATATCCTTTGACTAACGCAAGAAAGCCTTGGTTTAATCACGCTTGTTCTAATGCTGTCCGCAACAAGGAGAGGGCCTACAAAAGGTACCGGAGCCAACCCACCACTGAATCACATCATCTTTACGTTTCTGCCCGGAATCTGCTAAGTCTATTCTTCGCTCTGCAAAAAATAATTTCATCCATACTAAATGCTCTCAACTCTCCAACTCGAATTCTTCCCGCTCCTTCTGGCACCTTGCCAAAATCCTTTCTAACAACTTTACCTCATCATCCTTCCCTCCTATTTTCTACTCTGATGGTTCTGTAGCTATTTCTTCTACTGATAAAGCAGATCTCTTCACACAGTCTTTCTCCTCCAATTCCACCTTAGACGATTCCAGTGCTGTTCCTCCATCACTTCCCCCCTCTGACTTCCTCATGGCTGACATTAAAATTTCTTCAGCTGATGTATTTTCTGCCATCACTGGCCTCAGTACTAACAAGGCATATGGGTCTGATAGGGTCCCTCCTGTTGTTCTCAAGAACTGTGCTTCTGTGCTTACACCCTGCCTAGGCAAACTCTTTCGCCTTTGTCTGTCAACTTGTACCTTTCCTTCTTGCTGGAAGTTTGCTCTCATTCAGCCAGTCCCAAAGAAGGGTGACCACTCCCAACCCTCCAACTATCGTCCAATTGCTTTAACGTCCTGTATTTCAAAAGTTTTTGAGTCAATTCTCAATAGAAAAATTTTAAGGCATCTTTCCTATCACAACCTTCTTTCCGATCGTCAGTACGGGTTCCATCAGGGATGCTCCACTGGCGATCTTCTCACCTACCTTTCAGACTCCTGGTCATCCTCCTTTCGGGACTTTGGCGAAAGCTTTGCCATTGCACTTGACATCTCAAAGGCTTTCGATCGAGTCTGGCATAAATCTTTAATTTCCAAACTGCCCTCCTACGGTTTCTATCCTTCTATCTGTGCCTTCATCGCTAGCTTCCTTTCTGGTCGTTCTATAGCCGCTGTTGTAGACGGCCATCGTTCTTCTCCTAGATCTATCAACAGTGGTGTTCTTCAGGGCTCTGTCCTATCACCAACTCTCTTCCTTTTATTCATCAATGATCTTCTAAGCTGTACATCTAACCCTATCCACTCATACGCTGATGACTCCACCCTTCACCTTTCCATTTGGTTCCCGCAATGCCCACCTCAGCAGCTACTTCAACAAGCAAGGGATGAGGCTATGGCACACCTAATGTCTGACTTGGCTCGTATCGCTGACTGGGGTAAAAATAATATGGTTGTTTTTAATGCATCTAAGACTCAGTTCTTACACCTATCAACCCAATAAAATCTTCCACAGGTATACCCACTAATGTTTAATAATATTCAGCTTAATCCTGCATCATCCTTGAACATGCTTGGGGTTTCATTTACTCGGGACTTATCTTGGAAAGATCATATTACATCTCTTGTAAAATCTGCTTCCAAGAGATTGGGTGTGCTAAGCCGACTCCGCTCTTTCTTTACCCCTGCACAAATGTTGACTCTATACAGGGGTTTTATTAGCCCCTGTGTGGAGAACAACTCTCATGTGTGGGGAGGCTCCCCACATACAGCTCTTCTCAATAGGGTGGAGTCAAAGGCTTTTCGTCTCATTCACTCTCCTCCTCTTACTGGCTCCCTTCAATCTCTGTCTCTTCGCTGCACTGTTGCATCTTTATCTCTTTTCTATCGCTAGTTTAATGGTCACTGCTCCTCTGAACTGTCTGCTTGCATTCCTCCACCTCTATGACGGGCGCGTAGCACCCGTCTGGCAGCAAACTCTCATCCCTTTTCTGTCCAACTCTCTAATGCAAGAGCTAACCGTTACTCCCAGTCTTTCATTTATGCAACAGGTCAACTCTGGAACTGTCTCCCTCTGTCTGTATTTCCTGCTGCCTATGATCTCCAGTCTTTCAAATGCAGTGTGTCCAGGCATCTCAAAATGATCGGATCTTGAATTTGGCTCTCTATTGTATTTTGTTTTTCTTTTGGAGGGAACTGTTACTGCGGGCTCATGGCCTTTGGTTCCTTCCTCGCATAAAAAAAAAAAAAAAAGGTGCCAACACCACTGTTTCCAGGAGCAGCACCAGCACAGGAGCCAACACCAACATTGCCTGCAGGACTACAGCACGGGTGCCCAGACCACCATCTCGAGCAGTTCCTGGTCTGTCGGAAGGACCTGCCGCCCTGCCATGCCAGGCCCTGCAGCTGCACCTCCAGATAGACAGGACTAGGGAAAACCAGGAGGACATCCAACCATGTGTCAACGAGTCATCGACGACACAGTGTGCTTGGATTGCACACTGGGGCATCGATGGGAAAAGATCCCCAACCGGAGGAGGCTCCAGTGTGCCCTGTGTGCCCTGGTGAAGATGAGGAGGGACACAAGTCACATGTGTCCTGTTTATGATGTGGAGCTTTGCGTGGGTGATTTTTTTTTTTTTTTTTTTATGCGAGGAAGAAGGAACCAAAGGCCATGGCCCGCAGTAACAGTTCCTTCCAAGAGAAAAACAAAATACAACAGAGAGCCAAACTCAAGATCCGATCACTTTGAGATGCCTGGACACACTGTGTTTGAAAGACTGGAGATCATAGGCAGCAGGAAAAACAGATAGAGGGAGACAGTTCCAGAGCTGACCTGTTGCATAAATGAAAGACTGGGAGTAACGGTTAACTCTTGCATTAGAGAGTTGGACAGAAAAGGGATGAGAGTTTGCTGCCAGACGGGTGCTACGCGCCCGTCGTAGAGGTGGAGGAATGCAAGCAGACAGTTCAGAGGAGCAGTGACCATTAAAGTAGCGATAGAAAAGAGATAAAGATGCAACAGTGCAGCGAAGAGACAGAGGTTGAAGGGAGTCAGTACGAGGAGGAGAGTTAATGAGACGAAAAGCCTTTGACTCCACCCTATTGAGAAGAGCTGTATGTGGGGAGCCTCCCCACACATGAGAGTTGTACTCCACACAGGGGCGGATAAAACCCCTGTATAGAGTCAACAATTGTGCAGGGGTAAAGAAAGAGTGGAGACGGCTTAGCACACCCAATCTCTTGGAAGCAGATTTTACAAGAGATGTAATATGGTCTTTCCAAGATAAGTCCCGAGTAAATGAAACCCCAAGCATGTTCAAGGATGATGCAGGATTAAGCTGAATATTATTAAACATTAATGGGTATACCTGTGGAAGATTTTGTCGGGTTGATAGGTGTAAGAACTGAGTCTTAGATGCATTAAAGACAACCATATTATTTTTACCCCAGTCAGCGATACGAGCCAAGTCAGACATTAGGCGTGCCATAGCCTCATCCCTTGTTTCTTGAAGTAACTGTTGAGATGGGCATTGCGGGAACCAAATGGAAAGGTGAAGGGTGGAGTCATCAGCGTATGAGTGGATAGGGTTAGATGTACAGCTTAGAAGATCATTGATGAATAAAAGGAAGAGAGTTGGTGATAGGACAGAGCCCTGAGGAACACCACTGTTGATAGATCTAGGAGAAGAACGATGGCCGTCTACAACAGCGGCTATAGAACGACCAGAAAGGAAGCTAGCGATGAAGGCACAGATAGAAGGATAGAAACCGTAGGAGGGCAGTTTGGAAATTAAAGATTTATGCCAGACTCGGTCGAAAGCCTTTGAGATGTCAAGTGCAATGGCAAAGCTTTCGCCAAAGTCCCGAAAGGAGGATGACCAGGAGTCTGAAAGGTAGGTGAGAAGATCGCCAGTGGAGCGTCCCTGACGGAACCCATACTGACAATCGGAAAGAAGGTTGTGATAGGAACGATGTCTTAAAATTTTTCTATTAAGAATTGACTCGAAAACTTTTGAAATACAGGACGTTAAAGCAATTGGACGATAGTTGGAGGGTTGGGAGTGGTCACCCTTCTTTGGGACTGGCTGAATGAGAGCAAACTTCCAGCAAGAAGGAAAGGTACAAGTTGACAGACAAAGGCGAAAGAGTTTGCCTAGGCAGGGTGTAAGCACAGAAGCACAGTTCTTGAGAACAACAGGAGGGACCCCATCAGGCCCATATGCCTTGGTAGTACTGAGGCCAGTGATGGCAGAAAATACATCAACTGAAGAAATTTTAATGTCAGCCATGAGGAAGTCAGAGGGGAGAAGTGATGGAGGAACAGCACCGGAATCGTCTAAGGTGGAATTGGAGGAGAAAGTCTGTGTGAAGAGATCTGCTTTATCAGTAGAAGAAATAGCTACAGAACCATCAGAGTAGAAAAGAGGAGGGAAGGATGATGAGGTAAAGTTGTTAGAAAGATTTTTGGCAAGGTGCCAGAAGGAGCGGGAAGAATTCGAGTTGGAGAGTTGAGAGCATTTAGTATGGATGAAATTATTTTTAGTAGAGCGAAGAACAGACTTAGCACGATTCCGGGCAGAAACGTAAAGATGATGTGATTCAGGGGTGGGTTGGCTCCAGTACCTTTTGTAGGCCTTCTCCTTGTTGCGGACAGCATTAGAACAAGCGTGATTAAACCAAGGCTTTCTTGCGTTAGTCAAAGGATATGAGAAAGGAATGTATGCTTCCATGCCCGAGAGAATAACCTCCGTAATGCGCAAGGCACACTCAGATGGCTCACGGCCATGGAAGCAATAATCATTCTAGGGAAAATCAAAGAAGTACTGCCTGAGGGCCTTCCAGTTCGCGGCTCCAAAATGCCACAGGCGACGTTTCCCTGGAGGGTCCACAGGCCGTACCGGAGTGATAGGACAGGTTATGGTAATAAGGTTGTGATCGGAGGAGCCCAACGGAGAGAAAAGATTAACAGAGTAAGCAGAAGGATTAGTTGTGAGGAAGAGGTCAAGTATGTTGGAGCTCTCTCCAAGGCGGTCAGGGATATGGGTAGGGTGCTGTACAAGCTGCTCTAGGTCATTAAGGATAGAAAAGATGTAGGCTTGTTCACCAGGTGGATCCGTGAAAGGAGAGGAGAGCCAAAGGTGGTGGTGAACATTGGAATCTCCAAGAATGGAGATTTCAGAGAAAGGAGAGATGGACAGAATGTGTTCCATCGTAGAAGTAAGATAGTCGAAGAATTTTTGATAGTCAGTAGAATTAGGGGATAAGTAAACAGCACAGATATATTTAGTCAGAAAATGACAGGAAAGCCGAAGCCAGAGTGTGGAGAATTCGAATGGTACCATGCCGAGTGAAGTATTCCCTAGTGTAGCACGCACACACACACACACACATACACACACACACACACACACACACACACACACACATACACACACACACACACACACACACACACACACACACACACACTACATAACTCCTCATCTCCAAACCCCACAAGGTCCTGCCAGCAGCTCAACACCCCTGGAGGAAGTGAATTTTCCGAATTTTGTTGATTTGTACAGTATATTGACCTATCTCAGTACTCTTATATTTTTCACACAAATAAGCATTGTTTTCTACATATTACACATATGACAGCTTCAGTATCAGTAACTAGGAAAAAGACTAGTGGTCATGTCAAGTTTTTTATGGCACTATGAAAACAGCCCTTGGAGATTTTACATGTAGACTTTGAATAAAGTAAAATAAAACCTCTAGCAAGCAAAAGTATGTAGGTGTGGGTGCGGCAGGAAAAATTGACAGTGCACTTGAAGGTATGTTGTTCTCTTTCATCCAGGTAATAGTCGCATGATGTTTTGACAACATCATGAGGAAGCACATAAAAATAAACATCTGTATATGACAAAAGAGAAAAAAAGGCTTTGAAAGCATATTTTTTAGGTACAGGCGGGGGAAATGAGAGTTTTTTTCTCACTTGCGGTAAAACTATGCAGCACTCAGAGGAGTATTCTACCTTTGTTGTCCATTTACTTGAAAAGTATTGGACGTATCGATTTGCTGTAAGAACAGTGATAAAGATCAGTGAATTCTACGTATGTACAGGACATAACAATGTAATATCTCTGATGAAAAGTCATTGTTACGTAGGCGGGAATATAACGGTTATTGTGAGCGCATGACGAAAGTGTAGCACGGCCGTGGGTACCCAGCATTTTTTTGCGATTTAATTGGAAACTATGAGGCGTATGAAAAATCTGCGGGTACCATGAGAAAGTTCATGAAGTTCTACACAAGATTATGAAATAAAAACATAACCTGTTTATGAAAACTTTTGTGGTAGAGCTCCCTGAACAAAAATCAGTTTTTTGTAAAAAATGGCTTTCAGTTTTTGCTATTTTCTCGAAAACTACAAATCGTATCACAACCGGACAAAGCTTATTAGAATGCTGAAGTTCTCTTTCAAAACTTCTAACATTTTTCTCTATGATGGAAAACATTCGAACTAGGATGTGGGAGGCGAGACTGACGTTCCAAAATGTTTATTCACCCCGCCCTAATGTACTTTTATTCGTATTTTTCTTTTTTCTTTTTTTTTTTTTTGGCTTCTCAGCTAGAACAAACATTGGCGAATAAGACTATATAGGTTTCATGGCAATTTTATAGACGTTTGGGTGGCAAAAACAAGGTGAGAATACATGTTTTCAGTGGCACGCAGGTGGGCTGGCGGGGAGGGGGTGGAATGAAATTGTGCGCTGGAAAACTTACTGAAACTTATCCGCGCATGAGAGGGTTAATACTGGCTGGTATGGATTTTTTCATACCAAGTCAGCAGTTCACTAAAAGATCAAACTCTTCAAAATGGTTTGAAAGCAACTGTGCCAGAGCAACAGCCCAGAAGTCATTAGCATATAACTGTTACTTAAAATAAAAAATATCTGAACCACTTTTTCAATTCAAAATTGCTAGAAACCACACAGAAGCTGTAATAAATCTCGCTAAATCAAACTTTCTTCAAAATCAAGCATCAAAACTGCTAATGACAATAGAATATTCTGGTCAACTCTCACTTCTTTCAATAATAACTTTAACAAGTCATCATCCATTCCCCCACTAAGATCTTCAGAAGGCAACATTGCAAATGACCCATGTTGGAAAGCAGATACCTTTGCCAGTACATTTGCCATAAATTCTACCATAGAGGAAGTCAGCCAGAACGTCCCAGTACAAGGACTTGACTCTCCCAAAATTGGTCCACTTAAAATACAGACAAGATACATAAAATCCATCCTAGACAATTTACCTACCAACAAAGCTCCAGACCCAGACGGAATTTCAATTGTTTTGAAAAATTGTTCCCCAGAACTTGCCTTTGTTCTAGGTAAATTATTCAGACTATGCATATGTACTTCTTCAATCCCTAATTCATGGAAAGAAGCCAATATCCACCCAGATCCAAAGAAAGGAAGATCCTCTGACCCTTCTGCTTACAGACAAATAGCTGTCACATCATCTCTTGCTAAAGTATTTGAAATTTTAATAATCACATAGTTAAACATCTTGAATCCAACAACTTAATTTGTGATAGACAACATGGTTTTCGCCATGAAAGATCCACCATTTACATACTCAATCTCCTGACTCATACCATCCATCAATCACTAGACCTACATAAACTCATGCAGTAACTCTTGATATTTCTAAAGCTTTCAACAGAGTATGGCACCGTTCCCTGCTGTCCAAACTCCCCTGCTATGGACTAACGTCTTTTGTTCCTCTGCTTTCCTCATATCTCAGCAACAGAAAAATATTAGTAAAAGTACTTTGGATGATGTATATTCCAATTTGCACTCAATTAATGCCGGTGTGCCACAGGGATCAGTTGATATTCTGGTGACAACCCTGTTCCTGGTTCATAGTAATGATCTCTTACCTGTCGCCCACAGTCCCATCCATTCATATGCAGATGACCCAACACTTCGTAGTTCATTCACACTCAGACACCCATTTACAAAGTCTAATATCTCTAACTTTCAACTCAGTATAGCCATCTCCATAAATCAAGACTCATTTATGAAGAATGAATGGGGACAAAACACCCTTGGCTCATTCAGTGCTAGTGAAACCAAGTACATACAGTTTACTAATAGGCAAATAGTGCCAGATTCGTATATTACCATCAGTGCTACTATTATTCCCATCTCCAAAAGTATTCAAATTTTCGGCGTCTCACTTAACAGTCCCCTCAGCTGGACCTCTCATGTCACTGATCAGATCACTTGCTAAAACCGCCTCAAAGAAACTTGGATTATAGTACAGAGTCCGTAACTTCTTCACTGACGAGCAGTTTAGCTATAATTTATAAGAGTCATGTGTGCTCTCAGCTTGAATATTGCTCACCCTTGTGGACTGGATGTGGAGCAGTTGCATTACAACAACTAGACAAAATTCAGAACAAAGCTGTTGGAATTATTAACCCGCCACATCCTGGCAGATTTTTCACCAATGACCCCTCCCCCCCAATCCCAGCAGATTTTTTTTTTTGGGGGGGGTAAAACCTCCGCTTTTTATGAGAAACATCGAAAATTCAGGGAGAAAGTGCTCAGTCGAGTTTAGAAATACGGTAGAAGTAAGAGTACCTTTGCCTTTTTACCGTGTTCTCTTAGGCCAGGCTTGAGAGAAAACGTTTTCTATGGGAGTGGTAGCTATTTCAAACCATTCATAACTGGTTAGATATTTGTTTATTTGGTAGGAATTTAAATGTAGTACAAGAGTATATTGGTCTTCAGACAATAGTATTGGTGATATAAGCATTGTTCACTCACCAAAAACATCAACATATGGCACCTTCTTTTGCGATGTTACCGCCTCATCACTTCTGCTTATTTCTTCCTCTGGCTTATTTCTTCCTTTTTCCTCCACCTCAGGAATCACTTTCGCTTTGAATTTCATCATTGGAGAGACCATGGTGCGACATGTCTTTACTGGCCAAGTCACTGCTAACAGGTGAGTTGCCATGAAAATGGCGTGTGGGGGAGAGGGGGGGGTCAGGTGGGCCGGGCGTTATCCCCGCCTGGCGTTGAGTAGAGGAAGGTCTCCCACATATCCCTACCAAAAATCACCCGTGAAACTTGAAAAATGTGCAAATGCCTGACCTCGCAATTCCAAAATGTATGGACATGTCGTCGGGTGTCACCGCGACAAAACGTGGTGACGTATCCATGTGTTGTCGGGATGCCTCGGGTAAGTAACCCTGCTGTGATAAATAAACTACCTCCCTTACAAGTAAGAAGAAATGTTGCCTCCCTTGCATTATTTTACAGATATTTTTATGGCAAATGCTCAGACGAAGGTGCGTTCATTGCACCATCTCTCCATGCCTTCCCTCGTGCTACATGGGTATCTGGTAGTGCTCATGACTGGAATGTCACACAACCATATTGCAGAACTTCTGCCTATCAGAAGTCTTTCATTCCTTGAACTGCATCTCTCTGGAACTCGCTTGTCCAGAATTGTTTCCTTCCAAACTTCAACCTACAGCTGTTCAAGTCCAACTTTTACAGATATTTTATTAATGGAGGACACCAGTAATCTGGTGTATGGAATCTATATTCTTTTTTATACATTTGTTTTTCCTTCCTCTTTTTTGCTATAAAAAAAAATATATATATATATATATATATATATATATATATATATATATATATAGATAGATAGATAATATATATATATATAGATAATATATATATATAGATAATATATATATATATATATATATAGATAATATATATATATATATATATATATATATATATATATATATATATTTGCATATATATATATATATATATAAATATACATATATATATATATTTATATATATAAATATACATATATATATATATATATAATATATATATATATTTTTATATATATATATATCTATATCTATATATATATATATATATATATATATATATATATATTGTTACATAGCCTATGATTTCATCTTCCTTTGTGTAATTCTAACGTACAGTATGCTGCATGTTTGATCACGAGCGTGTTCTACCTCACTCCCCCCTTCTACCCTTATAGTACAGTAATTCGTTCTTTCTGTTGTACAGAGCAGGATTGTCAACTCTTTGTCCCCTATGGCTTCATTTGCGCGTCCTTCTTACAAGTTGTATCAAGCTCTGCCGGCCCCTATATAATGAGCTCAGTCTCTACATTAATTGCCACTTAGATCTACTCCTCATTTTGTTCACATCTCTGTCCTCCCCTGTACAGTTGTTATTATTGTGAGTGCTCAGGAAGTCTCCAACCATCTAGCAGCTGTGTAATTTGAGTATACTGTAAGTGTTATTGCATTTTTTCTTGTACTGTGTAGCATAAGGTGTTAATTCTTAGGCCTAGGGAGGTTTTTGTGATTAATGTAAGGTTTTATGTCAGCCAATTGTTAATAATAGTTTATATCTGTAATATTTTATCTTGCATTAACTGAGCATTACCCAGTGTATTCTCATTTTATTAGGGCTGACTTAGAAAAATTTACTCTTGCTAATTTCGTGTTAATAGAGGCTATTGCAGTTAACCATATATTTAACCTGTTTTTTGCCATTACATTATCCTTATGAGTCCTGAATGTTTTGTTGTTAGTTTGAGCATTAAACTTTAACTTGTAATTTTACCTAACTCTTTTGTTTTGAACCTGGAACTTTACGGGACAGTAGTGATTTTTAGTATTCTCACTTAAAGTGTACATTATCTTTCTCTGTTCTGTAACATAAATTTGGCGACCTCTTATCAGGATATTCAGGATATTATCATAAGGATATTGCTTGATATTTTGTGACTGTGATTTATTCATGATGTCTACTATTACTACACTTGATGAAGCCAAAGATTTTTTGTCAAATGTGCAAACAGTGTGTGATGTAGAAAACAGAACAAAGAATGAACTTAAGATTGTTGCTCAACAATTGGGAATTGCTGTTCGCTCTCATCATTCTAAAGATCAAATTGTTGACATGATTAATGAAAGCTTGTTTAATGTAACTCCTCCAAATGAGCAAACGCAGATTGAATTAGCTAAGTTACAGCTAGCCCTGCAGGAGGCTCGTGCTAAGGAGGCTGAATTTCAGGCAAATGCTAAGGAGGCTGAGTTTCAGGCTCGTGCTAAGGAGGCTGAGTTTCAGGCACAAGTTGAACTTGCTAGGATTCAGGCAGACCATGAGTATCGCATGAAACAAGGTGGAACTGGATCATCTAGCTCTGATGATTTTGATGTGGCTAAAAATGTTAAACTTGTCCCTCCTTTTAATGAATCTGATTTAACAAAGTATTTTCAGTTGTTTGAGAGGGTAGCTACAGGTTTTAATTGGCCCAAAGAGTATTGGCCAGTACTCCTTCAAACTGTTCTCACCGGTAAAGCTCAATTAACTTATGGATCTGTGCCTCAGGATCAATGTGATAATTATGATGTAGTTAAGAGCTTGATTCTTAAGGCCTATGAGCTTGTTCCTGAAGCCTATAGAGTAAAATTTAGAACAACTTATAAGCAAGATAAGCAATCCCATGTTGAGTATGCAAAAATCAAAGAAGATCTGTTAGAGTAGTGGTTAAATTCTAGGAATGTGGATTCTGATTTTGACAAATTTAAGCAGATGATTTTGCTGGAGGACTTCAAAAGGTGTGTTAATAAAGATGTAAGCCAATATCTTGATGAGAAAAGAATAGATAATTTGTCTGATGCTGCAGTTTTAGCTGATGAATATGTTCTCACTCACAAAAGATATTCTAGAGAAAAAAAGAAAGCTGAGAGTAAGTACGTTGCCTCTACACAGAGTACAGGTAACAGGAAAGAGAACAAAGATGATGTTTCTCAGGAAGCAAATACCAGCTCCACCTCTAGATTTCAGAAAAGTAAATGTACTTATTGTAGTAAGCTTGGTCATACTACGGAGAAATGTTTCAGGAGACAGCGTGATGTGAACAAAAAGGAGTCTAAATATTCAGTCAATTGGTCTAGTGTCCACTCTTGAGAATTCCCAGAATTCTTTAACTGAGTTAACTGAACCTGCTTTGAGGGGTAAATTAAATTCTCATGATGAAGCTCCTCTTTTGAGCAGTAACGTGGGTGACACTCTCAAGAGTTCATGTGCTAATTTCCTGTCTGATGGTTTTGTCAGTCCTCTGGACAGTAATGACAGGAAATCAGTTAAAGTATATCGTGATACAGGTGCTTGCCAATCCCTTATACTGACCAGTGTTCTAGTCTCTAATGTTAATTCCTCTAATGAAACTGTAATCTTACAAGGTGTAGGGAATAATTACTTCTCTGTCCCTCTGTGCAGAGTGAATTTAGAGTCTGGTTTTGTTAATGGTTCTGTTATGGTTGGGTTGGTTGAGACACTCCCAATGTCAGGTGTAACTTTCTTACTTGGAAATGATATTGGTGGAAGTCAAGTGTGTCCAGCTCCTCAGTTGTCTAGTAAGCCAGTGGCTGCGGCCCAGGATTGTGATGTCCCTGATGTGTTCTCTGCATGTGCTGTCACTAGGGCTAAGTCTAAAGTTACTGGTGACTTAGAGGATAATGAAGATGATGATGTTATCCTAGCTGACACTTTTCTTGATAATTTGGACCACTCACCAGATGAGGCAGTACCCCGTAGTGTTGATAATTTGTCTCGTCAAGAGTTGGTTGAGTTGCAGGTTGCTGACCCTGAGTTGAAAGGTCTAGCTAACTCTGCTTGCAGTGAGGAAGAGTCAGCTGGTGCTTCTACTTGTTATTATAGAAAGTCAAGAATACTTATGAGGAAGTGGAGACCCCCAACAGCATCAGCCAACTGTGAATGTGAGGTTGTAAATCAAGTTGTCATCCCTCGTGTTTGTAGGCAGGATATCATTAGAGTGGCTCATGATTCCAGTTTGGCAGGACACCTTGGAGTGAGGAAGACTGTGGCGCGCATTTTGAAACACTTTTACTGGCCAGGTATCTTCAGGGATGTTTCCTGGTATTGTAAGTCTTGTCACACCTGTCAAGTTGTGGGGAAGTGTAATCAGACCAAAAAGGTTGCACCTCTAGTTTCCCATTCCTCCTTTAGAGGCGCCATTCACCCGTGTGATGGTGGATGTTGTGGGCCCTCTTCCTAAGACTTCTTCAGGATTTTCTATGTGTTGACCCTGATTGATATGGCTACTTGTTATCCTGAAGCCATTCCACTTAGAAATATCTCAGCAAAGAACGTGGTTAAGGAAATGCTAGGGTTCTTCACAAAGTTTGGTCTGCCCAAGGAGGTACAGTCGGACCGGGGAAGTAATTTCATGTCAAATGTTTTCAAGCAGTCTCTGAAAGAGTTGGGAATCACCCAGATCACGTCTTCAGCTTACCATCCCCAGACCCAAGGAGCGTTGGAGAGATATCATCAAACACTCAAATCGATGCTCAAGAAATACTGTTTGGAACATCAGAAAGACTGGGATAAAGGTCTTCCATTCCTTGTGTTTGCCGCAAGAGAATCTCCAAATGAATCACTGGGCTTCTAACCTTTTGAACTAATGTTTGGCCATGAAGTAAGAGGACCCCTTAAGCTACTCAAGGAATGCTGGCTGTCGGAGGAAGATGACGTCAACCTGCTGGAGTATGTGATGAAGTTCAAAGAACGGCTGTCCACTGCTTTACAGCTGGCGAGAGAGAATTTAGGAGCTGCTCAGGAGAAGATGAAGACTTGGTATGATAAGAAGTCCAGGTTACCCCATTTTCAGCCAGGAGATCAGGATTTGATTCTGCTACCGGTTCATGGGCAACCTCTTCAAGCCAAGTTTAGTGGTCCTTATTTCGTGGAGAAGAAACTCAGTGATGTCAACTATGTCATCGCCACACCAGGTCGTAGAAAGAACAAGCAACTTTGTCACATGAACATGCTAAAGTTATATCACAGGCGGGACGAAAATAATCCAGTCTGCACTGTAGCTGTTCCACCCGAGTCTGCAAGTGAAGCTCTCCCATGCAGTATGAGCCTGAGTGATAGTTTGGGGAAGAATTCTGATATCATGAATGATCTCCAGACTAAGCTTTCTCATCTACCTCCCGAGGAAAGGAAGGAGTTTTCGGCATTACTGCAGGAGTACCCGCAAGTGTTCCGTGCCACTCCAGGAAGAACCTGTGTTGATGCATGATGTCGATGTTGGAGACGCAAAGCCAATTAAACTGCCTCCTTACCGTGTGAACCCAGTGAAAGTTCCTCTCATCCAGAAGGAGCTTGGCTACCTGTTGGACCACAAGATGATTGAGCCCTGTCAGAGCGAGTGGAGTTCTCCTGTCACTCTAGTCCCTAAGCCAGGTGGGTCACAGCGGCTTTGCATCGACTACAGACGTGTTAATCAGATAACCAAAACAGACACTTACCCTCTCCCTCGCGTGGAAGATTGCATAGACAAGATCGGAAAGGCTAGGTACATAAGTAAGTTTGATTTGTTAAAGGGATACTGGCAAGTACCTATGACTGAACTTGCTAGGGAGATTTCATGTTTTGTAACACTAGGAAAGACTTTTGCATGTTCTGTAATGCCATATGGTATGAAGAATGCACCAGTTACATTTCAGAAGCTCATGAATGTTGTAACAGAGGGTTTGGCAGGGTGTGTTGTTTATATTGATGATGTATTAATCTTCAGTGACAACTGGAAAGATCACCTATGCCATGTCAGTAAATTTCTTGAGCGTTTGGTTCAGGCTAATCTTGTAGCTAATTTATCAAAGTGTGAGTTTGGTCAAGCTAAAGTTCAGTACCTTGGGTACGTAATTGGTGATGGACATGTTGCACCACCAGGTTCAGGTTATAAGTGATCTTCCCAGACCTAAAAGTAGGAAAGAGCTACAAAGATTTTTGGGAATGGTAGGTTATTACAGGAGATTTGTTCTTAACTTTTCAATTCTTGTATCACCACTTACAGACCTACTGAAAAAGGGAGTTAAATTTGTCTGGACCGATAACTGTGAATCCTCTTTCAGCAGACTTAAAGCTATCCTATTAAGTCAGCCAGTGCTCGCTACTCCAAATTTTGCTAAGCCTTTTAAGATGGCTGTTTATGCAAGTGATACAGGAGCTGGGGCTGTTTTGCTGCAAGAGGATGATCAGGGTATTGAACACCCTGTATCTTATTACAGTAAGAAGTTCACTCCGCCTCAAAAGAACTACTCAACTATTGAGAAAGAGCTTTTGGCCTTGATTTTGGGTTTACAGCATTTTTCATTTTATTTGTGTTCTGGTTTTGACCCCATAGTCATTTATACCGATCATAACCCACTGAAATTCCTTAGTAAGTTTAAAGATAAAAATCAGAGATTGACAAGATGGAGTCTACTTCTTCAGGAGTATTCATTAGACATACAACATGTCAAGGGGAAAGAAAATGTTACTGCAGATTGCTTATCTAGACTTTAGACAGATTGTTTTAGAGTAATAAGAAATTTCCTTTGTAAATTTCTTTTTCTTTGTGGGGAGTTGTTACATAGCCTATGATTTCATCATCCTTTGTGTAATTCTAACGTACAGTATGCTGCATGTTTGATCACGAGCGTGTTCTACCTCACTCCCCCCTTCTACCCTTATAGTACAGTAATTCGTTCTTTCTGTTGTACAGAGCAGGATTGTCAACTCTTTGTCCCCTATGGCTTCATTTGCGCGTCCTTCTTACAAGTTGTATCAAGCTCTGCCGGCCCCTATATAATGAGCTCAGTCTCTACATTAATTGCCACTTAGATCTACTCCTCATTTTGTTCACATCTCTGTCCTCCCCTGTACAGTTGTTATTATTGTGAGTGCTCAGGAAATCTCCAACCATCTAGCAGCTGTGTAATTTGAGTATAAGTGTTATTGCATTTTTTCTTGTACTGTGTAGCATAAGGTGTTAATTCTTAGGCCTAGTGAGGTTTTTGTGATTAATGTAAGGTTTTATGTCAGCCAATTGTTAATAATAATTTGTATCTGTAATAATTTATCTTGCATTAACTGAGCATTACCCAGTGTATTCTCATTTTATTAGGGCTGACTTAGAAAAATTTACTCTTGCTAATTTCGTGTTAATAGAGGCTATTGCAGTTAACCATATATTTAACCTGTTTTTTGCCATTACATTATCCCTATGAGTCCTGAATGTTTTGTTGTTAGTTTGAGCATTAAACTTTAACTTGTAATTTTACCTAACTCTTTTGTTTTGAACCTGGAACTTTACGGGACAGTAGTGATTTTTAGTATTCTCACTTAAAGTGTACATTATCTTTCTCTGTTCCATAACAATATATATATATATATATATATATATATATATATATATATATATATATATATATATATATATTATACAGTTGCCTCTATACACAGGTCGTATTTGCCCGTGTGTAGAGTACAACACTCACGTATGGGGAGACTTAACACATGCAGCTCTTCTCAACAAGGCAGAGTCAAAGGATGTACGCCTTATTAACTCTTCTGGCTCCCTTCAACCTATTTTTCTTCACCACACTGTTGCATCTTTATCTCATTCCAATTGCTACTTCAATAGTCACTGCTCCTCTGAACTATCTGCTTGCATCCCACACCATTACGATGGATGCTTAGCACCCATCTAGCAGCCAATCCTCATCCTTTTTCTGTCCAACTCTCTAATTCAAGGGTTAACCGTTATTCCACTCATGCATTTATGCAACAGGTCAGCTCTGGAACTGTTTCCCTCTGTCTGCTTTTCCTACTTGCAGTGACCTCCAGTCTTTCAGTGTGTCCAGGCATCTCGAATTGAACGGATCTCTAATTTGGCTCTCTGTTGTATTGTTTGTTTTTTTTCTTGGAAGGAATGGTTTGCAGGCCCCTGACCTTTGGTTTCTTCTTCCTTGCATCTCTCTCTCTCTCTCTCTCTCTCTCTCTCTATATATATATATATATATATATATATATATATATATATAATACAATCGCCCAAAGTGATGGCTCGCCTTCTTTAAGTTTTGGACAAACCTCCCTGAATATGGCAATCATTCTTAAATGTTTTCCATAACTTATCTGGCCTTAAACCGTAATTTATGGTGTTGAAGAATTATAAGTTGCATGATCTTTTGTAAATATACAGGAACTTAGCGTTTGTCTTTAGTCTTTTAGATTAATTATATTAATTATACGGTAAGAGATATTGGTACGTTTCCAGTCGCACACAAGTGCCGGCCAAGCGGGCCCGCCTAGTCGTCTACCGGCCTAGTGGCCCAGTAATGATCACGCAGAGAGGGGAGGTTCATCTCTACTTAATTCATTGCCACGCTTCCCCCCTCACCCCCCTTTTCCCACCAACTTAGTCTTAGCTCTCTTCATTGTCACTCCTGCTTTTGACAACCATCCGTTCCATCTCCTTTCATGAGACTTCCCTATAGATTCTATTACATGTTGAAATTTCGTCAGCCGAAATGACTGCCGTTTTTAATTGGTCTAAAACTGTCATACCTCCATCTTGAATGTTGAGTTGTAAGTATATATATAGACTAAATCATACTAGTCAGGAAGAGGTGCCTTGGAAATACTGTGGAGTTGTATTGTTGTCTTGCTTCTACTGGACTAAGTGAGATAGTCTTGCTTCCACTGGACTACGTGAGATAAGCTGCAAAAGGATGAAAATCTGGGCTAGGTTAAGGTAAAAGAGTATAGTCGTTCTCCAGTAATTTCACGTTTTCACTTAATTCAGTGGATAGCCGTATATGTTGCCTTTTTTACTCCACTGTTTGCCACAGCGCTTACAGTTCTGCACTTACGCCTTTGTTTTTTGCTTGAATTTCATCCCACAGAGAGATTTCAGTGTGGATAAAAATATACCTTTAGATGTTTATTTTCGTGATCTGATGACACTTGTGATTAGGACAGTACTATTAACTATAGATTTCATTCTATGCGACATTTTCCCTGCAGTGTTATTGATTTAGGATGTAAAACAAACATTACAAGAGTTTCTGCATTTTAACCCTGAAACCGTTGAGCGATTGGTTGTGTATTTCATATTATTTCATACGGTTAGAGTCTCAGCTTTAGTATTATTGTGGTTTCCTTTCACAGAATGGGGGATATACACATTGACCCTTTGAGATATTTGGCTAGGAGCACATACAGTAGAGCGCGCGCACAGCGATATTTGTATTTAATTGGCCACTGTACACTTTTTATGGTAGATTAATGATTTTGGTACCGTTTAAAAGCTGAATAATTGCTCTTTATCGTAGTATGGTTGAAAAGGATAAATACGATAGCTAAAAGGTTAATAGGACGAGCAGAAGTAAACCGAAAAGGAAAAATCGCACACCCTTCCCTAGAAAAATCATTTGTAAAAAGAAAAGTATTAGAGTTACGTGAAACTTGATAGTCCCACGTCAGTATACAGTACATTTCCTTTCTATTGATAAATAGATTATAGCAATTTAGGTTAGTTTTCACAGAGGAATGCGAAAGTATAATGATAAAATTTTTGAGTTTTCACGCTGCACTCCCACCGCATTGTTGCTGTAGAGTAACTTTATATAAACGCTTCCTACACGTTTACTATTCATGGTAAACTAATAAGTTGAGTGTTATTGTAAAGCTGAAGAGATGCTCTTTAAGCTAGTATAACTGAAATGATAAAAACGACATACAAAAGGCCAATAGGAAGAGTTGAAGTTAGCCAATAAGGAAAAATCGCATACCCTACTGTAGAAAAATAGTAAAAAAACAAAAATGGTTTTAGATTCACTTGAATTCTGATTGCACCATGTCAATCTACAGTAAATTCCCTTTCCATTGATATATAGATCACGGCATTTTATGCTATTTATCCCAAAGATATGCTGACGGAAAATTATACTTCTGGTGTCCTATGCACGAAGTGACTGTGCTGGAAGTTACCGTTCACTTCTCTATTAAGCCTAAACTAACCAAACTTAACCAAACCTAACCTAACCTTAACCTAACCTTATCCTAGATCAACCTAACCTAAATAAACCTAAATTAAACTAATCTTAATTCACGAAATAACTAATTTGATAATCTGCCTGTAACATACACATATATATTAATTTATGTATATCCATATATCGACCTATAGTTTTCTACAGGTGGATAAGCCATCCAGCTATCTTCCTGACACATGTATTTCATACAATGTTGTTGATAAATGGCACAAAACTTGGGATAACATGCGGATACTTTCAAAATAGAAGCTAAACGGCCACTCCGCACATGCGCACTGAGCGGAACGGTGACTTCCAGCATAAGTCACTCCGTGCATAGGAAACCGGTTGGCGAATCAACACCGCCCTCTCGCTGTCACGCAGGCAAATATTCATGCTGGTAATACCGATATTATTCATTATGCATACCTGATGTGCTCGTCAGTGTAGAAACAAATAACTGGAAAAGGATAAACGGGATAGTATATGTGGAACATGGCCAGATAGGAGATAGAATACATGCATATCTATCTATCTTTATATATATATATATATATATATATATATATATTATGCAAGAAAGAAGGAACCAAAGACCAGGGACCCGCAAAACGTTCCTTCCAAGAAAAAACAAAAACAATACAAAAGAGAGCCAAAGTCAAGATCCGTTCATTTCGAGATGCCTGGACACACTGCGTTTGAAAGACTGGAGATCATAGGAAGTAGGAAATACAGACAGAGGGAGACAGTTCCAGAAGTGACCTGTTGCATAAATGAACCATTTTTAGTGAGTAAATGAAGGACTGGAAGTAACAGCAACTCTTGGATTAGAAAGCCGGACAGAAAAGGGATGAGTGTTTGTTACTAGACGGGTTCTACGTACCAGTCGTAGAGGTGGAGGAATGCTAGCAGACAGTTCAGAGGACCAGTGACCATTGAAATAGCGATAGAATAGGATAAAGATGCAACAGTGTGGCGAAGAGACAGAGGTTGAAGGGAGCCAGTAAGAGGAGGAGAGCTGATGAGACGAAAAGCCTTTGACTCCACTGTATTGAGAAGAACTATATGTGGGGAGCCTTCCCACACATGAGAATTGTACTCTAGACATAGGTGAATACAACCCGTGTATAAGGTCAACAACTGTGCAGGGGTAAAGAATGTATGGAGTTGGCTTAGCATACCTAATATCTTGGAAGCAGATTATACAAGAGATGCAATATGATTTTTCCAAAAGAAGTCCCGTGTAAATGAAACCCCAAGCATGTTCAAGGAAGATGCAGGACTGAGCTGGATATTATTAAACAGTAGAGGGTACTTCTGTAGAAGATTGTGTTGCGTTGATAGGTGTAAAAACTGAGTTTTTGATGCATTAAAAACAAGATTATTTTTACCCCAGCCAGAGATACGATCCAAGTCATACATTAGGTGTGCCATAGCCTCATCCCTTGTTTGTTGAAGTAACTGCTAAGATCGACGTTGCAGGAACTGGATGGAAAAGTGATGGGTGGAATCATCAGTGTACGAGTGGATAGTGATAGATATACAGCTTAGAAGGTCATTGATGAATAAAAGGAGGAGAGTTGATGACAGGACAGAGCCCTGAGGAACACCATAGTTGATAGATCTAGGAGAAGAACGATGGCCGTCTACAACAGCAGCTATAGAACGATCAGAAAGGAAGCTATAGATGAAGGCACAGAAGGATGACCAGGAGTCTGAAAGGTAGGTGAGAAGATCTCCAGTGGAGCGTCCCTGACGGAACCCACACTGATGATCAGAAAGAAGGTTTTGATAGAAGATGCTTTGAAATTTTTCTGTTAAGAATTGACTCGATAATTTTTGAGACAAAGGATGTTAAAGCAATTGGACGATAGTTAGAGGGTTGGGAACGGTCGCCCTTCTTTGGGAATGGCTGAATGGGAGCAAACTTCCACCAAGAGGGAAAGATACAAGTTGACAGATAAAGGTGAGAGAGTTTACCCAGGCAGGGTGTAAGCATAGAAGCTCAGTTCTTGAGGACAACAGGAGGGACTCCATCAGGCCCATATGCCTTGTTAGTATTGAGGCCAGTGATGGCAGAAAATGCATCAGCTGAAGAAATTTTAATGGCAGCCATGAGGACGTTTGAGGGGGGGAGGTGATGGAGGAACAGCACTGGAATCATCTAAGGTGTAATTGGAGGAGAAAGTCTGAGTGAAGAGATCTGCTTTATCAGTAGAAGATATAGCAACAGAACCATCAGAATAGAAAAGAAGAAGGAAGGATGATGAGGTAAAGTTGTTAGAAAGGTTTTTGGCAAGATGCCAGAAGGAGCGGGAAGAATTCGAGTTGTAGAGTTGAGAGCACTTAGTACTGATGAATTTATTTTTAGCAGAGTGAAGAACAGACTTAGCACGATTCCGGGCAGAAACATAAACAAAATGTGATTCATGGGTGGGTTGGCTCTGGTACCTTTTATAGGCCCTCTCCTTGTTGCGGGCAGAATTAGAACAAGTGTGATTAAACCATGGCTTTCTTGCATTAGTCAAGGGATATGAGAAAGGATTGTATGTTTCCATGCCTGACAGAATAACATCCGTAATGCGCAAGGCAAACTCAGATGGCTCCCGGGCATGGAAGCAGTAACCATTCCATGGAAAATCAAAGAAGTACTGCCTGAGGGCCTCCCAATTTGCAGCTCCAAAGTGCCACAGACGACGTTTCTTTGGAGGGTCCCCAGGCCGTACCAGAGCGATAGGGCAGGTTAAGGTAATAAGGTTGTGATCGGAGGAGCCCAACGAAGAGGAAAGATTATCAGTGTAAGCAGAAGGATTAGTTGTATGGAAGAGGTCAAGTATGTTGGAGCTCTCTCCAAGGCGGTCGGGGATACGGGTAGGGTGCTGTGCAAGCTGCTCTAGGTCATTAAGGATAGAAAAGATGTAGGCTTGATCACCAGGTGGATCAGTGAATGGAGAGGAGAGCCAAAGGTGGTGGTGAACATTGAAACCTCCTAGAATGGAGACTTCAGAAAAAGGAGAAATGGATAGAATGTGTTCCATCGTACGAGTAAGATAGTCAGACTTTTTGATAGTCAGTAGAATTAGGGGATAAGTGAACAGTGCAGATATATTTAGTCAGAGAAAAACAAGAAATCCGAAGCCAGAGAGTAGAGAATTCAGAAGAATCAAGTTCAGGAACACGAGAGCAAGATATATTAATATGTATGTTGTTTCGTATTACTCGAATTCGCATAAGAATCTCAACAATTGGAGTTTTGATGACGCGACATTACGTCGTTGGAATCTCAAAGAGTTAACAACACTTATATAATGATTTTTGGTGATGCCTAGCTACATACCGTTCTTTCTAGCGTGCAATATAAGAAGTATAACTAGGCCGTGGCAGTTGGTAGATGTCACTTTCTAAGGGAAGGGTACTGGGATATATATATATATATTGTTACATAGCCTATGATTTCATCATCCTTTGTGTAATTTTAATGCACAGTATGCTGCATGTTTGATCACGAGCGTGTTCTGCCTCAGTCCCCCCCTTCTACCGTTATAGTAGAGTAAGTCGTCCTTTCTTTTGTTGAGAGCAGGATTTTCAGCTCTTTGTCCCCATGGCTTCATTTGCGCGTCCTTCTTACAAGTTGTATCAAGCTCTGCTGGCCCCTATATAATGAGCTCAGTCTCTGCATCATGGCCACTTAGATCTGCTCCTCATTTTGTTCACATCTCTGTCCTCCCCTGTACAGTTATTATTATTGTGAGTGCTCAAGAAATCTCCGAACATCTAGCAGCTGTGTGTAATTTGAGTATAAGTGTTGTTGCATTTTTTCTTGTACTGTGTAGCATAAGGTTAATTCTTAGGCCTAGTGAAGTGTTTTTGATTGATGTTGGGTTTTATGTCAGTTATTTTTGATAATAGTTTGTATCTGTAATAATTTATCTGGCATTCACTGAGTATTATCTGGTATCTCATTTTATCAGGGCTGACTTAGATAAATTTACTCATGCTAATTTCGTGTTAATAGAGGCTATTGCAGTTAACCATATATTTAACCTGTTTTTGCCATTACATTATCCTTATGAGTTCTGAATGTTTTGTTGTTAGTTTGTGCATTAAACTTTAACTTGTAATTTTACCTAACTCTTTTGTTTTGAACCTGGAACTTTACGGGACAGTAGTGACTCTTAGTATTCTCACTTAAAGTGTACGTTATCTTTCTCTGTTCCGTAACAATATATATATATATATATATATATATATATATATATATATATATATATATATATATATATATAAAATATAGAGAGAGAGAGAGAGAGGGGGGGAGAGATTATGGCACTGCGGTTGTGAAGGTTTGAGTTGACCTCTTAATCCTGCTTTGGCACTACAGAGTGCGTATGTCAGTATTTAGATTGCACTTTCTGTCGCGGAGTTGTTTAGTGTCGATAAAGACTAGCCGTGAGAAAGTTTGAGTGGTATGAGAGCTAGTCAGTCTGAGATCATTGTTGGATGGCGAAGGACGTGATTAGTGCAGACTGAATGTTTTGTCCTGCAGTCCTAGTAAAATTATATCGCCAGAGAGAATCAAACTAGACTTTTAATTTTCCTTCAAACAGATTATAACAGCGATAGATTTCTATGCCACTCTACAAGCTCTCCTCAGGTAGCTTAAAGTTACCCGAGTTGTGATTTTCGTACTACTGATTTTTTCCACGTGTCACCCCCATGTCTCAACACCATTGCTATTATTATTATGGAATAGATAGACTACAGCAGCGAATCTTAGTTGAGCTACAGTATTCCTTAACTACAATGATAATAAACTTTGGGTTAATTGCCTCCGGGGGATACCATTCACTTCAGTAGAATTCTTTCTGTCTGAGGGGAAGAAAAATGAAATCTTTGTAAAAGCATGAAGTACACATTCCAACCTCTCTGGGACCAGTGATCTTTTATAAGGTTAATAAAATTGCCTAACATGAAAGGATTCAATGGAAGAGTTCCATATGACTTACAATAGAAAAAGAGATACAGGAAATGAGAGAGGAAAGAATTATTCAAGAAGGAATGAACAAAGAAATACAGACGAAGAGAAGAAGAAATATTAACACTGAGGATGGAGGAAAAGATAGGAGGAGAGAGGATGAGAACAAAGTAACAGATATACTGATGGAGGCAAGGAAGCTAGGGAAAGGGTATGTAATATATATATATATATATATATATATATATATATATATATATATATATATATATATATATATATGAGAGAGAGAGAAAGAGGGATAGAGAGATGTCAGAATAAACAAGGTTGTGCAATAATGTGTAATCGGACAGTTTGTCAGCAGAAAGAAAATAATATTAGGATGAAAACCAAGTTTAACAGAAAAACATCTGCATGCAACAGTGACAGAAAGAGGAACAAAAACATTCACTATGTATATGAATGGGGAAGGAGGGAAGGAAAAGTCAGAAGAGGGAGAGGAAGATGTTGGCATTGACCTGGAAACTAAATGGAGGGAGTGGCAGAAATTAACGATGGAGAGAAGGATGTACGGAAAGAAGAGAAAAATGAGGGGGGAAAGAGCAGTGAGCCAAAGAAGCGTATAGAAGAAAGAGGGAAGGAGCATAAGAGGAGATAAAAGAGGTGGGAAGGAGAGAAAGAATGGTAGAGATGGTCAAGGAAATTAAGGGTGGAGGATAATGGCCGAGAGAGAGAAGAAAGAAAGCAGGTCAGGAAGATTAGGAGAGAGAGAGAGAGAGAGAGAGAGAGAGAGAGAGAGAGAGAGATTAATCAAGGATGAAAAGAGGCCTCATGGGTGGGTGGGCCATTTCACTCTCCCTTGGCCCTGGTCCATCTGTTCATGAATGGTTCGTCCTAATTATTACGGTACTATTAAAAGTCTAGCAATCTCTTTCCCGTTCTTTTTTAGCTGGAGGTTGGGAATACGAGACTGTGTACCTCTGTCGGTGTGTAACTTCCTCTGGGACTAACTGTGGAATGGAGATGGTTTCATGGCACTGAACTGGTAAATGTCAGCATAAATCAGCAGTTCTGTCGCTCTATCAACACTTCAGCAAGCATATCGGCGGAATCTTGGGGCCAGGAGATAAACAACCGTACACACTGCACATATGAAGACACAGCTGCAAAGGTATGGTACACTAAAAAGATAGTAGTAACAGGACTCTCTCTCTCTCTCTCTCTCTCTCTCTCTCTCTCTAAGTGTAAAGGAATTGTGAAACAAAGTCATTTCTATGTTACTGAATGTGATTATGCATGACATACAAGAAACCATTAATACGCATATGAATAAGGAACAAGGTTCGATCTGGGTCTGATCTTTGTGGAACACAGGCAGTACTTGATTGGAAATTCGAGTAAACATAATCTATCTTTCCTGTTATCTTTCTATTGCTTTACTATGAGTAAATCAGTGGAACAAATAATGATTGACCATAGCACGGGAGTTTGGAAAACAGGAAATGGTAGTGAAAGCTCAAGAATTACCAAGTACTATTTCATGGGGTTCTCCATGCTAGTCAGTTGAATGATGTATTTTATGAGTAATATGGCAGTGTGTTTTAAGTGGATTCCTAATAGCAGAAACTATATTGTGCCATTAACAAACTTGCTTTATTCAAGACATTTTAAAATGTGCATATTAATGGCAGTTTCAAATACTTTACTAAGAGAAGGTGTGACCGATATGGGTCTGTAATCAGAGGGATCAGAGGAGCTTCCTCTCTTTGAAATTAGGAGGATATTGGCTTCTTTCCAAAAATTTGGGACCGAAAACATTTACTTGCATAATCTCAATAAATTAGCTAGAGCAGGAGCAAGTTGTCAGTAAAACTTTCAAAATTATGGAAGGAATTCAGTCTGGATCTGTAACTTTGTTCGTTGGTAAACTGTATAGGAATGATTTTACATCTCTAGTCTGTATCTTCAGACGAGCAGCTTCGAGAGAATCAAGTTGTGTTATAAGAACGTTCTTGTTGATTTCCTCTACGTTAGAGTTTCTAGCAAACGCATAGGTAAGCGTATTAGCTTTTCTGTGGGGCCATTTATAGCGTTTCCCTCTGAGGATTTTCGTGGGGCAAATGATGGTCTTTAGCTATTATTACTAATGGAAAAAATTACAGTTGACCAAAATATTCTGTTGTCATGAGGATTATTTTATAACATGGTAGATTGATTTTCAAGGAAGATTGATTTGAAGAAATTTTAATACTAGTTTTGCACACACACACACACACACACACACACACACATACATAATTTTATATATATATATATATATATATATATATATATATATATATATATATATATATATAATTTTTTGTGAGGGAACAATTTAAACTTTTTGAAGATCTCAGAGTTCTTGATTTTACGTTTCTTTTTTATGCGAAGAAGAAGGAATCAAAGGCTGAGCCCGCATGAACGTTCCTTCCAAGAAAAAAGAAAAGAAAAGAGAGCCAAATTCAAGACCCATTCATTTCGAGATGCCTGGACACACTGCGTTTGAATGACTGGAGATCATAGGAAATAGGAAATGCGGACAGAGGGGGACAGTTCTAGAGTTGACCTGCAGCATAATGGAAGGACTGTGAGTAACGGTAATTCTTACATTAGAAATTTGGACAGCAAAGGGATGAGAGTTTGTTAATAGACGGGTGCTACGCACCAGTCATAGTGGTGGAGGAATGCAAGCAGACAGTTCAGAGGAGCAGTGACCATTGAAGTAGCGATAGAAAAGAGATATAGGGGCAACAGTGCAGCGAAGAGACAGAGGTTGAAGGGAGCCAGTAAGAGGAGGAGAGTTGATGAGACAAAAAGTCTTTGACTCCCCCCATTGAGAAGGACTGTGTGTGAGGAGCCTCCCCACACATGAGAGTTGTACTCTACACAGGGACGAATAAAACCTGTGCATAAACTCAACAACTGTGCAGGAGTAAAGAACGCACGGGGTCGGCTTAGCACACCCAATCTCTTGGACGCAGATTTTACAAGAGATGCAATATGATCTTTCCAAGATAAGTCCCATGTGAATGAAACCCCCAAGCACGTTCAAGGATGATGCAAGATTGAGCTGGATATTATTAAACATTAGTGGGTACTCCTGTGGAAGATTTTGATGGGTTGATAGGTGTAAAAACTAAGTCTTTGATACATTAAAAATAACAAGATTATTTTTGCCCCAGTCATAGGTACGATCCAAGTCAGACATTAGGTGTACCATAGCCTCATCCCTTGTTTGTTGAAATAACTGCTGAGATCGACGTTGCGGGAACCGAATGGAATCATCAATGTACGAGAGGTTAGGATTAAATGTACAGCTGAGAAGATCAATGAAGAATAAAAGGAAGAGAGTTGGTGATAGGACAGAGCCCTGAGGAACATCACTGTTGAAAGATCTAGGAGAAGAACGATGGCCGTCTAGAACAGTAGCTATAGAATGACCAGAAAGGAAGCTAGAGATGAAGGCACAGATTGAAGGATAGAAACCGTAAGAAAGCAGTTTGGAAATTAAAGATTTATGCCATACATCGATCGAAAGCCTTTGAGATGTCAAGTGCAATGGCAAAGCTTTTGCCAAAGTCCCGAAAGGAGGATGACCAGGAGTCTGAAAGGTAGGTGAGAAGATCGCCAGTGGAGCATCCCTGATGGAACCCATACTGATGATCAGAAAGAAGGTTGTAATAGGAAAGATGCTTTAAAATTTTTCTATTGAGAATAGACTCGAAAATTTTGGAGACACAGGATGTTAAAGCAATTGGACGATAGTTAGAGGGTTGGGAATGGTCACCCTTCTTTAGGACTGGCTGAATGAAAGCAAACTTTCAGCAAGAAGGAAAGGTACAAGTTGACAGAAAAAGATGAGAGAGTTTACCTAGGCAGGGTGTAAGCACAGAAGCATAGTTCTTGAGGACAACAAGCGGAACTCCATCAGGCCCATATGCCTTTGTTAGTATTGAGGCCAGTGATGTCAGAAAATACATTAGCTGAAGAAATTTTAATGGCAGCCATGAGGAAGTCAGAGAGGGGAGATGATGGAGCAAAAGTTTTTGTCAAGGTACCAAAAGGAGCGGGAAGAATTCAAGTTGGACAGTTGAAATCATTTAGTATGGATGAAATTATTTTTAGCAAAGCGAAGAACAAACTTAGCACGATTCCGGGCAGAAACATAAAAAAAGTTGTGATTCAGGGGTGGGTCTGCTCCGGTACCTTTTATCGGCCCTCTCCTTGTTGCGGACAGCATTAGAACAAGCGTGATTAAACCATGGCTTTCTTGCATTAGTCAAAGGATATGAGAAAGGAATGTATGCTTCCATGCCTGAGAGAATAACATCCGTAATGCGCAAGGCACACTCAGATGGCTCCCGGGCATGGAAGCAGTAATCATTCCATGGAAAATCAAAGAAGTACTGCCTGAGGGCCTCCCAATCTGCAGCTCCAAAATGCCACAGATGACGTTTCATTGGAGGGTCCACTGGCCATACCAGAGCGATAGGAGAGGTTAAAGTAACAAGGTTATGATCAGAGGAGCCCAAGGGAGAGAAAAGATTAACAGTGTAAGCAGAAGGATTAGTTGTAAGGGAGAGGTCAAATATGTTGGAGCTCTCTCCAAGGCGGTCAGGGATACAGGTAGCTTGCTGTACAAGCTGCTCTTGATCATTAAGAATAGAAAAGATGAAGGTTTGTAACCACATGGCTCAGTGAAAGGAAAAGAGAGCCAAAGGTGGTGGTGAACATTGAAATCTCCTAGAACAGAGATTTCAGAGAAAAGAGAAATGGATAGGATGTGTTCCATCACAGAAGTAAGATAGTCGAAGAATTTTTGATAGTCAGTAGAATCAGGAGAGAATTAAACACCATAGATATATTTAGTCAGAGAATGACAGGAGAGCCGAAGCCAGAGAATAGAGAAATCAGAAGAATCTAGTTCAGGATCACGAGAGCAAGATAGATCATTGCATACATATACACAACATCCACCTTTGGCTTTAAAATGAGTATAGAGAAAGTAGGAGGATACAGAAAAGGGTTTGCTGTCAGTTGCCTTAGACAGCTGAGTCTCAGTAAGGAAGAGTAGGTGAGATTTAGAGGAGGAGAGGTGGTGTTCGACAGGCAGAAAGTTAGAGGAAAGGCCAAGAATGTTGCAGAAATAAAGAAGTGTGTCAGACAGTGGATGCCGGCAACTCAAAGGATCGTCACAGGGAGAGGGGCGGATGGTGGGGGCATTTATGGTCCCCCTTCCCAGGGACTCTGAGGCATTGTTGTAGTGTGCCAGTTTTCTTTTTTTTTTCTCTTAAATTTTGAAAAGGAAGTGTAGTGTGTACTGTTCACGTAGTTTGGTGTTGATAGAGAAACTTCTATTGGAGAGCATGCTGGCCTACTGTGTGTGTTACTGAAACTATGAAAAAGTTCAGCAAAGGGGGATGGTTAGGAACTAGTCTCGAGGGCTGATGAAATGGGAGCTCCAGCTCTCCCTGTCATCAGCTTTCCATCCACTTTGGGAATACTGCCCTGCTCGACTGGTGCTACAGTATACTCCTGTAAACTTTGAGGAAGTTACCATATCACAATTGCAGTTGAACCATTTGGGAGAGTATGAGCTCAGTCAATTGTTGACAGGGTGTTAATATTGCATTGGACCATTAATGTGTGCCTGCACAGAACTGAATATCAGCGGTGTTAAAAGATTGTACCAGGCACCGCAGATTTCAAGGGAATTTGAACCAGTATTTATGAGTCAGTGAGGGTTGTTTCCAACAACGGATAATAAAATTCCAAGTGACTACCCTCAAAGTGTGAGTCAAACTTAAATTAGCACACACAACCTGAGTGGCAGACCTCAAATGATCTAGAGGCAATAGTCCGGCATTAATACAGCCCAACCCTGCATTGACAAGGGAGGCGAAAATTATGGAACACTGCCTCTGAAGTAAGGAAGTATCTGAATCTTACTGTGCACGGTACTGAGTGAGAAGGAACAAGTTCTCAAACGTGGCAACCTGAGGTTCAAAACTATGAAAAAGTGTTGTTAGTACAATGGTATTCTCGACAACAGTCTTAAAGTGAATCCTAAATCTCACAGACTCAGCATGCTCAATAAATGAGTTGCCCATTCTGTTACTGAACTACTTGAACCATGACATTCAATCTTTTTCCTAATGCAGACACATCTGATGCCTGAGCGGTGCCGAAGAGCTTCCTGAGAACCAGTCCACGAAAGTTAAATAATCCACATTGACATAAAGATGCATTTTTACATCTTGCACCAAATGAGCTGGTGGGGAATCAGCCAGATATGTCAAGATTCCGATCACTAAGCATTTCCATCCTCCCGACTGCAAGATGTAGAGATGTGTCCAACGATGTATTCAGGGCACTGGTGTTTGTGGAATCCTTGGTGAAAAGGGATTGAAAGAACAATCTCAGGCCATCCAGATGTTGGGTCAGGATAGGTATTTGCACTGAGACCTAACCCATAGGGGTAATGCCGTATTTGACATTTACCACAACCTCCGCAATCAGAACAGAGCTCTCGGGAGCCACAAGCGCACCAGGTCGTAGACCATGGGAACAGGACGCCTGGACCGACAACAGAAGCCCAAAGGAGAGAACTGTAGTCATCGTGGATTTCCACAAAAAGTACAATAATACATGATACAATGCAGATACACAAGAATGACTTACAGACTGCATATGGCGGAACGTAACTGACTCCGGTATTCATCAATGCTAGGTGATGACGGAGGAGGATTTGAAGAAAACCAGGAGGATGAATCAGTGTCCGCTGATGGAGCAGGAAAATCTCCATAGTTGTCAGTGTGCTCATCACCAGTATGTAACCCCCAATCATGCAGCTTGTTACCTAGCTCCTCCTGAGGTACATGCAGTGGGCCCGAGAAACGTCGAGACAGCAAACAAGAGCGGCCAGGCTCGGCCACGAATACTATGTCACCAATAACAGTATCACTAAGTTGCACACTTTGGTGCTGGCTATCTATCGTCAGCTGATGGGAGGTGTCAAGAGTATTACAAACCCTCCCAAAGATATATTGACTAACGGCTAAATCAGTCTTAGCATAATCGTCAACATTATACCCAGGACTATGACGTTGCAGGAAGAAAGTATACTGAAGGCGCTTGTCCTCACTGAACAGGACAAAGTGAGGTGACCCTGCTATGGAAGCTTTAATGGAACTGTTGATGACAGAAGCTATGTGATCTGCGTTTATGTATAATGTAAGTTACAGTATATGCTAAAGATAGATATGATAATAAGGTATAATTATGTCGTGGGGCAGGGGCTGGTGGAACAACTTCCAGTCCAGACCCCTCACGTATGTTGTGAAGGCGATCTTCTAGACGCTTAAGACACCAACAAAAGACACAGACATTAATTAACAATGCCACGACAGGGACAGAAATAGTAGGATACAACAGTTGAGGATGTATGAACGATGGGGCAGAGGACAAGGATATCACTATCATTCAAGTAAGACAACGTATTCAAACGCTTAGATGCCACTAGGAGAAATACGAGTATGTAGTATACTGATTTATTTGTTTATATTACGGTGATTTTTTTGCACAATGATAATCGGAATTCGTGGAAATAAAAGTAATGTCAGTGTCAATTACCTTTTCAGATTAAATGTGAGAACCACCTCCCAGAAGTGATGAACATTATTATGTACAAGTCTAGATCGTCTCACTCTGTGCATCTTCCATTCCTCATTTAAATTCCTCTCTTCTTTCAGCTATCCTTCCCTCCCGTCCTCCACTTTCCCTTCCTACTGCCCCTCCTTTCTTACTCCTGTCTCCTCTTTCTTGCTTCTGCCCTGTTTAGCTGCCTCCCACCCATTTCCTCATTCGTGTCCCCCCGTCCCTCCCTCCGACCCTCTTTCCTCCGTCCTCACTCCCCTTTCCTCACTACTCCCCATTCTTTCTCCCTCCTGCCCCTCTGTCCTCATATACTCACTGACATATTCAGTTTATACCTCACGCATTCATTACAATGTCAATCTGAGGTTCCATCGTCATTGCTTTTTGTGTTCCAGTTTGGCAGCCTTGTAGTAATTCCGTGTCGTTTTATTACCATTTCCAGGCAATTCTTCCTCTGTGGTATTACTGTCTTCAATGTTCACTCGGTGAATTTTCTCCCTTCCTCCATCATGCTTCGCACGAATCGAAATCCCGAGGGGATCAAGTTCTCTCTGTAACACCAAATACCGAACTGATTGAATGAGGAAGTTGGGGATGAAAGACGAGTCACTGTTGAAGTTGGGTAGGGTGAGGTGAGAAAGAATGTAAGAGTATATGAGTGAAGGAGACAGAGATATTGTGGACGGGGGTAAGGTGAAAAGAAACGCTAAAAGGGAAGGTAATAGGTCCATGAGGAAGAAACTGATCCGGGGTGGGGGGAAATTGGTACATGGGAAAAAATAAATTCATAAGTCAATTATGGAATATAGGTCAACTGGGAAAAATAGGTCCTCGAATGAATATTTTGCCAGGACAGGATTTTTTCTTTGGGGGGGGGGGCAGTTATGTGAACTTTGGCACCTAAGAGGTGTAGTTGGAGGCAGGGTATATGTGCAACTAGTATGGAGTATACATTAAATATCTATCTTCTACAGAAAGATCTTAAGCCAGAACAACTACTCCATAATGACTGGAATGATGTAGGGATGAAAAGTGAGGAAACGAGAGATGTAAATAACAAGGAAACCAAAGAACTTTTTGGGATGGGAGGAGATTCAAAACTCTATCCTCACTATAGTACTACATTCGACGAGCTACAAACGATTTGTGAGTAGTGTGGAATGCAGTAATGGGCATAGAACCCTGAATAGATTTTTTTCTCTTATTTATTGAAATTAGAAAAGCATATTACGCTAAGAAAAACATGTTACCTCAAACTCCTCCCTTGATATCCGTCACCTTCTTTAAGTACAGTCTTCAAGCTCCTTTGCTTTGCAGAACATCAGATCATTACTACCCGTCCTGTTGTACACGAAGGCAATATTTTCATCTGGATATCCTCTTTCTCATTCAGATAGTGGAAATGAGAACCAAGAACACTGCACGAAGCTTTGTTGACAAACCGGTCTTGTAAAAAACTATTCTTGTGTGTGTGTGTGTGTGTGTGTGTGTGTGTGTGTGTGTGTGTGTGTGTGTTTTCTTAGCTAATTGCATCCTTAATGGAATGAGTCAAGCTTGTCCTGTCCCGTGGTTTGTACCACTTTTATCACACATGTTTTTAATTTATGAATAGGTTTGGTACACACTATTTCATTTGGCAGTGCATTCCAACGATCAGTTGCTCCATTTGGGAAACTGAATTTCTTCTCGTCTTCATCACCTCTCTCTTTGTGCTGCTTTTTGCAATGTCCTCTAGATTATGCTTCCCCGTAGGTTATATACCCATTTATGTTTATTTTCTCTTTTCCTGTGGTGATAAAACATAATCATGTCTCTCTTTTCCTTCTCTCCAGTAATGTTGGAAGGTTTAATTTTTCGAGTCTTTCTTCATAGCTGAGCTTGGTGCCCATCTTGTTGCGGCCCTTTGTACCTTTTCAGTCTCAGCAATGTGTTTTTTTAAATGTGGATTCCAGACTCCTGATGCATACTCCAGAGCATGCCTTCTTTTATATATGTGAATGCTACCCTCATGATAGAAAGCATTGTGTACATGTTCCTTACTTTTTCATTTATGTGGTCAGCGGATGATAGTCTGTTCTTAATAATAACTCCTAAATCCTTTTCCTTTTCTGGTGTGTGTATGGTTGAACTTCCTAACTTATAGTTACCAAATTTTATTGCATGACATATGACCACACTGAATTCTGTTGGCCATCTATTGCTCCATCCATGAAGCTTATTTAACTCCTCTTTTAGCTCTGTGCAGTATTTAAAAAATTTCTTTGTATTTTGGCGGAGAGTTAGTGCCCCTCCCCAGAAACAGCTAAATAAAAGAACGAACAAGAAGCCTCGGACAAGGACTGAACAAAAGATGACGACCAAGGACCGGACAAAGGACATTATATGGATCGCGACGTGGAATGTAAGGGGTGCGAATGATGAGGTGAAAGAGAGAGAGAGATTGTCCAGGTGCTTGAGGGTGCGAAAGTGGATGTATGTGGAGTAACTGAAACTAAATGGTGAGGTGAGAGTGTGAGAGAATGGGAGTATGGATGGGGTATGTGTGCAGAAGTAGGTGAGAATGAGAGGGCAAAAGGAGGAGTGTGTATTGTTATGAGTAAAAGATGGAAGAACATAAGAAAGTATGGATCAGTTGGCTCAAGGATTGTGTGGGCAAGATTGAAAGTTGGAATACAAATGTGGGCAATTGTGTGCGTGTATGTGCCAAAGCAAGATCGTGCAAGCAGTGAGAGAAGCGTTCTGGACAAACAATGGAAGTGTGCGTGGAAAAGTTTGGAAGGAATGAAAGAGTGTTTTTGATTGGTGATATGAATAGTGAAGTAGGGAATGTGAAGGTAGATGGAATAGTTGGTGAGTGGGGTGTGCATGCTGAGATAGATGAGAATGGCAGTGCATTAGTGAACATTTGTGCCGGGAAGGGGTAAACCTGGCGAGTGATGAGAAGGGTGTGTGATGAATGAAACGAAGACAATGATTGATTATGTGTGTGTGGATGACCATTACTTGGTGGTGGCCAGAATCAAGATCCAAGTAAGATGAAGAAATAGAAGAAGGGAACGACGGGAGGAAGGAATAGTTGCAGGGAGAGTGGAAAGTTTACAAGAGGATGAGAAAAAGGCAGAATATAAGAGAGACGTGGAGGAACAATTGGGTAAATATGAATTGGAGCAGATGGGGGACGTGGAATGTGTGTGTAGGATATTCACAGAAGAAATATGTGCAGCATGTGATGTGGTAAGTAGGGTGAAGAGAAGACGGAAGGGGGTGCAAGGAACAGCATGGTGGAATCAAGAAGTGAGACAGGCTGCGGCACAAAAGAAGAAAGCATGCAATGAATGGATGAGAAATAGGGACGTGGAAGAAGCTGAGAGGCGGAAGAGAGAGTTATATGTAAAAAGAAAGAGAAAGGTGAAAAGATTAGTAAGAGGGAGTAAGAAGAGAATGGTTGAGGAATTTGGAAGGAATTTGAGTGTAAAGTGGAGGGACTGTAAAAAAAATGATCTGGAGAGAGGTGAAGAGAGTAAGACAGGATGGCAGTGAAGTTAGTAGGCGAGTGAAAGATAAAAATGGTAGATTACTAGTGGAGAAGGGAGAAAAAGTGAGCAGATGGAAAGAACACTTTAAGGAATTGTTGAACATAGAGAATGGAAGTAATGCGAGTATAAGTGGCTGGCGAATGGCAAGGAGAAGGAGGGAGGTGAGAAGACAGGAGGAAATCAGTAGGATAGAAGTTGTGTAAGCAATGAAGAAAGTTAAATCAGGGAAAGCCCCAGGAATTGATGGAGTGTGTGGTGAAATGCTGAAGCATGGGGGAGAAATAGTAGCAAACTGGATGTGGAAGATGTGCAGATTGGCCTGGGAGGAAGAAAGAGTCCCGGAGGATTGGAAGTCAGCTATAATTATTCCCTTGTACAAAGGAAAAGGGGAAAAAGAAGTGTGTGGTAATCATAGGGGCATATGTCTTCTTAGTATAATAGGAAAAGTGTATGGTAGGATACTTATTGACAGAGTCAGGGAAGTAACAGAGGAATTAGTTGGCGAAGAACAGGGAGGTTTTAGGAAGGGAAGAGGTTGTGTAGATCAGATATTCATTCTTGGATCTTTAGTGGAAAAGTTTCTAGAGAAGGGAAAGAAGTTGTATGTGGCCTTCTTGGATTTGGAGAAAGCATACGAATGGATAGACAAGGATTGTGGAAAGTATTAAGTGTATATGGAGTAGATGAGAAGCTGTTGAATGCTGTGAAGAGTATGTATGATGATGCTAAGGCTGCAATGCATGTGGATGGTGAACTGAGTGAATTTTTCTCTTTATAGGTTGGGTTGAAACAGGAATGTGTCATGTCTCCATGGTTGTTTAATCTGTACACGGATGGGGTGGTAAAAGAGATACAAGGTAGGGCAGTGGATGTTGGAGTGGCCCTAGTGAGAAAGGGTAGTGTTTGGAAACTCCCTGTACTGTTGTTTGCAGATGATGCTGTGTTGTTAAGTGAAGACGAAGGGGAGCTACAAGGCTTGGTGGATGAGTTTGGGAGAGTGTGTAAGAAACGGAATCTAAAGGTGAATGTAGCGAAGAGTAAAGTGATGGTCTTTGAGACAGGTGTAGTTGTCATAAAAAACTTTGTAACTCCTTTGTAGTTACTTGTAGAGAAGTTATATATTTTAGACTTGTGGACGAGCGGTTTTTATACTTGAGTAGCTTTGTAAGTAGATAATCTTCTTTCCCATTTGTCAATCAATGACAAGGAGAGGTAAAGAATAGTATGGAACTATTTTTATTTGTCTTGGAAATATTAACAAGTCTCTCACACAGAGCGAAGTATAAAGTAGAGTCCCGGGAGCTATCTCCCTGTCTCGCTCTCTCTGTCTCTTTCTTCCATGTTGCTAAGCCCTTCTCCCTGCGACCTGTCTGTTCTATGGCTAGCTTCCTTCTCCCCTCTCTTTCCTAAATTCTGGTGAAACAGAAGTCGTATCACGTGTGTTCCCTGTGATTGGAAAGTTCTAGAAGCCTGTGTGTGAGTATGTGTGTATGTGTGTGTATGGTCAACAAGGCTTTGTTCACCTGGTGAATTGCTGACAACTAACTGACTGGCTACTTCGTAATCTGTCGTCAGCTTTTCCTCAGTGTAACTTGCAAGATCATTTCCCATTCCCAGGCTCGCATAGAGCTGTCTATCTATCTATTTATCTATCTATCTATTATGATTTGTAATTATAATATGGAGTCCTAACATATGCTCGGTCACGCGAAAATGGCGTACCATCGACAGTTAATAGTCATAACATATTAATACATATTATATACACATTATAATGAACTTATAAGCTAATTAAGTGAAATACATAATATTGTAAAAATAACATAATTGTATGAATATTGTATACATATAATACCGTACTCATAGTAAATAGCAATTATCCAGTAACATTACATTTTAAACAAGTTGTATACATTTTGTGAGAGGTGTATGTATAACAGACATACGCATATATTTGTGCAATGGTAATACTGCTAGGTTATACATTACATATTGAGTTATCACTTTAGTAATGTCTAATATTTCACCTAACTTGTATGATGATACTGGTAATACAGAATTGTGCTATAGTTGTATGACTTATAATATTGTACTAACATTGTGGTAGTGTCTTGGCCTTATAATTGTAGTTAAAGTTACATAAAAGTTACATCTTGTTAATGCAACTGTTACATAAATGGTACATATTGTTTGTAGTTACCTAATTGTAGCAAGTGTAACATAATGCAATTGTTTGTCGTTACATAATCGTTACATATCGTTTGTAGTTACATAATTGTAGCAAGTGTAACATAATGCAATCGTTTGTCGTTACATAATTATAATATGGAATTACATAATTGTTACATATCGTCTGTAGTTACATAAATGTAGTTAAAGTTACATAAAAGTTACATCTTGTTAATGCAACTGTTACATAAATGGTACGTATTGTTTGTAGTTACATAATTGTAGCAAGTGTAACATAATGCAATCGTTTGTCGTTACATAATTGTTACATATCGTTTGTAGTTACATAATTGTAGTTAAAGTTACATAAAAGTTACATCTTGTTAATGCAACTGTTACATAATTGGCAAAGTGTAACATAGTCCCATACTATCCATGATGGACTGTATTTTATCTTTGGCTTTTGTATTACTTCGTATGTTGCTGTAAAATAATTTCCGCTAATCAGTACATTTATTTATAATGTCTTCCTCAAACTACCTTTAAACTACTCTCCTTATCGTTGTATAATCATTTATTGCCTGTTTGTAGTTGTTATATGCCCTCTCACTTTTATGTCATCTGTATCTGATCCACAGCAAATCTTTTTTCTGTCTTGCATTTTTACAGTCAGTATTAAACCAATTCTTTATTCTTCTTTCCGTTTCTTTGTGCTGTGGGATATAATTCTGGACTTCTGTTTTGTATAATTTATCGATTTTTGTTTTTTTAATAGATAACATTTTTATCACGTCTTCTTAGCCCCTTTCCTCATTCAGGTCATGATAGTTGCCCTTTTTGGAGTTCTTTTTTTTTTTTTTTTTTTTTAACTTTCATAATCTCTAACTAGATCATATGTTATGTTGAAATTGTTACCTAATACTGCATGGTCGCTTTTGCCAAATGGGGGGTGATAGATTATATTGGTACTTTCATTTTCTTGCCTAGTAAATATGAGATCCAATAATGAGGTGTCTTCTGGTCCTCTTTTTCTGGTGTTCTCCTTTGTATGTTGTGTTGGAAAAACGTGTATAAGATCCTGTAACTTTTGATCCCAACAATTTTCATATCTTCCTATGTGTAGAGTATTCCAGTTTATTTTTGTGTTAATCTATTGTTGTTATAAGTCTTTCACATTTCTCTTTCATTCTGTTTAGTCGGGTTCTTAACTGAATTGTCTTTTCTACCAGGTCTTCGTATTCACCGCAATCCTATGTGTTTGTATTGGGTGTCATATATAAATTTACCACAATTATTTTCCCTTCTGATATACTAATCTCTACTGCAATTAATTATACTTGTGGTTTTATGTCTATTTTTATCTCTTTTACTTGAAAATTTTTCTCTGTTCTTATGATAACTACTCCTTTTTTTTTCAAAAATCTGTCTCTTCACCAAAAATTTTAGTCATCCAAATTTAACGAGTTGCTTGATATCCTTGGGGTTAATTTTGTTTCTGTTAGACTAATTATATGAGGCTCATTTTTTATTATATTGTCTTTTATCTCTATTTGGATACCATTCCATCTACATTTCAGTATCTTAACTAAGCCATATTGTTAACATCTCTGACATTGGTTGAGTTTACTGTCTTACTGTTATTTAGTCCCTGCTGCCTATGTGCCGTTTTCTTACTTCCAATCCTACTACTTTGTAATAAAAGTTTACTTATCTCTTCATCTGACTGAGTATCATTCTTTCTTTTTGTTTCTTCACTCTTTTTCTTTAGTAATCCCCATTCATCTTGAGACTGCCTTTTTATCCATACTTCTCTGTATTCCCCTGAACCCTTCAGTTTGTTAGCATGTTTCAATACCTGTTCTACAGTGTTCACACTTTGGAAGGTTACTTTCACAGGCCTTGACTTATTTCTCACATATTTCCCTAATCTGTTAAATTCCTCTACATCTTTTTCACAAATATTCTCTGATACTACTTTCAATATGTTCATTATATTTACTATCTCCTTATTATCTCTGGTAATTCTATTCCTTATTTGTCATTAAACGCAATGGACTTGTGAAGCGATAAGCCCTCTGTATATGATTAAATGAGATTATACATGACATACAAGAAATCATTAATAGGAATATGAATGAGGAACAAGGATGGAGCTGAGTCTGATCTTCGTGGCACACCGTCAGTACTTGATTGGAGATTTGAATATACATAATCTATATTTACTATCATATTTCCATTTCTTTACTATGAGGAAGTCGGTGGAACAAATAATGATAGACCATAGCACGGGATGTTGCATAACAGGAAATGGTACTGAAAGCTCAAGAATTATCAAGGACTACTGCAAGGGTGTCTCCATGTTGATCATTTATGGGTAATAAGGCAGTGTGCTTTAAGTGGATTCCTGATGGCAGAAACTATATTATCTATAATTAACAAACTGTTTAATTCAAATCATTTAAAAATGTGCATATTAATGGCAATTTCAAATACTTTACTAAGAGAAGGTGTGATCGCTATGGTTTTGTAATAAGAGGGATCAGAGGAGCTTTCTCTCTTTGAAATTAGGAGGATATTGGCTTCTTTCCAAGAAATAGGGAATGAAAACATTCTTGTGCATAATCTGAATACTTTAGCTAGAACAAGAGCAAGTTGGGAAAAACACATTCAAAATTATGGGAGAAATTCAACATGGATCTGTACCTTTATTCGTTGGTAAATTAATTAGGATTGATTTTACATCTCCAGTCTGTATCTTCAGAGCAGCAGCGTCGACTGAAACAAGTTCTGTTATGAAAACGTTCCAGTTGATTTCCTGTACTGTAGAGTTTCTAGCAAACGAATAAGTAAGGGTATTAGCTTTTCCGTGGGGCCATTTATAACGTTTCCCTAAGAGGATTTCCGAGGAGCAAAAGATGGTCTTTAGCTATTATTGCTACTGAAAAAAATCAGAGTTGACCAAAATATTCTACTGTCATGAGGATTATGTGATCGTCTGGTAGATTGGTTGTCAAGAAAGTTTGATTTGATGAAATTTACTACTGGTTTTGCACACACACACACACACACACACACACACACACACACAGATATATATATATATATATATATATATATATATATATATATATATATATATAATTTTTATGGGAAAGGACAATTTTGATTTACTGAAAGACTGAGTTCTTGATTTTAATTATTAACTATATGCTCTAAACTTTGGGGAAGATACCATAGCACAATTGCAGTTGAACCATTTAGGAGAGTATGAGCTCAAGGTCAATTGCTGACAGGGTGTTAATATTGTATTGTCCATTAATGTGTGCCTGCACAGAACTGACTATCAGTGAAGTTAAAAGACTGTGCCAGGCACCACAGATTTCAAGGGAATTTGAACCAGTTTATGTGAGTCAGTGAGGGTTGCTTCCAACAAGGGATAATAAAATTCTAAGTGACTACCCTCAAAGAATGGGTCAAACTTAAATTTGCTCATGCAACCTGAGTAGCAGACCTCAAATGATCTAGAGGCAGTAGTCCAGCATTAACATAGCCCAGCCCTGCATTGACAAGGGAGGTGATTATTGTGGAACACTACTTTTGAAGTAAGGAAATGTCTGAATCTAACTGCAAGGTACTGAGTGAAAAGGAACAAGTTCTCAAACGTGGCAACCTGAGGTCCAGAACTATGAAAACGTGTTGTTAATACAATGGTATGCTCGACAACAGAGTTTAGGTGAGTCCTAAATCTCACAAACTCAGCATGCTCAATAAGTGAGTTGCCTATTCTGTGATTCAAGTACATGAGGTATGACATTCAATCGTTTTCCCAATGCAGACACATCTGACGCCTGAGCGGTGCTGAAGAGCTTCTTGAGGACCAGTCCACCAAAGTTAATAATCCACGATGTTGAAATAAGGATGCAGATTTACATCATGCATCTAATGAGTTGGTGGATAATTGGTCAGACAGGTCAAGAATCCGATCACTGAGTGTGTCCATCCTCTCGACTGCAAGATGTAGAGATGTGTCCAACGATGAGTTCATGGTACTGGTGTTCGTGGAATCCATGGTGAGAAGGGGTTGAAAGAACAATCGCTGGCCATTCAGATAGGTATTTGCACTGAGACCTAACCCATAGGGGCAATGTCGTATTTGACATTTACCACAACCTCCACAATCAGAACAGAGCCCGCGGGAGTTACAAGCACACCAGGACGTACCACACTGGGAACAGGGAACGCCTAGACCGACACCAGAAGCCCAAGGGAGAGAACTGTAGTAACCGAGGATTTCTGCTAAAGGTACAAACATACACTGTACAATGCAGATACATAAGAATGACTAACACATGGCGAGTAGCAGAATGTAACTGACTTTGGTAATCATCAACGCTAGGTGACGAAGAAGAAGGATTTGAAGTACCAGGAGGATGAATCAGTGTCCCCTGATGGAACAGGAAAATCTCTGCAAACCTTCTTATAGTTGTCAGTGTGTTCAAAACCAGTATGTAACTCCTGAACATGTAACTTGCAACCTAGCTCCTCCTGAATTACATGCAGTGGGCCCAAAAAATGTGGAGAGAGTATAGAAGAGCAGTCAGGCTCGGCCACGAATACTAAGTCACTAGTAACAATATCACTAAGCTGCGCACGTTGGTGCTGGCTATCTGCCATCAACTGACGAGAGGTGTCCAGGGTATTACGAACCCTCCCAAAGATGTCCTGACTAACGGCTAAATCAGCCTTCGCATAATCGTCAACGTTATACACAGGACTATGATGCTGCAGGAGGAGACTATACAGAAGCCTCTTGTCGTCACCGAACATAACAAAGTGAGGTGACTCAGCTTTGGAGGCTTTAATGGAACTGTTGAGGACAGAAGCTACCTAATCTAAGTTAATGTATAATGTAAGTTACAGTATGATATGATCAGGTATAATTGATACAGTTAATACTAATATATGAATAATAAGTATACAATAGGTAATTCAAAGCAATATATGGATACTACTGGTACACTGCTCGGCCACGTAAAATATGACTGTCCTCTTATGGAGAAAACTAATGTAGTAAGGTTATAATATACTCCTGCAATCTAGATAACCTGTCGTGGGGCAGGGGCCGGTGGAACGACTTCCAGTCCTGGCGCCTCACGTATGTTATGGAGACGATCTTCTAGACGCTTGAGACACAAACAAAAGACACAGCCATTGATTAATAACGTCATGACAGGAACAGAAGTTGTAGGGTACAACACAGGAGGGTGTATGAATGATGGGACAGAGGATATAAGGATATCACTATCATTTAGGGTGAGGTGGTGACTCAATCGGTAGAGAGGCGGCCTGCGGTCCTACCGGACCCAGCTTCAAATCCCTGCTGGGGCAAGGAACAGTTTAAAGATTTGAATTTCATGTAAAGCAGACTTTACCGATCTACCAGAAGACCTGGAGACATGTAATAATACCCACGCTAATACCAATACACCAGTCCTGTATGAAACAGTCCTAGTATGAACCGTGGGTGTGAGCGTCGAAATGGTGACATGTAGAGGTGTATGATATGTAGGAGGACTACTGGGCCTTGGGAGCAGGCTGTGAAGCCTATGCCCAGAGTCGAGCACATAAAAAAAAAAAAAAAAAAACGCGCAGTGCAATCAGCAACATCCGCGCAGGGCTCGACAGCAGAGCTGGATTACCCCTGTCACATCCCGTCCCCATACCTGCACTTGACCTGATCAGCTGATCAGATTTAATGCAGAGGAATATCCCTTCAGGGCCACGTCACCATTTATTAATTCAAAATTTCTCTCTAATCCAGGGGTTCTTAACCTGGGATTCATGGACCCCTTGGGGGTCCATGGATGAGCTTCAGGGGGTCCGTGAAGGTCAGAATAATTGAGAACAATTTAGCGGTATTGCGTGATGCCGTTTGGCATCATTAGCTGAAAAAAAAAAAAATCGAAGAGTGTTGAAGGATTCTGGTGTTCGTTGACACAAGCCTACCCTCATCTGGCAAAGGGAGCTATGGATGCTCTGATTCTGTTTGCTACTACATTCATCTGTGAGTCAGAGTTTTCAGCGCTTGTTTCTATCAAAACGAAAAGTCGAAATCAACTGGATGTCAACGATGACATGAGTGTTGTGTTGCCTTGTCTAGGACCACTCCACGATTTCATCCTCTTATTCAAGCCAAACAGCAACAACCCTCTCATTGAAATGAACTTTTGAGCAGAATTAACGTTTTGTTTTATTTAATTTGAACAAGTTAGATGTATTTCATATTTTCATCCAGTGGCCATTAGTTTTTGCATGAAAAGAGTAAGAAACATAATTCTTTGTAGACTGTTTTATACTTTGTGTATGTCATACACTGGATGAGGCAGTTTTCAATAAAAGTATATTCACTGCATGCAAAATGCTGTGTTTATGTGCTCATGTGCATTTTTGCAGGGAAGAGGTTCATAGCTTTCACCAGATTCTCAAAGGGGTCCGTGACTCAAAAAAGGTTAAGAACCACTGCTCTAATCATTCCTATCCTGTGCAACCACTCATCCTTGGTCAACAGACATCCCTCTCGCATCTAACACTCTCACACAGTCCATCCATCCTATTCGTGGTCTTCCTCTCAGCCTTACACCTCTCACATCTGGTCCAGCTATCTTTTTCACCAATCGCTCTCCGTCCATTCTCTCCATGTGCTCAGATTATCGCAACACTCGCTGCTCAATTCGGTCAGCCATCTCCCAATTAACTCAAGTTCCCCTTCACACTTCATCATTTCTCACTCCATCCATACTCGTCACTCCACACATACTCCTCAGACACCCGATTTTTATTACATTTAAACTTTTCCTCTCCGCTACACTTATATTCCATGTTTCAGCCCCATATAATGCAGTTGGTACCACTGCACCCTCATACAGCCTTCTCTTTACATTCGTTCTAAGTGAACAACATCTAAACACCTTTTTCATTCATTCCAGCACCTTTATTACTTCATTCATTCTAAACTTCACTTCTACATCTGTTCTTCTATCCACAGCAACATGTGACTCTAAATATTAAAAACACTCTACCTTCTCAAGCAACTCGCCGTTCAAAACTATTTTCATCCTCCTACCATATACCAACCTCGTACACTTCATCACTTTACTCTTATTCTCATTTATTCTCAATTTTCTCCTTTCACACACCCTGCCAAGCTCCTCTACCAACTGTCCCAATCTCTCCTCCGAATCAGCCACCAGTGCAGTATCATCTATCAACCTCCACCTAACACTCTCGCATTCACCTCCCTTACAACGCTATACCTATAAATATTCAACAATAAAGGCGACATCACACATCCCTGCCGCAGCCCCAAACTCATGGAAAACCAATCACTCACAGTATTTCCTACTGTTACACAAGCTCTACTATTTACATAAAAACTTTTCAGTCCTTTTAACAATCTACCATCAAGTCAATACAGTCTCAAAACAGACCACAAAGCCTCCCTATCAATTCAATCATACTCTTTTTGTAAATCCATGAATGCCCAAAACACATCCTTACCTTTCGCTAAATATTTTCCACCCACTTGTCTCACAGCAAACACCTGATCCACGCATCTCCTCCCTCTCCTAAAGCCACACTGTCCATCACCAATCACCGCCTCTGTACCCACTCTACCTTGATTAACAGTACCATACACCTTACCTACAGCACTGAACAGACTTATACCCCTGATGCTAGTACATTCATACTTATCACCCTTACCTTCACACAGTGGGACCACACAGGCACTTGCCCAGTCAATTGGCACCTTACCACTCACAAAACACACATTCAGCAATCTTACTAACCACTCAACAATAGTCACTCTACCACCTTTCAGGCATTCCACAGCACAATACCTGCAGCTTTGCCTGCTTTCATTTTCTTTACTGCCTCTTGCACTTCTTCCATCTTGATCAAAGAATCATTCAACTCTCCCTTCCATCTGCCACAATCGCAGCCTCCCTTTCCTCCTCTACATTTAACAGCCTTTCAAAATACTCCTCCCGTCTCTTCGTTAATGCGTCCATCTCAATTAACATCCTTCCATCCTCAGCTTTTACTCGCTCCTCCTTCCCAGACTCTCCCTTTCGCACCCTTCTCACCTCCTTCCAAAACATTTTCTTATTCTATTGAAAATTCTCAGTCAACTGCCTACCCCACCTCTCATCTGCTGCCACTTTAGCATCATGCACTGCACTTCCCACCCTATTCCTCTTTTCATTATACCTCTCACATGCCATTTCATCCTTCCTCTGCAGCCACACTTTATATGCACATCACTTCTCACCCACAGCCATATTTACTTCCTTGCACCACCATTCACTTCCCTTTCTTACACCGCCACCCACTCGTCTCACACCACACACCTCTTCTACATGCCCCACCACAGCACTCTTAAACAACTTCCATTCTTCCTCCACATCGTCATTTTCCTGCTTTTTCACTTTGTTCCACTCATCTTTCAAATTCTCTTGATACTATATCATTTTCCCTCTTTTATCTAACTCACTCACTTTCAAAACCTCCCTGCCACATCTAACTCTCCTAGCTCTCACCCACCTCATACCTACACTCCACTTTCCCTCCACCAGGTGGTAGTCAGACATGCCTTTACCCTTCCCTCTCAGAACTCTCACATCCAACAATCTTCCTGTTACATTCCTGGACACGATCACATAGTTCATCAATGCTCTATCCACAACCGTTCTACCCTCCTGTCTCACCCATGTATACTTATAAATAACTTTCTTCTCAAACAAGGTATTTCCAATCAACATCTCTCGCTCAACACACATCCGTATCATTCCTTCACCATTTTCATTTTCTTCCAGGCATACCATGCATACCAACTACACCTTCATCTGCTACATTTCCCACTCTAGCATTCAGATCTCCCATCATTATCACATTCACATTTGCTCCAAAACTGTGCAGACACTCATCAACATCATTCCAGAGAGACGCCCTCTCTTTTGCATTCCTTTCACTACCAGGCCCTTATGCACTCACAGATACCCACAACTCACGTCCAAATTTCGCTTTCACCCACATCTGTCTCGATGACACCTTCCATTCAGTCAGGCACGGCTGCACTTCCCTGCTTAAACAAGGCCACACCTTCTCTCGTCCTTCTTCTGTCAACACATGACATCTGTCTATTCACACTTCAAACTTAGACTCATCTTTCCCTTTCATCTTTGTTTTACTCAAAGCTACCTCATCCAACTTTCTTCTCACAAACATTCTCCCAATCTCCTCCCTCTTAGTCTCAATCGTACTACAAATCACGCACATTCATAGACCTAATCTTCAGGGTATGGAGACAACTCAATCCCTCATCGCTTTCTATTCTCTGTCTCATTGTAGGAACAAAACCAGAGAAGGAGATCCCTAGTCCCCTCACCCCGCCCTTCTAGTCGCCTTTTACCACAGGCAGGGAATACTGTGGTAGAATTCTTCCTAATACAAGCTGGCCGCAGAGTGGTAGTACCAACCCATAGTGCGGCCAGTTTGTGTTCCCCCCGCCACAGGTGGGGGGACACAATGTTTAGACACACACACACACAGACACTTACATATATATATATATATATATATATATATATATATATATATATATATATATATATATATATATATTTGGATAAATGTTGCATGTATTTTAAAAGGTTGGTTCATCGTGATCCGCATGGTGTTATTCTTCAAAATGCAGTTCATGTTCATAAATTTATTAGGAGCTGTACAGGGCAAACAAGAACCAGAAAGGTTTTGCTCTTTAACTTCATACTCCCTGAAGTGGTATTAATTTTTCGTCCTTATTCATTTCTGAGGTACTCGAGACATATATGCTAACTGATCAGGAAAGTAATCTTATTTTGAAACCGGTCTTCATTTATGCAAGATCATTCACACCACAACCCGAATCGTCTAAAGCGTAAGGTTGTTCCACAATCAGGAGGGAACACTCGACTGCCAAGTTACTGTACCAGTTTTTATGAACGTTAGTATTCTTCGTATACCAACAGACTGAGCTTCTAGGGACATCACAAACTACAAGGATATTTTTAGATTTCATGGGAACTAATCAGCAGAAATTTTGCTTAAGCATGTGTACATAATATTCTATCCACCTGTCACTTGTCTCTAATTTAAAAATAACTTAATGCAAATAGCACTGAATCACGAAGTTTATGTAAAAATCAATGGCATTTGGTGGTGGAACACGAGGGAGGAAGAAAATATTACGAAACGAAAATAAGTCTGGTACACTGTTGAACATGGTTTAGGAAGAACCTGCAAATAAATCCGTCTGCGACTCCACCCCCCAAGTGTCAGCTCATCGCCTACCCATTTCCCCCTTAGGACGTGTTGCCACATTTTTATTTTCAAGTTCCCCCATGAACATGTACTCTCTCTTAGACCTGTTTTCACGCTTGGGCCCATTTCGATCATGGATTTACTATTCCTTGTGGACATATTTTTTTGTTTGGGCCTGTTTTCCCAATGGACCTATTTAACCCATGCATCTGTTTTCTAACATGGTCGTATTTCCCCTATTAGCCTATTTCCCACCAATAACCTAATTTCCTTATGGACCTATTGTCAACCATGGATCAATTTCCTGCTTAATTTTCTTTCCTTACATGAACCCATTTTCCTCCTTGGACCTAAGTTACCCATGATCATATTTTACTCTTGGACATATTTTCTTTCGTGGACCTATTTTCTCTCATGGACCTTCCCTCATTAACTTAATTCTGTTATGGGCCTAGTTCTACCCATTGGATGTATATATTATATGGTCGAAAATCCCTAGGTATGTTCCCCTTGTACCTATTCCTATTCAGGATCTGTTTAGTAATAGATCTATTTTCCCACTGTTTACATCACCCATCCACCCTGCACACTAACCCAACGACCCACCCTCGCATCCTGCCCATCCCATCCCATACCTCCCAGCCCAACCATCCCAACCCATCCCATCACACTCACCCATCCAACTACCCCACCCACTCATTCACCCACTCTGTATATCCACCCACCCACACCACCCATCCAGCTGCCAACCTACCCAATCTGCCATCTAGCTCCACCAACAGGATGACTTGCAAGTTTACACACACACACACACACACAGGCTCAGACGCATTGCAGCTTTGACATTACAAAGTGTCATATCGTTACCCTCGCGTAATATGCAAAAGTATTCCTAGGCTCATACAAAAAAAAATCCATGGCTTATTGAATGGCGAATAATAAGTAGCCTAATCATAAAGAAAAGCAAAACGCATGCAGATCATTCATACAATGACGATTCCTGACCCCTAACGGGGTCTTCAGAGCACTCTTTAAAAAAGGGTCTGTTTAAGTGGAATCAACATCATGTCTTGGAAGGAGGAAGGTGGAGCATACTGAGATATAATACACTGTGATGTGAAATGTTGTCCATCTCCTTCAGTCCATCATCCTTATGGGCTTCAAGAACACTTGTCTGACCAGTCAGCCGAAGCCGCCGCGTTATACTGATGCTAAGCGTGAAGGCTTCCTTCTTCAAAACAATTTATTCAACTGAAGCACGTTAACGTAACACTTTTTGCCTGTGGGATACAAATGAGAATTATGAAGGTTTAAATGCCGGATGACCCGTGGCATGTTTGGTCCATTTCACTCTATACTGTACACATGTGATACTTCCTCTATTTTATTATTTCTATTCCTGTTTCTAATGCCATCAAAAATGTAATACACACACACACACACACACACACACACACACACACACACACACACACACACACACACACACACACACACACGCGCGCACACACACACACACACACACACACACACACAAACTTCAACCGCAATTCCATATGGTCCTCTTTGGGATGCAGGAGTCCAGACACAGGGACTATTATATTCCATGAGAGAAAACCCTCAGTTCATCCCAATGAAAATGAATTGATATGAGTTTAGGGCAGCCATCAGTCCGGGAAAACAGTTTTAGCCTACTACTAATCCACTGGGGCTACAGCACATTTAACAGGGTGAAATAGGACGAGGATGATGATGACTAATAATTAACTCATCACGTCCCGAGCACTTTCGCACCTCCGACACCCCCCAGTCCCGAGCATTTTTGGAAAATTTTTTTTTTGGCTAAAACCTCCACTTTTGGTGAGAAACATCGAAAATTCATAGAGAAATTGCTCACCTGAGGTTTAAAATACTCGATTCAGGTAGGAGTACCTCCTTACCTTACAGGGTTTTCTATCAGGCTGGCTGCAAAGAAAACGAGTTCTATGGGAGGATAACTATTCCACACCACTCATAAACGGTATTTATTTATTTATTTGGTAAGAATTTATATGTAGTATGAGAGTATATTGGTTTTCAAACAGTAATATAGGCATTATAAGCAGTGTTTCACTCACTAACTCATCACCATTCCTGACCTTCTTTTGCCACATTACCTGATCATGATTTCTGACTGTTTCTTCCTCTAATGCTATGTACTCTTTGCCCTCCACATTGTCTTCGATTGGGGAATCACTCTGGCCCTGAAAGTCTTTATTGGCCAGGTCACTGGTAACAGGTGAATTGATGAGACAATGGGGAGGGGAGGTTATGCGGTGTAAGGCGTTGTACCTGCTTGGCTGTGTTAGGACTCCATATTATAATTACAAATCATAATAAATAGATAGATAGAGAGACAGATAGAAGCAGGGAGTCAGATGATGAGAAGGTATTGTGTCTGCGAGAATCGAGCAATGCTAAACATGCTTACACACTCTCAGCTCAAGGAATGCTTATTAGGCACACGACAGCGCCTAGTGACCATACACACACATGCACACATACTCACACACAGGCTTCTAGAACTTTCCACTCACAAGGAACACACGTGACACACCCCTGCTACACCAGAATTTAGGAGAGCTCAGAGGGAGGTTAGCCACAGAACAGGCAGGAGCAGAAGGAGACAAGCCATACAAGAGGCAGGTCGCAGGGAGAAGGGCTTGGCAACTTTGAGAGAGAGACAGAGAGATAGCTAGCGGGACTGGACTCTATACTCCGCTCTGTGTGAGAGACTTGTTAATATTTCCAAGACAAATAAAAATAGTCCCATACTATTCTTTACTTCTCCTGTCACTACATGACAAATGGGAAGGAAGATTATCTACTACAAGCTACTCCAAGATATAAAAACCGCTCGTCCACAAGTCTAATATATATATATATATATATATATATATATATATATATATATATATAACTCAACCACAAAGGAATCACAAAGTCTTTTATGACATTTGGTAGCAGCGAATCTACGGACATCGTCTCCGAATCAAAAGCAAATTTCTACAAAAGCAGGCAAAACTCTACAAGATTAGCTTCAGTTCTACAGTGATTCCTACAAAATACAGCCTACAATGCAAATAGCCTACAAGTCTACAAAACAACTCTATAAACTTCCCGTAACTTCAAGCAGCAACAAGAATATAAAACAAAGCAAGTAAAGAAGAGGAAAGACCAAAGCAACAAGCACACACACCCCAACCACTCTCGCCCGTCTATCTGCATCGCTGACGCAGAGGTCAAGACACGCAGCAAAACACCAAGTCCATATTCACAACTCATCTTACTCACCCGTCTTCACTCAAGTTACTCATCGCTACTCATTCACGCACCACAGCTACCAGTGTGGGAAGCCGACGTCACCAAGTGCTGAGACGACAACACGTTAATCAACCCGCGAAGGACAACGCCATCACCACGTGCAACACCACTCACACCATTTCCTCCACGGTAAAAATTAGTGAGTTACATAGTTACTTCATTTATACAATACACAGTGATAGACAATAAGCTTCTGCACAAACATATAAAACGTGCTGTATAGTTACAGCTTAAACACACATACTTACTTCAGTTATCTGCATAACTCAAACACGAAATAATCACCAACAATAAATATTCTACACTGTATATATTCATTCATTTATTATAACATTTATTTACTACCAACGAGTGTTACCATTTATACCTACATAAAATACGTGTTTCATACATACAGCTATACATTATTATATCTACAAAGTAATAAAGAAAATATACCATTAAAGTTACTCAGTGAGCGATTAAAAGAACTGTATTAAACATTTATTAATTAAAGCTACCTAGTGGAAACATATAAATTAAGTTACAAGGTAAACTAGAGAAAAAAAAATGGCCAACACAAATGACGTTAGCAAGAGTGAACATCTTCAACACAATCGTGAAGACAAAGATTTCCACACAGTGCTGACACACATATTACCCACGATAGGTACAAGTGAACAACAAGTCAGTGTATATAGTTAATACTGTATATATGTATATATATTTTTTATATAAAATAACAAAATATGGGACTATATAATATCATTTTATAATCTCTGTGCAATATAAACTAAACTTTTAAAAAGTATCCCAAGGAAATTAGCCAGTAATTATGCAACAATGAACAACATAGAAAAAGCGTACACAAGCGAAGAAAAACAAACTATAGAAAATCAATACAAAAAAAAAGAAAAGAAAAAGTAAGAAAGAAAAACGAGAGAAATAGAGTAAGATCACATAACAAACAAATGAAAATAAGTGTAAGTGTTACTACATATGTCAAAATACCACATAAACTACAAACAAAAAAGCAAATTGTTGTCTCCACAAGCAAGTGGCATGACACATCATCACTATCATCGACCGCAGCATATGTTAGGACTGCAATTATTACAATTATGTAACTACAAACGATATGTAACAATTATGTAACTCCATATTATAATTATGTAACGACAAACGATTGCATTATGTTACACTTGCTACAATTATGTAACTACAAACAATATGTACCATTTTATGTAACTTGCATTAACAAGATGTAACTTTTATGTAACTTTAACTACAATTATGTAACTACAAACAATATGTAACAATTATGTAACTCCATATTATAATTATGTAACGACAAACAATTGCATTATGTTACACTTGCTACAATTATGTAACTACAAACGATATGTAACAATTATGTAACGACAAACGATTGCATTATGTTACACTTTGCCAATTAACAGTTGCATTAACAAGATGTAACTTTTATGTAACTTTAACTACAATTATAAGGCCAAGACACATATGTAACAGTTGCATTAACAAAATGTAACTACAGTTATAAGGCCAACACATGTATGCATTTCACTACAAAAACCCAAGTACATACTGTATTACAGTTAAATAATTTACTTTAATGCATTTATTCAAATATGTATACAACTTGTTTAAAATGTAATATTACTGAATAATCACTATTTACTATAAATATTATATGTATACAATATTCATACAATTATGTTACTTTTACAATATTATGTATTTCACTTAATTAGCATATAAGTTCATTATAATGTGTATATAATATGTATTAATATGTTATGACTATTAACTGTCGATGGTACGCCATTTTTGCGCGGCCGAGCAATGTGTTAGGACTCCATACTATATTTACAAATCATAATAAATAGATAGATAGAGAGACAGATAGAAGCAGGGAGTCAGATGATGAGAAGGTATTGTGTCTGCGAGAATCGAGCAATGCTAAACATGCTTACACACTCTCAACTTAAGGAATACTTATTAGGCACACGACAGCGCCTAGTGACCATACACACACATACACACATACACACAGGGTTCTAGAACTTTCCACTCACAAGGAACACACGTGACACACCCCTGCTACACCAGAATTTAGGAAAGAGAGCTCAGAGGGAGGTTAGCCACAGAACAGGCAGGAGCAGAAGGAGACAAGCCATACAAGAGGCAGGTCACAGGGAGAAGGGCTTGGCAACTTTGAGAGAGAGACAGAGAGATAGCTAGCGGGACTGGACTCTATACTCCGCTCTGTGTGAGAGACTTGTTAATATTTCCAAGACAAATAAAAATAGTCCCATACTATTCTTTACCTCTCCTGTCACTACATGACAAATGGGAAGGAAGATTATCTACTACAAGCTAATCCAAGATATAAAAACCGCTCGTCCACAAGTCTTATATATATATATATATATATATATATATATATATATATATATAACTCAACCACAAAGGAATCACAAAGTCTTTTATGACATGGCATCTTGTAGAGGAATAGAGGAAGATGTCCCGTGTATACGTACGAAAAATCACACATGAAAATTGAAAATTGTGCAAATTAGGGACCTTGCAATTGCACGACGTACCAGTACATCATCGGGACTGGCAAATGCAAAATGTTGCAACGTACCCATACATCGAAGGGACAGGGCAGGTTAAGGCAGTTTATTGTAGTTATCATACAGTAGACAACGACTTATCCATGTTATTTTAACACAGTGGTAGGTGGGGCACTCACCATCCACTCTCTCAGTGTAGTGCTGCTCTCGAGTGACGGCCCTTTCCTCTCTTCTGATTTCTTTCCTTCCTTCCTCTTCTGCCTTTCTTTCCTTCATTCTTTCTTTCCTCTTCCTTCTGCCTATGGGTAACTCTACACTAAGTGACAAGCAAAATGGTTTTATGTACACCAGGAAACCATCTACTATGCTGGGTGGTAACCATATAACCAAATTTTGGTGTCTGGTGGTTCAGTGGGTAATTTAGGTGCTCCAATCGGATTAAGCCTGTGCCGGTTTATGTCCAAGGGATGATTGGGGATTATTACTCACGTAATGCCACTTAGGGATGAGTGAGGCTGGTCACTCTCATCTTAAATGTCAGGGTCAACTTGCTTAGCCCCAGCTCCTACGCTCCTCATGGGGCAACACAGAATTGGATGATGATATTTTTAACATTTTTGCCAACTACTGAACATACATGCCATCACCGGCAGCTGTTAAGTCCTCATAAGCTAGACAGAGTAAAGGATAAAGATTCAAATTCCAGTAAGCCTGAGGGTCTTCTTAACCTATAAGGAATAGAAATTATTTCTTTAACCTTTATCCTATGGGGTCATACCAAAATTATGTTAGATGAAATCGCCTGATGTTTGCCGGAACATGCAAAATACAAAGAGTGTTCTTCGAAGAGTATAATATAATGATACTAATGAAATATCTATCTATAGCCTGACGCCCTAATCCTGCAAAGGGTGGCTGCAGACAAAACGCCTCCAAGTCACTCTGTCACCCACCATTTGACTACCCTTCCCCCAGCTCACCCTCCCCTCCCTCATATACCTCTCAACTCCATCCCTCCGCCTCATCCTCGGTCTACCCCTCCCTCTCCCTCCCTCCACCTCACCCTCTTAGTCAGTCGTTCATTCTCCATTCTCTCCACATGTCCAGACCACCTCAGTGTATTTCTCCTAATCTTCTCAACCACATCCACATCCACCCCACAAAGTTCCTTCACTTCTTCATTTGTCAACCTGTCCCTCCATGCCACTCCACATGCTTCTTTCAAGTAACTCATTTCCACTGGTCTCACTCTTGATTTGTTCCCCTTTTCCAAGGTCCACGCCACGCTTCCATACACCAGGGTAGGGATCACAATACTGTACTATCATGCAGTGACTTCTTAACTTCCATACTCACCTCCCTATTTCTCATCACTGCTTTCAGTGAACCAACAATCTTCCTTCCCTGCTATACCCTTTCACGCACTTCATTCCCCAAAGTTCCATCCTTACTCATCACACTACCCAAGTACTTGAATCCACTCACATTCTCCAATTCCTCACCATCCAACCTCACTGTACATTCTGTGACTTCATTCCTCTCAAATACCATAACTTTACTTTTGTTTACATTAACTTTCAGCTTCCTCCTCCAACACACTGTCCCTAATTCATTCACCAAACCTTGCAACTCCCATTCATCTTCACTCAACAATACTGTATCATCAGCAAACAGCAACACCGGAATCTTCCAAATCTCACCCTCATTCATTAGAGCCAGCCCCACATCCACTGCCCTACCTTGCACCTCCTTTACAACCCCATCCATGTATATATTAAACAGTCATGGAGACATCACACAACCCTGTTTCAGTCCTACATTGAGATCAAAGAACTCACTCAGCTCACCATCCACTCGCACCGTAGCCCTAGCTCCTTCGTACATACTCTTCACAGCACTCAACAATTTCCCCTCCACTCCATATATTCTTAATACCTTCCATATACCTTGCCTATCTATTCTGTCATAAGCTTTCTCCAAGTCCATGAAGGCAGCATACACTTTCTTTCCCTTCTCTAGATACTTCTCCACTAAACATCTTAGAATAAATATCTGATCTACACACCCTTTTTCCTTCCTAAATCCCCCTTGTTCTTCTCCAACTAGCTTCTCTGTCATATGCCTAACCCTATCAATGAGTATTCTACCATATATTTTACCAGTCACACTAAGAAGGCAAATACCCCTATGGTTACCACATACTTCTCTCTCCCCTTTTCCTTTGTATAAAGGAACAATTATACCTGATTTCCAGTCCTCTGGAATCCTTCCCTCTTCCCAAGCCAATTTACACAACTTCCATATCCACTCCACAACAATCTCACCCCCATACCTCAGCGTTTCACCACACACTACGTCAATTCCTGGGGCCTTTCCCAACTTGATCTTCTTCATTGCTTCCATTACTTCCGCCCTACTGATCTCTTCCTCCCTCCTCTCATCTCTTCTTCTCCCAGCCATTCCCCAACCACTTATACTAGCACTGTTCTCACTCTCTACATTCAACAAATTCTCAAAGTGTTCCTTCCATCTCCTCAATTTCTCTCTCTTCTCCACCAACAATCTATTATTCATCTCTTTCACTCCCCTACTATTTCCCCATTCACACTACCTTACTTTCTTTACCTCCTTCCAAAACAATTTCTTACTCTCCCTCCATTTCACACTCAGATTCCTCCCAAACTCTTCATCCACTTTCTTCTTACTCTCCTTCACCAGTCTCTTCACCTCCCTTCCCCTGCTCACATATACCTCTCTCTTCTCTCTCTCATCTTCTCCCCTACCTCTACTTGCCAACCATTCACTATATGCCTTCTTCTTTTGTTCCACAACTCGTTTCACCTCATCATTCCACCATGCTGTCCCTTGCACTCCCTTGCATCTCCTCCTCACTCCACAAACCACCTCACACGCAGTGCCTATCTCTTCCTTGAGTGTCTTACATACATCTTCCACCCCTTCCATCTGCTCTAGCTCATACCTTCCCAATCTTTCTTCCACTATGCTCTTGTACTCTGCCATTTTCTTACTATCTTGCAAATTCACTTTTCTCACAGGAGCTGATTCCTCCTGTCCTCTCTTTCGTCTCCTCAACCATTTTCTTTGCATGTTTATCCTGGCCATCACTAAGTGATGGTCCGAGACTCCATTCTCCCACCCTCTCCACACTCTTGCATCCAACACTCGTCTTCTCATTCGCTCATCCACACACACATAGTCTATCATTGCCTTTCGTTCAACAAGCTCACCATCCATCCTCCTCACTACTCTCCATGTATACCGGTGGATCATCTTATGCCGAAAGTAGGTGATGGCTATTGCCAACCCCTTACCAGCACAGATGTCCACGAAAGCACTACCATTCCCATCTACTTCAGCTGGCACACCCCACTGACCAACCACTCGATCCACTCGTACATTCCCAACTTTGCCATTAATGTCTCCAGTCAAAAGCACTCTCTCGCTCCTCTCAAATTTGTCCATACATGCTTCTTCTCTTGCCCAAAACTCATCTTTCACTCTTGCCACTCGGTCCTCTGTCGGAGCATACACACATACAATGAGATATGAAAATTTGACGCACTAACCACTTGAGGAAGATACCGCTGTGGGAGTGAAGCAGGTGCAATGTTATCAGGCCAGTCCGTGTGACTTGTGATATATCCTCACTCGCTCCAAAACAGCACCTGGAGGCATCAGCACCGCGGTGCGCATAACTTTCACAAGACCTATAACATAACAGGTCGACGATTATTTTGCGTAAATAAAGATGCAAACCATTAATTCGTTTACGTCATGTTACTTTTGTGAACGAGCTTTTTGAGCATCGTTACTAGCACAAGTGGAAGTAAAATTATACTGTAATTTTATTCACATGGCATAAATTAGCTTATGATCCCGTAGAGACAGTATAACATTTGTTGTATTTTTTTTTCTGAATCCACAGGAGAGACAATATAGAATGCTTACACGTAACTATGTCACTCTCTCTGCCTGGTTCACTCACTGAGGTACTGTACTTTTTCTAATAGAATTCAGGCGTTATAGGAGAACCTTTGGGAAAATGAAATTTGCATAATGGTAAATCTTTTCCAGGGACAGGTTTCAGGTAAGGTTTGACCCCTATGTGTCATTCCCATGGGGAACTGTCCAAGAATATCCCACCCAAAACCGTTGGACACTTTTTTTTTTTTTTTTTTTACAGGCGCTATAGAAGCTTTAGAGAAATGAAATTTCCATAATGGTAGACCATCCATTGAGACATGTTCCAGGTAGGGTTTGACCCCCATGGGTCATCCCCATGAGGAACTGTCCCCGGATGTCCCACCCAAAACCGTTGGACACGTCTCCCCCCTCCCCCCCAGCAACACGATTCATTCCACGTTGACACTGTTCCTCCACCTCCCACGTAATTAATTATTACTTTTCCCTCTAATATTGCTGGGGTGGTTGCATCTGTCAGAAATATTCATCATCTTTTTAATTAGGATATCATATTAAAAAAATGATAAACTACTACGAAAAACTAGGGACAATGAACGCTCTATCCACAAGAACTATTAGGTACTTATATCGAAGAAATTGTTTATCTTTATAATACGTACATGTACAATGCAAGCTCATAATTGCAGGGGTGAAAATATTATGCTCCGCTTGTAATGGCGCGTGCGCGCGCACGTACACACACACACACACACACACACACACACACACACACACACACACACACACACACACATTTGTGTGTGTGTGTATATATATATATATATATATATATATATATATATATATATATATATATATATATATATATATATATATATATATATATATATATATATATATATATATACTATATATATATATATATATATATATATATATATATATATATATATATATATATATATATATATATATATATATATATATATATATATATATATATATATATATATATATATATATATATGTGTGTGTGTGTGTGTGTGTGTACATATGTATATATATATATATATATATATATATATATATATATATATAGAGAGAGAGAGAGAGAGAGAGAGAGAGAGAGAGAGATGTACAATATATATATATATATATATATACAGTAAAACCTCTTGGATAGCGATCATATTAGTCTGGCACAATCGTCGCTATCCATGAAACCGCTGTCTTTGGGGCAAACTTCTTACCTAAATATATCAAAATAGTCAGGAGCTTTTCACAATTCACCCCATTTTTCCGTTTTCAGCCATATATAACATGTATAATGTTTGCAAAATGAAGACTAGTGCATATTAGACATGAAAGAAGGATACATAAACTTACTTTTTATTGGTTTGGATTGTTGTTTATTGAATATGACACACTAGAAGTTGACTTGGGGTCTACTGGGGGCTGGGGCAGGGGCGAACTTGCTCTCGCTCTCCCTCACATTCACTTTCAATGCCTCCCCCCATTGATGTGCCTCTTGATCTATCCTCATCGCCTCTCTCTCCTCCTCGTCATCAAGCCCCTCAAAGACAATTTCCTCATCAGTAACAACAGGTGGAGTATGTGGATCATCTGTGTCATTCACTACAGCTTGTCTCGCTGCCTCACGCCTTGCATTCTCCTTTCTCATGAAACTGGTGATAAGTGACTGCTGCCTCGCCATTAAATTTAGGGAACAATCGCCGACCGACGTAAGAGCAGGAGAAAAAACCAACACGTGCTGACTAGGGGGAGGGGGGTGGACGTGTGACGTCAGGCCAAATGCCGATCGCCATGCGCACGTCGTCAGGGTTGCCAGAGTACCGACCTTGGCAACTCTGCCGGCCAGGTGGTCGCTATCCACGCGGTGGTTCTCGCTATCCGCCGTGCATGGGGGTTTTTATATCCTGTCGCTACCCCTGAAACAGCTATCCAAAAAAAAACGCTACCCGAGGGGTACTACTGTGTGTATATATACATATATATATATGCAAAATGAAAGGAGCGACAGTGAGTTCTTTCGTATATTACATCTTCAGACAGAGTGAGACAGAAACGTAAAGTGTAGAGGTCTTTTATGCACACCCGCAGCAGGTATTGGCACACACAACAATGGATGACCTGAATTTTTACCTGCGGCGTAACTTATGGTCACCTGCAGCAGGGAGTCCAACACAACAAAGGATGACCTGAATCTAAAAATGCACGTGACAAAGGAGGAGGGAGTAGGAAGGGAGGAAAGGGGAGTGGGAGGGAAGGGGAAGGGGGAGGGGAGAAGGGGTAGGGAGAAGGGGAGAGGGGGGAGGGAGGAGAGGATAAATACTGCTGCTTAACTTAAGACCTAGAGGATTAATGCTCGGTGTGTCTCACACAGGTGTGACTACAGCACCAGGAGATGACAGGGAACAATCACTTGATAGTCTGAGTGATACTGCTTTAAAATTAATTCAGTTAACAATTTATCACACTTGAGATGACCATAGCTCATGTTTACATTCTTTTCATATGTGCCAGAAATTAGACAAGATTCTATTACATTTCTTTCATCTAAGCTGTGGTGAGTGTAGCCTATACACTGTACATACACTGTATATGGCTAGTGAGAGAGTGATCGCCCTCTACCTACACAGATCAAAAGCCCTCGGGAGCAGGGGGGTGGTTGCTTTCTCAGGCAGAGGAACTCCTTGAGAGTGAAATGGCTGGGAAGCATGCCGGCACGTGACTGGCTACAGCATAGCTGGATTTTTTGGGTGTGGGCAATCAGGCAAGTTAGCTGCCTACTGCGACTGCAACACAATGGCGAGGTGTTCAGGAAGTTAGCCAAAGAAACCTTGATGGACTCTGAAAGAACAATAATGGCCCCCAGTCCCGTGCAGCCCTTAAATGGGCAGGGGGTGCTAAGAATCTCATGGTTGCCTCAATTACAATCTAATTCCTTTGTTAATGCAAAAAATACAATTAAAATTGGTAACTGGAATGTGAGAACGCTAAATCATGAGGGTAAAATCGATGAGTTAGTGAAGGTTTTTCAAAATTATGGACTTGATATTTGTGCTCTGACAGAAACTAGATTAACTGGAGTCGATAAGTTGGATTTGGAGGATGGTATACGTTTATTGATATCTGGCCGACAGGACGGAATGCATTATCAGGGAGTAGGATTGCTGCTGGGTTGTAAGGCAAATAAGGCTTTATGTGAGTGGGATCCTATAGATGAGCGATTGTTATACGCACGGTTTAAATCAAATCATGGCAACATCAGTCTGTTTGTGTGTTATGCACCTACTAATGATGCACTCGATGAAAGGAAAGACACATTTTATGAAAAGTTGCAAGAAGGAGTAGGAAGGGTACCTAGACATGATGTTTTGATCTGCGTTGGAGACTTTAATGCAGTAATGGGCTGTTCAAACGAGGATTTGAGGCATGTATGGGTAAGATGGGAGTTGGTAGTAGGATGAGTGAAAACGGAGTGAGGTTTGGAAGCTTCTGTCTAGCAAATGACTTAGTCATCGGGGGCACACTCTTTCAGCATTGCAATATACACAAGACAACCTGGGTGTCGCCGTGTGGAAAATATAAAAATCAGATTGATCACATCGCTATCAGTAGGAGGCATAGAAGTTCTCTGCTAGATGTTCATGTTAAACGGGGAGCGGATATTGGTAGTGACCATCAACTCAGCATTGCAAAAATAAGGTTTAAACTTAAAAATCAGAAGAAGGAAAAATCTGGTGTTGGTAGATACGATATTGTTAAGCTTAGAAGGGAAGGAGAAGAAAAGGAGGAATTCAGATTAGAATGCAGAAATAGGTTTTTGGTGTTGGACACGTTGGAAGAGGGGGAGAGAAGTGTAGATGAGATGTGGGAGGATGTGAACAAAGTTTTGCATGAGACTGCTGAATGTACGATTGGAAGGAGACATAGATTCAGGAGAAAGAAATGGATATCAGAGGAAACGTGGGATATGATAAAAAAGAGAGGTGAGGCTAAATTGAGGAGTGAGATGCAATGCGTTGATGAACGAGAGATTTAATTAGCAAGAGCTGCGTACTGGAGTTTGAATTCAGAAGTAATGTGTGGATGAAAAGGTTGCAGAGACTGAAATCTTAATAAACAAAAATGATGGACAGAGTCAAAGAATAGCATATGAATCGATTAGAGAACTGAGTGGTAATGCAGGTAAACGCAAGGAAATACCAGTTAGAGACAGGGAAGGAAATTTATTGACCAAAGATGGAGATATTAAAAATAGATGGAAGGAGCATTTTGAGACAGTTCTTAATAGACCAATACCACCAGAAGAGGATATACCGTCTGCTCAGGAAGATTTAAATATAGAAACAGGAGAGTTGAGGCTTGCAGAAGTGGAGAAAGCAGTAAAACAGTTAAAGAATAATAAGGCTCCAGGGGAGGATGGATTATTTCCGGAAATGTTTAAAGTGGAGGGGGATAGATTAATAATGATCTTGACCAAGCTATTCAATAAGATATGGGTGACGGGGTTACTCCCATCAGTTTGGAAGAATGGTGTAATTGTTAAAGTTCCGAAGAAGGGAGACCTGAGTGAATGTGGTAATTGGAGGGGAATCTCTTTGTCACCGATAGCTTTGAAAGTTTTCAGCAGAGTGTTGTTAAATAAGTTGGAGCCGGTGGTTGAGGGTATTCTGAGGGATGAACAGGCTGGTTTTAGAAAGGGACGTGGTTGCAATGATCAGATCTTTATAGTTAGGCATTTGATGCAGCAAGTTAATGAAATGAGAGTACCGTTAAGTCTTTGTTTTGTTGATTTTGAAAAGGCTTTTGATAGTGTTTCGAGAGAGACTATGGGGAAGATCATGAGACATTATGGAATACCAGAGGAGTTTGTGAGGGTCATTATGAACATGCATGAAGACACATTTTGTAAAGTGATGGTTGATGGTTGTCTGAGTGATTCGTTTGAAGTCAAGTCCGGAGTAATTCAAGGTGGTGTTCTATCGCCTTTACTATTTATATTGGTCATTGATTACATTATGAAACGCGTTGGAACAGAAACCGGTGCAGGTATACTTTGGGGAGAGAACAGGAAACTTTTGGATTTAGATTATGCAGATGATATAGTTTTGATTTGTGATGGGCCAGAAGAGATGCAGAGAGTGTTGGACTGTTTGGTGAGTGAAGGTCGCAAGGTGGGTTTGGTTATTAATTGTGGAAAAACTGAAATAATCAATATGAATATGGAAAATGCGCAGGAATGTGTAATTGGAGGTATGGTTGTAAAGCAAGTTAATAGGTTTAAATATTTAGGTACTTATTTAGCCAAGGATGGTTCTTTGAACTTTGAATTCGAGGAAAGGTTAAAGAAGGCTAATCAGGCAATGGGAATGCTTAAAAATATTTGGAATAATAAAAATTTTTCTGTGCATACAAAAATCAAACTTTATAAGGTAATGGTTAGGAGTATCTTAATTTATGGACACGAGTCTTGATACAGCACAGTGACTATGGAAAATAAATTCTTGGTGTTTGAAAAAAAAGCACTTAGAAGAATATTAGGAGTTAAGTGGTGGGAAAGGATACCAAATAGTAGAATTAGAGAAATAACGGGAGTGCAGCCGGTCGATGAATATATTAGGTTCTCACGATGGAAGTGGCTAGGACATGTGTATAGGAGACAGGGAATAGTACGAGGTACACCAGGGTGGGTGGCACTTGGTAGGAGAGGTAGAGGAAGGCCAAAAGAGACGTGGGTGAGGACAATGAGACGGGAAGCTGGAGATGAGTGTTGGGGAGATCTTGAGGAGTTAGCACAAGACAGGATGTGGTGGTGTGAGTTCATCGAGGCCCTATGCATCCCCGAGGGTGCCACAGGAAATGATTGATTGATTGAAGCTTTTTGATCTTGCTAGAGGCTTGGAGCCTGTCCAGTCAATATGGTGATCACTGGATGCTTTGTGCTGAAATAAACCACTATTCTGTTGGGCTGTCCTTACACTGTATTTATGTTGTGAGATTCTAGTTTCCAAATCTTTTCCAGATTGTCGTATGTAAAATTTGTTACAGCTTTTACACGGGATATTGTAAACGACGCCTGAATTACTGAAAGGGCTGTTCTTGATGAGGGTGTTTTTGATGGTGTTCTCATATTTTAATACTACTTGCACATTGAGTTTCCTCAGTATGTGAACAACATCAAGAAAATTTTCATGGAAGGGGAGGACAAGGGTTCTTTGAATGTTCTGGCGATCTGGCTTATTAGTTTTCCCTTCAAGGAATCGTTTCTTGGCTGTATTGTGGCACTGAGTTAGTATGCTTTGTGGACATTTTAGCTTCTTTCCAATACTCTGAATCATTTTTAGTTCATCATCTAAAAATTCTGGGTCTGAAATTCTATAATTATGCTCTTAGGTACATGGATATGAACACAGATCTTTTTACATTAATATGATGGTTTAAATAGTAATGAACATATGACATAATATTTGTAGGTTTTTTGTATACCTTAGTCTTCAAAACATTTTGGTCCCTGATAACTTTTACATCCAAAAATGGCAATTCATTATCCATTTCCATCTCATGAGTAAATTTAATCGATGGAACTAACGAATTTAATTGCAGGAGAAATTCATCAATGGGAAGACTGTTAGGCCAGAAGCACAGGATATCATCCACGTATTGGAGCCAAACTATGTTTTGCTCCTTTATGAAGGGCAATAAATGTTTCTCAAAGTATTCCATGTAAATATTTGCCAGAACTGGGGAGAGGGGATTACTCATGGCCATACCAAATTTTTGTGTGTAAAATTTACCTTCAAAGGTAAAACAAGAGTTCACAATGCACGATTTAATTAGCTCGATAATGTTTTCAGAAGGAATGCCATCAGTGTTAGTACCCAGAATCCTTGGCAGAAAACTTAAAACATCATGAACAGGGACATTTGTGAATAATGATTTAACATCAAAGCTGACTAATTTGTAGGGGTACATGACATTTAGAGATTTTAACTTTCTTACCAAATCCTCATTGTTTTGTACAAATGAATCAGAGATAGTGCCTACAACAGGGGACAACAATGTTACAAGCCACTTGGAGAGCTTGTATATCGTAGAGCCTACAGAGCTTACAATTGGCCTGATGGGGTTGTTTGGTTTGTGAGTTTTAATCAAGCCATACATATATGGTGCAGATGGATTTTGCACAGACAACTGTTTGATCAAGTCATCCCTTCCTCTTAGCAAAGTCTTGATTTCTTTATGGAATTTTCTACTTTGATTTTCAGTTGGATCACTTTTTAGTTCACTGTAGGTGTTGGTGTCACGCAACAGTTCACTCACTTTTTCCTTGTAGTCACATTTGTTCATGACTACTACAGCGCTGCTTTTATCAGCTGTAGTTATATGCAGGGAGTCATCTTTTTTCAATTTGTCCAAGGCATTCACAGATCTTTTAGGAGCAGAGTTGTTATTTTTCTGAAACATTGCCCCATATAAAATGCCACGAATAATCTCACTATTTTCACTTGATTGTTTTTCCATTTGAAACAAGGACTTTCCAACCTGCACTGGGTTTATCTTCTTGCCATAAGAAAACGATAAACCATAACTTAGGGCACATAAGGAATCCCGATCTAATTCTTTAGATGACAGGTTTATGACGCAATCTGGATTCATATGTATGTTCCAATAGCTGTTTTCAGTCAGTCCTTTTAATTTCTGTTCATGTTTACGTTTCACACTAATAGTTTCATTGGTGAGACCTTGATAACAGTGAGAGAAAACTATGTGTTGATTTTCCGGTGTTAGTATGTTTCTAATACACTGTTTCTTGGTGTCCGAAATTTTAAATTTGCTGTTTGTTTCTTCTCTGGTTTTGGCAATGGATCTTGTCAGGGTAAGCTTCTCGTAATCTCCAAATGGCTGTTCGTCCACGTTGGTGAGTCGATCCGGCAGAAGAGACTTAGGTATTACTTACTCCTCTAGACACCTCTTAAGGAACTCAACCTCTGCTTTGCTCAGTGTGCACGTAATAATGAAAAAAGAAAGTCTTGACAGAGAACTCGAAGGCTGGGGTTTGACTCAAGGAAAACACTGAGGGCGTACGTGGTATCCATATTTGCAGAGACTTCACTTCACCGTGAAGATACGTATGCAAACTAACCACAGGAGAAATGAAAGGATCAACAGTGAGTACTTTCGTTTATTACATCTTCAGACAGAGTGAGACAGAAACGTAAAGGGTAGAGGTCTTTTATGCACACCCGCAGCGGGTATTAGCACACAGAACAATGGATGACCTGAATTTTTACCTGCTGCTTAACTTATGGTCACCTGCAGCAGGGAGTGCAACACAACAAAGGATGACCTAATCTAAAAATGCACGTGACAAAGGAGGAGGGAGTAGGAGGGGAGGAAAGGGGGGTGGGAGGGAAGGGGAAGGGGGAGGGGGGAAGGGGAGAGGGGTGGAGGGAGGAGGGGATAAATACTGCTGCTTAACTTAAGACCTAGAGGATTAATGCTTGGGGTGTCCCACACAGGTGTGACTACACCACCAGGAGATGACAGGGAACAATCACGTGTTAGTCTGGGGGATACTGCTTTAAAATTAATTCAGTTAACAAGTTATCACACTTAAAATGACCATAGCTCATGTTTACATTCTTTTCATATGTGCCAGAAATTAGACAAGATTCTATTACATTTCTTTCATCTAAGCTTTTTGATCTTGCTAGAATCTTGGAGCCTGTCCAGTCAATATGGTGATCACTGGATGCTTTGTGCTGAAATAAACCACTATTCTGTTGGGTTGTCCTTACATTGTATGTATGTTGTGAGATTCTAGTTTCCAAATCTTTTCCAGATTGTCGTATGTAAAATTTGTTACAGCTTTTACACGGGATTTTGTAAACAACGCCTGAATTAATGAATGGGCTGTTCTTGATGAGGATTTTTAGATGGTGTTCTCATATTTGAATACTACTAGTACACTGAGTTCTCTGTCAAGACTTTCTTTCTTCATTATCACGTGCACACCGAGCAAAGCAGAGGTTGAGTTCCTTAAGAGGTGTCTAGAGGAGTAAGTAATACCTAAGTCTCTTCTGCCGGATCGACTCATCAACGTGGACGAACAGCCATTTGGAGATTACGAGAAGCTTACCCTGACAAGATCCATTGCCAAAACCAGAGAAGAAACAAACAGCAAATTTAAAATTTCGGACACCAAGAAACAGTGTATTAGAAACATACTAACACCGGAAAATCAACACATAGTTTTCTCTCACTGTTATCAAGGTCTCACCAATGAAACTATTAGTGTGAAACGTAAACATGAACAGAAATTAAAAAGACTGATTGAAAACAGCTATTGGAACATACATATGAATCCAGATTGCGTCATAAACCTGTCATCTAAAGAATTAGATCGGGATTCCTTATGTGCCCTAGGTTATGGTTTATCGTTTTCTTATGGCAAGAAGATAAACCCAGTGCAGGCTGGAAAGTCCTTGTTTCAAATGGAAAAACAATCAAGTGAAAATAGTGAGATTATTCGTGGCATTTTATATGGGGCAATGTTTAAGAAAAATAACAACTCTGCTCCTAAAAGATCTGTGAATGCCTTGGACAAATTGAAAAAAGATGACTCCCTGCATATAACTACAGCTGATAAAAGCAGCGCTGTAGTAGTCATGAACAAATGTGACTACAAGGAAAAAGTGAGTGAACTGTTGCGTGACACCAACTCCTACAGTGAACTAAAAAGTGATCCAACTGAAAATCAAAGTAGAAAATTCCATAAAGAAATCAAGACTTTGCTAAGAGGAAGGGATGACTTGATCAAACAGTTGTCTGTGCAAAATCCATCTGCACCATATATGTATGGCTTGATTAAAACTCACAAACCAAACAACCCCATCAGGCCAATTGTAAGCTCTGTAGGCTCTACGATATACAAGCTCTCCAAGTGGCTTGTAACATTGTTGTCCCCTGTTGTAGGCACTATCTCTGATTCATTTGTACAAAACAATGAGGATTTGGTAAGAAAGTTAAAATCTCTAAATGTCATGTACCCCTACAAATTAGTCAGCTTTGATGTTAAATCATTATTCACAAATGTCCCTGTTCATGATGTTTTAAGTTTTCTGCCAAGCATTCTGATGGTATTCCCTCTGAAAACATTATCAAGCTAATTAAATCGTGAATTGTGAACTCTTGTTTTACCTTTGAAGGTAAATTTTACACATAAAAATTTTGTATGGCCATGGGTAGTCCCCTCTCCCCAGTTCTGGCAAATATTTACATGGAATACTTTGAGAAACATTTACTGACCTCCATAAAGAAGCAAAACACAGTTTGGCTCCGATACGTGGATGATATCCTGTGCTTCTGGCCTAACAGTCTTCCCATTGATGAATTTCTCCTGCAATTAAATTCGTTAGTTCCATCAATTAAATTTACTCATGAGATGGAAATGGATAATGAACTGCCATTTTTGGATGTAAAAGTTATCAGGGACCAAAATGTTTTGAAGACTAAGGTATACAGAAAACCTACAAATATTATGTCATATGTTCATTACTATTTAAACCATCATATTAATGTAAAAAGATCTGTGTTCACATCGATGTAGCTAAGAGCATATAGAATTTCAAACCCAGAATTTTTAGATGATGAACTAAAGATGATTCAGAGTATTGGAAAGAAGCTAAAATATCCACAAAGCATACTAACTCAGTGCCACAATACAGCCAAGAAACGATTCCTTGAAGGGAAAACTAATAAGCCAGAACCCCAGAACATTCAAAGAACCCTTGTCCTCCCCTTCCATGAAAATTTTCTTGATGTTGTTCACATATTGAGGAAACTCAATGTACAAGTTGTATTAAAATATGAGAACACCATCAAAAACACCCTCATCAAGAACAGCCCTTTCAGTAATTCAGGCGTTGTTTACAAATTCCCGTGTAAAAGCTCTAACAAATTTTACATACGACAATCTGGAAAAGAATTGGAAACTAGAATCTCACAACATAAATACAGTGTAAGGACAGCCCAACAGAATAGTGGTTTATTTCAGCACAAAGCATCCAGTGATCACCATATTGACTGGACAGGCTCCAAGATTCTAGCAAGATCAAAAAGCTTAGATGAAAGAAATGTAATAGAATCTTGTCTAATTTCTGGCACATATGAAAAGAATGTAAACATGAGCTATGGTCATTTTAAGTGTGATAAATTGTTAACTGAATTAATTTTAAAGCAGTATCCCCCAGACTAACAAGTGATTGTTCCCTGTCATCTCCTGGTGGTGTAGTCACACCTGTGTGGGACACCCCAAGCATTAATCCTCTAGGTCTTAAGGTAAGCAGCAGTATTTATCCCCTCCTCCCTCCACCCCTCTCCCCTTCCCCCCTCCCCCTTCCCCTTCCCTCCCACCCCCCTTTCCTCCCCTCCTACTCCCTCCTCCTTTGTCACGTGCATTTTTAGATTCAGGTCATCCTTTGTTGTCTTGCACTCCCTGTTGCAGGTGACCATAAGTTAAGCCGCAGGTAAAAATTCAGGTCATCCATTGTTCTGTGTGTCAATACCTGCTGCGGGTGTGCATAAAAGACCTCTACCCTTTACGTTTCTGTCTCACTCTGTCTGAAGATGTAATATACGAAAGTACTCACTGTCGCTCCTTTCATTTCTCCTGTGGTTAGTTTGCATACATATCTTCACGGTTAAGTGAAGTCTCTGCATATATATATATATATATATATATATATATATATATATATATATATATATATATATACATATATATATATATATATATATATATATATATATATATATAAATATATATATGTGTGTGTGTGTGTGTGTGTGTGTGTGTGTGTGTGTGTGTGTGTGTGTGTGTGACTCTACACTAAGTGACAAGCCAAATGGTTTCCTGTACACCAGGAAACCATTTACGACGCTGGGTGGTAACCATTTTCCCAAATTATTGTGCCTTGTGGTTTAGTGCGTGATTAAGGAGCTCCAATCGAACAGAGCCTGTGGAGGTTTGTATCCAAGGGATGGTTGGGTTTACTGCACACGTAATGCCTATGGTCACGCTCATCTTAAAAGTCAGAACCAACTTGCTTAGCCCAGGGTTTCTTCACCCCTTATAGGGCAACACAGGATCAGATGATGACACACACACACACTCACGTGTATATATATATATATATATATATATATATATATATATATATATATATATATATATATATATATATACTATTTATCTATCTATCTATCTATCATCTATCTATTTATCTATCTGTCTCTATATCTATCTATCTATATACTCTGTCGGAAAACATCTCAGAGTGCCTGATATATATATATATATATATATATATATATATATATATATATATATATATATATATATATAGTAAATGCCTTGCTGACAAAATTTTAAAATACCCCTTAGTTCATACGCCCCCCCAAGCGACGTTCAAACCTGTTTTATTATCCATATTTTTTTCCATAATACTTTAACCACGGATTGTAATTTTAGTGAGTTTATTTCATTTCTTAATCTGTACCATTTCTCTCTCCGTTTCTCTCCAGAGAGAGAGAGAGAGAGAGAGAGAGAGAGAACACTTCGTTCTCCTTAGACGCTCCAGCAGTGTTGCTACAGGTATCCCAAGTAGTGCCGTGTGTGTGTGTGTGTGTGTGTGTGTGTGTGTGTGTGTGTGTGTAAACAAACTGAAACATCTGACACTTACTTGTATATGCCGTACTTTTTCATGCCCCCTCTCCCACAGTATCCTCCAGAGTTGTATGATGGAAGGTAATTAACTAATTTGCATTTACTTACGGTTCCCATGTATTCATGTTATTAGGTTACCCGCCACTTTCAGCCTGTCTGGCAATAGGCAGAAGGAAGCCACTGTGCGTATAACAAGCCATATGATTGCCCGTAAATTGGTAAACACCAGACATAAATACTCTCTTCTAGCCATACTAAGAACACATGTGACTGAAATAAAACTTTGCAATATTTGCGACACTAGACGTAGTCTTTGTGTTGGGCCCTAAGAGAGATATTAGAGATATTAAGTTTATAATATATTATCCAGTACATATATACAGTAGAGAGAGAGAGAGAGAGAGAGAGAGAGAGAGAGAGAGAGAGAGATTTATTAGCCATAAAATAAGTATCAGCTGCTATTTTACTTTCCTCTCCGGAGTCACTGCCATTGTGTGTGTGTGTGTGTGTGTGTGTGTGTGAGTTTTATTTATTTGTGATCAAACAGCCATGATGAATCAGGACTTACGCGTTTTTCTCCCTAACTCCCGGTCATGGAGGAAGCTAGAGCCTCATTTTCCACCGTCCATCTAATTCAACGGAATTCATTTTTTTTCACCGTATTCTATAGTTTTATTATGGCGCAGAAATAGTGCCCCAGCTCCACTGCCAGAAATAGAAGTTTTAACTAGTCGTATCGACATTTAGTTAAAATTTTAGGATTGATTATACAGACAAAACTCAGTTTTGGTCATATAATTATGCATTAGTATAATCTGAAGTATGTTAATTAATAAATAAACTAACTATACAATATGTGCTAACATCGAACTCTGCTATTTCGGCACAAAATGTTCGTTAATTTTTATCACACTTATGTATTGTCTATGTTTCTAATGATTGGAAGATAGTATTACATTCTAAACGACGTGGATTATGATTTTCAAGGCAGTAATTGTAAGCCGAAGGTAGTTTTGGCAACATAAGTGGTATCGAATTCCTTCACTTGACGAAAAGGCTTAAAGCCAGTACAGCATCACCTTCGAAATTATGTTAGTTGATATCTTACTACTGTGTCCTAATTCTTCTGTTTCCATCTGAGTGATTCATCGTTCTGTGACTGTGTAACATGCTGTAACCAAGGCTATTGAAGAATTGAAAGAGAATTTCTGTTGGACTGATTACTTTTCTCATTTTCTGCATTGCTTAAAGATGCATCAACTTTGCACCATGAATAAATCTTCGAATTTGCAGTCTTTTGACACTCGCGCATTCTATATCAACACAAAAGGAAGATATTTCAGTGATGGTATTGAAAAATGAAAGAAGGTATCTGGAAGGTCAACAGTTTTCCCGAAAGATACCCATATTTGATTTTTTTATCGGGAAAAAAAGTAACGTCAATTCGTCTTTATAATTTTTCAGTTTGCCATTGCAGTTTATCTTGTTATATATGCAATATTGCTATAAGCAATATCATGACTCTCCAGAATAAAGGGATTATGTGATTCAAAAATGAGATTCTGCGTTTGATTGGTTAAAACGCTAAACCAACGAATTTCTTTTGGAACAAAAAATCCTGTCGGTTGCTGTTGGTATACTATGCTCTAATTCCACCTGATATCGTTGAGCCTGTGTGTATATATATATATATATATATATATATATATATATATATATAGAAATATATATATATATATATATATATATATATACACACATGTGTGTGTGTGTGTGTGTGTGTGATAGTGGAGAATGCAGGTTTCGTGTGGGTACCTGTGGTATTCTTTGCTATAATGTGGCATATTTTCGCTTCTTGGTGATCCACATTCACACAGTAGTATTTACAGTCTCATACACAATCATAACCAATAATTCACTTCATCTTCTAAATTCATTCATTGTTCCTGCCCAGCAGAGGGAAGTTGAATTCTGGATGTCAGCCTACCTGCAGGAAAAGGTCAAATCCTAATGTGTCACTAAAAAAATGATACAGAAGGCTGAAGGGTCATATAAAAAAAAGGTACAAAATTTGAACTGAAAAGGCTACAGAGCTAATCCAACAATCTTCTGTGACATTATTTACTCAGTTCAAGTTTAGCGGCATACAAATTAAATATATAATAGGTTTACTGCAGTTCATGTGAAAATAACAATAAATTCAGTAAAAACAATTTACATCGAATAATGCTCATCCGAACTTCGGTTATACTGACCACCATGACCCTACTGAACATATCTGTCTGGCTATATATCGATCGGTATAGTTATCTATCTATCTATCTATCTATATATATATATATATATATATATATATATATATATACACAGTATATATACAGTACCCTCGCGTCCAGCACGGTAATATTGTCATGCATGGGTCACGTGTTGGACCAAAAACGTGTTGGACTAACAATAGAGCTTATGGGGAAAAATGAATTATGTCAGCAACCCTCGGACAAGTCACCCTAAATACCTACCATATACCTATACATATATTGGTACTATTGTAATTATAATAAATGGTACTGTGCTATGAATGATAACTAACCTTTTAGGATAGTGTTGGTGGGCTTGCTGGGAATGGAAGGTGGTATCCAAGGCTGTAGTTAGTCCTACTGGGTCCCCGGAGGATGGCTGCTGGCGTCACTAGCGGGTAATGGCTGTTGCTCCTCCTCAACCTCCCTCAGAAATCCTTCGAAATCAAACCTCCCTCATAAATCCTTCGAAATCACACTCAGAATCACTATCTTCATCCATTAATCCTCGGCAAAGTGCATGCTTCTCACACTGTTGCCAGAGCCCCGTCTCGTGACTGTGGAAAGTGATCGCTGTCGCTGACTCGGTAGAGAATAAGGAGAAGCAACTTTGTATATAAACTGGTACGCACGCCGATGAGAAAAGTTTCAAAACGACTGATATCTAAAATATTAATATGTATTCAGTGTCAGGCTAAATGTTCAATGCTGTAGTACGATACATTGTCTGTCGAGTCGCCTGGGTTTTGGTCACACTGTTTTCCCCATCGTATCCTTGGCAGGAATCCATCCAGATGGGTTCCAAATGCCCGTGGTATCGTCGGCAATTTTACCACGTTACCGTTCCGATTTACCATCCTATCCTCGGCAAACCTGGTATGAAGTGCCGTGTGATAGCCTTCGGCTGCCAGGATCTTAAGTTTTTTATTATGATCACGTTGGCTTCATTGGTGTCGTAGGCCTTGGCAATGTCAACTTTCCTCTCCCCTTTCTTCTTCCTCTCGATGCTTTCTAGCTTGGTGGCCTGAGGGAGGTGCCAACGCTTCTTGTGGTTCTCAGAAGGCTTCCTAGGCATCGTGAGCAGGGTAAAATGCAGTAACAAGGGCAGAAAATGCAGCAAGAAAAAAGCACCTTCCAATGCAATTATGCGACTGAGTGGCTCTGTGGCGGGAGAAATGTAAACAAAACATCACGTGACACCAGAAGCGTTTTTAATTGGGCGGCATCACGATCACGTCACGATAGCGGGCAGGGAAGGCTACTTGATCAGAAGTTTTTCATTGGCTATCATCATCATCATGGGAATGTCCAGTATGGCCGTGTTGGACCGGGGGTGATCGTGATAGAGTGAACTCTGCGGATTTGGCCCACTTCTCGGAGCTCTGTGCGTGTTATGCTAATACCTGGTCGTGGTGTAGTGGTATGCTGCCTGGCTCTCACCTGAGAGTCCTGGGTTCGATTCCCGGCATATTGGTAATTGGGGGGAGGCGTGGCTCAATCGGTAGAGGTGTGGCCTGCCGTTCTAACGGACCCAGGTTCGAATCCCCGCTGGAGCAGGGAACAGTTTAAGGATTTGAATTTCATTAAATCAGGCTTTACTGATCTACCAGAAGACCCGCCGACATGTCGTAAAAATACCCCCGCTAATACCAATACACCAGTCCTGTATGAGACAGCCCTAGCATGTATTCAATATGGACGGTGGGTGTTAGCGCCGAAGTGGTGACATGTGGAGGTGTATGGTATGTAGGAGGACTGCTGGGCCATGATAGCAGGCTGTGAAGCCTATGCCCAGAGTCGGACACATTAAAAAAAAAAAAAAAACACGTGTTGAAGAATTAAATCGTATTAAATAATACTAATTAATTGCTCACCGTGCTGGACTCGAATCGTGCTGGACTAACGCGTGCTGGATGCGAAGGTACTGTATATATATATATATATATATATATATATATATATATATATATATATATATAAGTGAATAAATACACACACACACACACACACACACACATATATATATATATATATATATATATATATATATATATATATATATATATATATATACAGGGTGTAACGCGACGTATGACAAAAACTTACACCAATGATCTATCATGTAATTTTGAGTACATTTTGTTCTATAAACATATGCTCTCTGCGACCCCAGTTCAGTATCCAGCATTCGGCTTTTTAAGTGTAACAGCTTCGTGCCTTGCAGGTGCCATTGGGTGAGCGCTTCGCAGGGCGACGGGAGACGAGTATTATTAGCTTATACTGTACTGTACATGAAAATCCCATATCCTATCAGTACACGCGAGTTTTAAGAAGAAACTTTATGTAGTCTATTGATTCTTTAACATCAAGTCATGCATTCATGCAATTCTTTTGAACAAATCGACTGTAATGAAGGTTAAAATTCAAATTTTATGGCTTGCAAGGGAGTAGGAAGGGAGGGACGAGAGGCTGGTGTGTTTTGTTGCCAGTTATGTAATGTTTAGTTTGTATGATATTGCTCCCAGCATTATCATAACACCCACAGCTCATTCAGTGAAAAAAATATTACTGTACTGAGTGACTAACAGCAGTTTAATTCGGGAGTAATAATGTTATTCATTATAATTTTTCTGCTACAAGTAAACGTGGCACCATTCTTTTTTCATGTGATGTTGACGTGAGAACAGTGACACAGGATTGCTAATGTAACGACTATGCAGCTAGACCTATTTTTTGCTTCTACCTAGTGGCACTCTTTAACATCTGGCAACATGATATCTAGCTACATTCTGGATAGTTTTGTCATTTTTAAGTGATATTCTAGAGATTTTTTCGTATTTTCTAGGGTTATTATACAGTGTTTATTATCTAGCGACATTCTAGTAAGTTTTCAGGACTAAACTAGCGAGATTGATGATGGGGACTTGGCAACCCTGGGTCCACTACTCCACTGCAGTGTTGCCAACTGTAGGGACATGTCCCTAAACGTAGGGACTTTCGACTGGTTTTCAAAGGCATAGGGACGTCAAGACAAAATTCTTAAAAACGTAGGGATTTTGGGCATTCATTTATATTTAGTATATTTTTCTGTAGAAAAAAAAAATGAAATTTTGTGTAGTTCATACAATTCTAAA
>NC_136956.1:12809304-12919304 GCF_032717465.1 Coenobita brevimanus
AAGTTGTATCAAGCTCTGCTGGCCCCTATATAATGAGCTCAGTCTCTGCATCATTGCCACTTAGATCTACTCCTCATTTTGTTCACATCTCTGTCCTCCCCTGTACCGTTATTATTATTGTGAGTGTTCAGGAAGTCTCCAACCATCTAGCAGCTGTGTAATTTGAGTATAAGTGTTATTGCATTTTTTCCTTGTACTGTGTAGCATAAGATATTGATTTGTGGCCCTAGTGAGGTTTTTTTTGTAATTTATGTAGGATTCAGTTTGTCAGCCAGATTTAATATTATTCTGTATGTGTAATAATTTATCTTGCATTAACTGAGCATTACCCAGTGTATTTTCATTTTATCAGGGCTGACTTAGATAAATTTACTCTTGCTAATTTCGTGTTAATAGAGGCTATTGCAGTTAACCATATATTTAACCTGTTTTTGCCATTACATTATCCTTATGAGTCCTGAATGTTTTGTTGTTAGTTTGAGCATTAAACTTTAACTTGTAATTTTACCTCTTTTGTTTTGAACCTGGAACTTTACGGGACAGTAGTGATTTTTAGTATTCTCACTTAAAGTGTACATTATCTTTCTCTGTTCCGTAACATAAATTTGGCGACCTCTTATCAGGATATTCAGGATATTATCATAATGATATTGCTTGATATTTTGTGACTTTTACTTATTCATGATGTCTACTATTACTACACTTGATGAAGCCAAAGATTTTTTGTAAAATGTGCAAACAGTGTGTGATGTAGAAAACAGAACAAAGAATGAACTTAAGCTTGTTGCTCAACAATTGGGAATTGCTGTTCGCTCTCATCATTCTAAAGATCAAATTGTTGACATGATTAATGAAAGCTTGTTTAATGTAACTCCTCCAAATGAGCAAACACAGATTGAATTAGCTAAGTTACAGCTAGCTCTGCAGGAGGCTCAGGCTAAGGAGGCGGAGTCTCGTGTTAAGGAGGCTGAATTTCAAGCACGTGCTAAGGAGGCTGAGTATCAGGCTCGTATTCAGGAGGCTGAATTTCAAGCAAATGCTAAGGAGGCTGAATTTCAGGCAAATGCTCGTATTCAGGAGGCACAGATACACGCACAAGTTGAACTTGCCAGGATTCAGGCAGACCATGAGTATCGCATGAAACAAGGTGGAACTGGATCATCTAGCTCTGATGATTTTGATGTGGCTAAAAATGTTAAACTTGTCCCTCCTTTTAATTAATCTGATTTAACAAAGTATTTTCAGTTGTTTGAGAGGGTAGCTACAGGTTTTAATTGGCCCAAGGAGTATTGGCCAGTACTCCTTCAAACTGTTCTCACCGGTAAAGCTCAAGTAACTTATGCATCTTTGCCTCAGGATCAATCTGATAATTATGATGTAGTTAAGAGCTTGATTCTTAAGGCCTATGAGCTTGTTCCTGAAGCTTATAGAGTAAAATTTAGGACAACTTACAAGCAAGATAAGCAATCCCATGTTGAGTATGCAAAAATCAAAGAAGATCTGTTAGAGCAGTGGTTAAATTCTAAGAATGTGGATTCTGATTTTGGTAAATTTAAGCAGATGATTTTGCTGGAGGATTTCAAAAGGTGTATTTATAAAGATATAAGCCTATATCTCGATGAGAAAAGAATAATTTGTCTGAATGCTGCAGTTTTGGCTGATGAATATGTTCTCAATCACAAGAGATATTCTAGAGAAAAAGGGAAAGCTGAGAGTAAGTACGTTGCCTCTACTCAGAGTACAGGTAACAGGAAAGAGAATAAAGATGATGTTTCTCAGGAAGTAAATACCAGCTTCACCTCTAGATTTCAGAAAAGTAAATGTACTTATTGTAGTAAGCTTGGTCATACTACGGAGAAATGTTTCAGGAGACAGCGTGATGTGAACAAAAAGGAGTCTTTAAATATTCAGTCAATTGGTCTAGTGTCCACTCTTGAGAGTTCCCAGAATTCTTTAACCGAGTTAACTGAACCTGCTTTGAGGGGTAAATTAAATCCTCACGATGAAGCTCCTCTTTTGAGCAGTAACGTGGGTGACACTCTCAAGAGTTCATGTGCTAATTTCCTGTCTGATGGTTTTGTCAGTCCTCTGGACAGTAATGACAGGAAATCAGTTAAAATATATCGTGATACAGGTGCTTGCCAATCCCTTATGCTGACCAGTGTTCTAGGCTCTAATGTTAATTCCTCTGATGAAACTGTAATCTTACAAGGCGTAGGGAATAATTACTTCTCTGTCCCTATGTGCAGAGTGAATTTAGAGTCTGGTTTTGTTAATGGTTCCGTTATGGTTGGGTTGGTTGAGACACTCCCAATGTCAGGTGTAACTTTCTTACTTGGAAATGATATTGGTGGAAGTCAAGTGTGTCCAGCTCCTCAGTTGTCTAGTGAGCCAGTGGCTGCGTCCCAGGATTGTGATGTCCCTGATGTGTTCCCTGCATGTGCTGTCACTAGGGCTAAGTCTAAAGTTACTGGTGATTTAGAGGATAATGATGATCATGATGTTATCCTAGCTGACACTTTTCTTGCTAATTTGGACCACTCACCAGATGAGGCAGTACCCCGTAGTGTTGATAATTTGTCTCGTCAAGAGTTGGTTGAGTTGCAGGTTGCTGACCCTGAGTTGAAAGGTCTAGCTAACTCTGCTTGCAGTGAGGAAGAGTCAGCCGGTGCTTCTACTTGTTATTATATAAAGTCAGGAGTACTTATGAGGAAGTGGAGACCCCCAACAGCATCAGCCAACTGTGAATGGGAGGTTGTACATCAAGTTGTCATCCCTCGTGTTTGTAGGCAGGATATCATTACAGTGGCTCATGATTCCAGTTTGGCAGGACACCTTGGAGTGAGGAAGACTGTGGCACGCATTTTGAAACACTTCTACTGGCCAGGTATCTTCAGGGATGTTTCCTGGTATTGTAAGTCTTGTCACACCTGTCAAGTTGTGGGGAAGTGTAATCAGACCGAAAAGGTTGCACCTCTAGTTCCCATTCCTCCTTTTGAGGCGCCTTTCACCCGTGTGTTGGTGGATATTGTGGGCCCTCTTCCTAAGACTTCTTCAAGATTTTCTTATGTGTTGACCCTGATTGATATGGCTACTCGTTATCCTGAAGCCATTCCACTTAGAAATATCTCAGCAAAGAACGTGGTTAAGGAAATGCTAGGGTTCTTCACAAAGTTTGGTCTGCCCAAGAAGGTACAGTCAGACCGGGGAAGTAATTTCATGTCAAACGTTTTCAAGCAGTCTCTGAAAGAGTTGGGCATCACCCAGATCACGTCCTCAGCTTACCATCCCCAGACCCAAGGAGCGTTGGAGAGATATCATCAAACACTCAAATCGATGCTCAAGAAATACTGTTTGGAACATCAGAAAGACTGGGATAAAGGTCTTCCATTCGTTGTGTTTGCTGCAGGAGAATCTCCAAATGAATCACTGGGCTTCTCACCTTTTGAACTACTGTTTGGCCATGAAGTAAGAGGACCCTTTAAGCTACTCAAGGAATGCTGGCTGTCGGAGGAAGATGACGTCAACCTGCTGGAGTATGTGATGAAGTTCAAAGAACGACTGTCCACTGCTTTACAGCTGGCGAGAGAGAATTTAGGAGCTGCTCAGGAGAAGATGAAGACTTGGTATGATAAGAAGTCCAGGTTACGCCACTTTCAGCCAGGAGATCAGGTTTTGATTCTGCTACCAGTGCATGGGCAACCTCTTCAAGCCAAGTTTAGTGGTCCTTATTTCGTGGAGAAGAAACTCAGTGATGTCAACTATGTCATCGCCACACCAGATCGTAGAAAGAGCAAGCAACTATGTCACATCAACATGCTAAAGTTATATCACAGGCGGGACGAAAATAATCCAGTCTGCACTGTAGCTGTTCCACCCGAGTCTGCAAGTGAAGCTCTCCCATGAGCCTGAGTGATAGTTTGGAGAAGAATCCTGATATGATGAATGATCTCCAGACTAAGTTTCTCATCTACCTCCCGAGGAAAGGCAGGAGTTTTCGGCATTACTGCAGGAGTACCCGCAAGTGTTCCGTGCCACTCCAGGAAGAACCACTGTGTTGATGCATGATGTCGATATTGGAGACGCAAAGCCAATTAAACTGCCTCCTTACCGTGTGAACCCAGTGAAAGTTCCTCTCATCCAGAAGGAGCTTGGCTACCTGTTGGACCACAAGATGATTGAGCCCTGTCAGAGCGAGTGGAGTTCTCCTGTCACTCTAGTCCCTAAGCCAGGTGGGTCACAGCGGCTTTGCATCGACTACAGACGTGTTAATCAGATAACCAAAACAGACACTTACCCTCTCCCTCACGTGGAAGATTGCATAGACAAGATCAGAAAGGCTAGGTACATAAGTAAGTTTGATTTGTTAAAGGGATACTGGCAAGTACCTATGACTGAACGTGCTAGGGAGATCTCATGTTTTGTAACACTAGGAAAGAAAATGTTATTGCAGATTGCTTATCTAGACTTTAGACAGATTGTTTTAGAGTAATAAGAAATTTCCTTTGTAAATTTCTTTTTCTTTGTGGGGAGGTGTTACATAGCCTATGATTTCATCATCCTTTGTGTAATTCTAACGTACAGTGTGCTGCCTGTTTGATCACGAGCGTGTTCTGCCTCAGTCCCCCCCTTCTACCGTTATAGTAGAGTAAGTCGTCCTTTCTGTTGTTCAGTGCGGGACTGTCAACTCTGTCCCCATGGCTTCATTTGTGCGTCCTTCTTACAAGTTGTATCAAGCTCTGCTGGCCCCTATATAATGAGCTCAGTCTCTGCATCATTGCCACTTTGATCTACTCCTCATTTTGTTCACATCTCTGTCCTCCCCTGTACCGTTATTATTATTGTGAGTGTTCAGGAAGTCTCCAACCATCTAGCAGCTGTGTAATTTGAGTATAAGTGTTATTGCATTTTTTCATTGTACTGTGTAGCATAAGGTGTTGATCTGTGGGCCTAGTGAGGGTTTTTTTGTAATTTATGTAGGATTCAGTTTGTCAGCCAGATTTAATATTATTCTGTATGTGTAATAATTTATCTTGCATTAACTGAGCATTACCCAGTGTATTTTCATTTTATCAGGGCTGACTTAGATAAATTTACTCTTGCTAATTTCGTGTTAATAGAGGCTATTGCAGTTAACCATATATTTAACCTGTTTTTGCCATTACATTATCCTTATGAGTCCTGAATGTTTTGTTGTTAGTTTGAGCATTAAACTTTAACTTGTAATTTTACCTAACTCTTTTGTTTTGAACCTGGAACTTTACGGGACAGTAGTGATTTTTAGTATTCTGACTTAAAGTGTACATTATCTTTCTCTGTTCCGTAACAATATATATATATATATATATATATATATATATATATATATATATATATGCCTAGATGTGTGTGCATGTATGTATGTATATATGTTTGTATATATATATATATGCATATACTGTGTTCCTACGTATATACTTATATATAGCTGCCTTTTTGACCAGGGGCTTCGGCTCCAATGGTCGATAAAAAAAAAAAAAAAAAAAAAAAAAAACGCCAGACCGCCACTTCTCTTCAACAATGCAGGTTAGTGTCGAACTCTCATCCTCCCCCCCCCCTTTTCTCCCTCGTGTACTAAGGCATCATATACATTCGTGAGTGAAATTGGTCATATATTCCCCTGATCCCTCTTGTCCTGATTAACGAGACCGCCACTTCCCTTCAACATTGCAGATCGTCCGTTTCAAGCTACTGCCAAAACACCTCACACACTCACACCCCCTCCCCTTTTTTACCTAATTCATGTAGCCTAAATAACGAATATACCGGATGGTCCATTTTGTTTACAGTCCATTTTGATTACAGTTTATTAGATCACTGTTCCTATAATATTTGTGACTTTACTGTATATAATTCTGAGTTATACGAGTTTAATCTTAAGAGAGTGTCTTAGTATTCTTTGATTCTTTCCGTGAGTCCAGCTGTGACCATGGGATTAATATATTCGTGTATCAGTATTCTTCGATTCTTCCCGCGAGTCCAACTGCGACCACGGGATTAGTTTATCCATGTGCATCAGTATTCTTTGAATCTTCCCGTGAGTCCATCTGTGACCACGCGATTAATATATGTGTATCTGTATTCTTTCAATATTAACTTGTAAAGATTAAAATCTCCAGTGATGTATATTCTCATTAATATTTCGTTTGGGTTCATTCACAGTGTGAAGAGTAATCTGTCTCAGTTCTTAATGCTTAGTAAAACTTAGGTTAAGTCATTACGAGTCTGAACTTTGCTGTCCTCTAAGAAGTGGTGTGGTACAGACGAGATTGAGTGGCCCGCAAAGTGTGCTTAATATCTAACGGCTCACGACCTCTCAGAAAAGATCACGCTTCCTCAATTCCCATAAATTCTCTTATAGGATCACGCTACCACATTTTCCATAAACTCTGTAACAAGATCACGCTACCCCATTTTTCTTAATCTCTTAAATTCCCAACATTACACTTGTGGCTCTAAAATCTTTGGGCATTAGTGGTGGTATCAAAAGTTCCTTGCATTACACTGGTAACTAAATTTTCCTAGCATCATACTGACGGTGGTTTTCTATTATTTCCTTCATTTCACTGGGGTCATTTATTGAAGACTAAAATATTCCACCATTACACCTCATGTAAGCCTCGTGCGGCTGGAACACTCAAGCCTATGTTTCTTATCAAGGCCTTCATTGCACCAGCTACTTTTCTTCCTTGTGTCACTCTACTTTCAACTTCTTTTGCATATTTTCCTCTCTCTTCTGTCACTGTACCCAGGTATTTGAACTCTCTCGTCAATTCCAGTCTCTCTCAGTTCACTGTAACATCGTACTGGAAGTCACCTTCTCTCTCAATAACCATCACTTTACTCTTTTCTACATTTACTCTGATCGCACGACGCTCAAAGACATCAGCAAAACTCTGCTCCAGCCTACCAAGTTCTTGTCCGGTATTTCCAAGTAGTACTGCATCATCAGCATACAACAAATCTGAGATATTCCATCCATAACCATTCATTACCAACGCCATCCACCTCTCCATTACTTGTGTTTTTAATTCTCTCATCACCCCATCCATATATATATTAAACAACCATGGGGACATTACACAACCCTGTCGCACGACCACACCGATCGTGAACCATTCACTTAGATGCCCATTAACCCTTACGCATGCTTCACTGCCATCATAAAAACTCTCGACGGCACCTAGCAGCTTACCATCTACACCGTACATAGGCAAAACTTTCCACAATCCTTCTCTGTCCATTTTGTCGAATGCTTTTTCCAGATTCATGAATGCCATAAACACCTTATGGTCCTTCTCGCAAGCCTTCTCTACTGTCTCACTACAAATATTTGGTCTACACTTCCTCTGCCACTCCTAATGCCACATTATTCATCACTCACTAGGACTTCTGATATCTCTCTTACTTTCTCTATAATAATTCTTCCATATACCTTCCCTACCCCACTCAATAAACTTATAGCACGACAATTCTTGCACTCACTTTGCTCACCTTTATTTTCGTACAGGACTACAATCATAGCCTTTTTCCACTCTGCTGGCACATTTGCACTCATCCATGCCTTCTTACACATCTCCAACAAACAGTTCATTCCACACTCTCCACTACACTTAATCATTTCTGCATACACCTCATTAACCCCAGCTGCTTTCCCATATTTCAGCCGCTTCACAGCACTCTTCATCTGTCCGAGTATCACTTCTCCTGGCACTGCATTCCTTCTCTGCACACCCCAAACCAGTCATGTTTAAAGCCGCTCTTCTCTCTATATTCCCATTCGTCAGGCTTTCAAAGTATTTTCCATCTGGTCCTTACTTCGTCCCCATGGGTTAATAGTCTACCACCTACATCCTTCACCCCATCACATTTCTTTCCGCTTTTAGTTCTACATTTCCGCACTTCTTTCCAGAATAACTTCCTATTTTCAGAGTAGTTTGCATTCTTTTTTCTTCCTAGATCCTCATTTAGCTCCTTTATCCTCTTCACTAGTCTCTTTACGTGCTTCTTGCTCTTAGTATATTCAGTTCTTATTTCAGCTGAACCCCTGTTCTGTAACCACTTTAGCCACTTCTGCCTCATTTTCTCAACTGCTTTCTTAACCTCATCATCCTACCATGTCGTTCCTTGCTTCCTTGTTGTTATTCTTGCCACACCTCACACCGCTTAAGCATTCCTAACTAAGCAATCCCTATATGCATTCCACAGGCTGTCCACATTCCTTTCATTCCTTTCATTTATATATATATATATATATATATATATATATATATATATATATATATATATATATATATATATATAATATATATATATATATATATATATATATATATATATATATATATATATATATATATATATGAAGATGTCTTGAATTATTCACTATACCTAGGTGGTCCTCTTTATTTCACTTTCCTGCTAGTTTTAATATATACTAGATGGGGTACCCGGCGTTGCCTGGGTAAAACCCTATGATCGTGCAATACATGGGACCCTGGATGGCCACTCCTTATTTGAGAAGACCGTTGTATTCCCGTTTCATCCTTGGTTCCATTTTCCCTGGGTTATACTCTCCATGAACCTGTTCCTACCATGGACCTATTTCCCAACTGCGCACTCACCCACTAACCCTACCAACCCATCCTACCAACCCTTCTAGAAACCCGACCCTCTGTAACTAATCAAATGGATTTAGGAGTAAAAAATGCTACAGTAATTGGTCACCATTTTTTTACCATGTTGACTTGAGTATTTCTAACAAATTATAAGCTTTGCCATCAGAGAAACCACTTTAGCTTATGTAATATACATGTTTGAGATGTTTATATTCGGGGTAAGAAGTTACACCTGTCAGAGCTGTTAAGAGCTCTACTGTATATGCATCTCCCTTGATTTCCATTGACGACAGACAGAGAGAGAAATTCTCTGATCTCTCTCTCTCTCTCTCTTTTTGCATATATATATATATATATATATATATATATATATATATATATATATATATATATATATATATACACACACACACACACACACACACTAGCAGGGTTACCTGGCATTGCCGGGCCAATAAGGCGACTACTCTAATCCTATTTCTTCTAGTTCAGTCTTTCTACTCCAGAAAGACCACGTACCTATTATGCTTTTGAACAGGGATTATAAGAGGTCCAAGAAACTTCCTATTTCAGCTTTCACAGACGTTTGCGTGCACTTGTTTACTGTTACCGGTGACCTCAACTTACCTTTGACCGGTGACCTCAAATGACCTTGGAGGTGAACCTCACATAATCTATGTCCGAACTGGAGGTCATGTTAGTTTCCATGCGAAAAACAGGGCTGCAGGGGTACCCGTCTTTGCCCGGGCCAAAAAGGCTAACACTCTACCAGTGACTTCAAATGACTAGATCTGAATTTTGAAAACCATCCATCGGTCACCCTGATTCAGAATATATGTGGGCCTTGGGGTTTCTGGCCCATGGTTTGGGTGTGATTGAAGGACAAACAAACAAACAAATAACGTGACTCATATATATATATATATATATATATATATATATATATATATATATATATAAAATGTGCAGATATGAAACCACGGATATGCCCCGCTGCATTTACCACTTAATAAAAGATATGGGCATGTGTTAAATAAAATTTTTGATAACCGAAGACAGATTGTCCTCTATCTATAAATCAATTTTTTTTTTTTTTTTTAAGCTGGCGCACTTTAAGTATTGATTAAAAAATTGTTGCACTGTAATACACCGTTTCTCCTCATCTGAGGATAGAAGCAGAGATACAGAGAAACAAAAGTGGAGTTTCAACAGAATATATATATATATATATATATATATATATATATATATATATATATATATATATATATATATATATATATTCTGGGGGTTATATACCAGTTTCTTACAGTAGTCAGGAATGCTAGAATTTACGATCATTTGATGAACAGGCTTTTTCTTTTTTAATAAATTATGTATTAGGTTTGCTAGAACACAATCATCATCATCACAGTGCTTGTCGTGAGAGTCATTTCATAACAATTTCCTCTGGCACGCTGGCATGAGAGTGCACCAGGTGTACAGGAAACACCAGACAGACTCTTACTCAGCCACACATTCACTGATGATTTACCATCATCACATAACAATAATTCTGACTTGTCTGACACTGTTTGCTTAATGACGTGTTTACATAAATCAGAACTTTACAGTTACCAAGGAGTCCCTCTCCCCCCCTCCCCCCCAAAAAGGTGATTTAAAATGTGATAAACATGTTATAGAATCACGTGCGCCCACTTATATTTCGAACTGTTATCTGCCACTGCTGATAAACGTGGCATATATATATGAAACGGTTGGCGGTGTCGTCAGGATCACTCTCCGCCTTACTAGTTATAAAGCTAGTTGTTATATTATAGTATGCTACTGTGAATTCTTGAAATTTCCAAGCATATTTTTAATAACAGAAATCGATAGTGTAATTCATTATAAAACAATAAAAAACTTCAGATCTCCAGTTTTAGAAGAAACAAGTTTAAGAATGTGGATTCAACTTGTGTTTTCAACAGTCTTCTTGATGACTGCAGGTAAGTTCAAGAGGACATCTTTGCGAGACTGGGGGAAAAGTAATAAATTTATATATGTTGTTTGGTATTAAGTTGCCGCAGAAGGAATGACACTGAAAGATTCTCCAATGCATATAGTAAAACATTCTGACTATATTAACATTAATGCAGATCGATGAATAAAGAGTTTTTAATGACATCACTAACAGATGGCAGGCAAATGGCCCCAGTAGCAGACGACAGAATAGGCTGGTGCGGATCTGACCAGGTGTCCTTCATGGGTCAGTGTTTGCCACACAGCTCAGACAGCTGCATGGCACCCTTCGTGGCCGTGGGGGACCAGTGCCTGTATTTCGTCACCTTCGCCGAACTTACCCAGCAGGAGGCGAGGCAGATGTGTCACTCTCTGGAAGGCGAGCTGGCCACGATCGACACTGCCACCAAACTCTACAACATTATCCACTTCATCAATAACAATGGTAAGATACTCAAACCCACACGGCCTTCACTGCCATTAGACACTACAACATCATCCATTATATCATCGACAATTGTATTACACTCCCACCAGCACTGTCCTCACTGTATACCACTGTATACACCACTGTCCACCGCATTAATAATAATTGTAGTAACACCCTTCCAAAAGACTCCCCCAGGAATAATCGATTACACCATTAACCCATTAGCTACCAGGGCTTCTGTGTGAGGGACTATGCTGGAAGGGTACTAAGCGTACTGCCCTCTGCTTACCGGCTCATAGTTGCGAAGCTTATAGGTCCCTTCCCCTGGGTTCCCTTCTTTATTAACTATTGAATATAGTCCTATACAGAGGACACTGGGTGCAAGTGGGATAAAGAAACTTATAAATTTGCCAGCGCTTAATAATATCACAGTCTGACCTATGCTGTTTCACTGTAAGTACAGTTAGGCTAATGCTGCTAAACAATATTCATACTGTTACATCATTATGGTTGCTGATACCAATGCGACTGTTGAACTGTGAGAGCAGTCAGTACATCTAAAGAAATTAAAAATAAACTAAGGTATTAGTCAACTGTAAGAATTTTTGCCATTGCTTTTGTCACTGTCATCATTAGTGCCATTTGTTCCAATGCACATATTAAGAGGTAGCCAGATCTACAACAAAGCCCTTGATGAGATGCAACAATTTCCTGCACTATCGAAGGAGGAGAGAGATAACATTTTCACTCGATTGCCTGTTGTCCTTCTGTCTCCGCACCTAATTCCAGGATAGAGAATCAAAGGTCATTTGTACACAATGCTTTACTGTTACAAGTACAAAGTCATTCACATTTCATGAAAGTATGGAAGATTAAATACAAATATGTATATTCAACATGTTAAGATGTGTGTGTGTGTGTGTGTGTGTGTGTGTGTGTGTGTGTGTGTGTGTGTGTGTGTGTGTGTGTGTGTGTGTGTGTGTGTGTGATTCCCCTGTATCTCGTTATTTTCCAGTACATATTATTCTCCACCACTACTCTATTATATTTTTCCATACTTTAAAGTGATTACCCATACTTTTCCATACAACCTCTCAGTATCGTACTTTCTGTTATTATTGTGACTGATCTAATACATGCCATTATCAGTATGTCTAATTACTTTCAACATTAGATAATTCGTATGTGTCAATTGATTAAATAATTCCTCAATATATTACACTACTACTTTACACTATTTTCAGTACTTGCATTACTGTTTCCAGTAGTACCTTAACGGAAATGTTCCCTATATTCAAAAATTTCTAGTAATATCTGGTATTACAGCTTATTTTGTGTATTTCAAGGACTGTCTGTTCGCTAGTAGCTCAGAAATTGATCTATTACTTGAACCACGTTATCTAGTGCCAACTGTTTCATGGTCAGGTCATCAGCGACTAGATAGGCAGCCCCACTGGTTTTGCCCAGAAGGATTACCTTTCAAAAGGTGGATGGGCTTCTGAGCCATCACCCACCCAGCAGAGTAGGTGGAGTTTGTTTACTTTAGTTGACAGTCCACCTGAGAGAAGGAAATTTATAATTTTCAGCCTAGACAGTCCTAATGCTCTGGGATTCCATGTCAACGTCTTTGGGCTAGTGGTGAGTCACACCCTGACTTGGGAGGCTGGGAAGAGATTTCATACATTACCCATGAAAACATACATTGCCACAGAAAGTTAAAAGGAGGATACAGGATCAAGCTCTGCTGGTTTTAGCTGACCCTGACCCATTTCACGGAGGTTTTTCCTCTGACCATGGTAGGCCAGAACTCTTGGCATCTTTTCATGTTGACACTTCTCATGATGGCCACTGGGTAAAGCATTTGAGATCTCAACAGCTGGGTGAAACAGAGGGACCCTGTCCCGCTTTTAGAGCAGTGCTCCACAGCCTTCTTTACATCACAGTACATTATTTTTTTTTTTCTATCGTGTGGCGCACATAAAACATGTTGGTCATGATAATCAGAATAAAGCTGTTTTTACTTCTGCTGACAAATGATGAAACGAACCAATAACTGCTAAGTGTACAGTACTGCGTATTAGAAGTAACATTTAATTTTTTCTCAGAAAGTAAACTATGGCAGTTTTGCATCCTAAGGCCTGATGTACACTATCGCTCTGCTCTCACCCTGCTCATGGTTTGTTCTCCTTCTGGTTAAATATTATTACATGTATTTCAGTAGGGGTATGCATGCTGTTGCCCACAATTTGCCCTCGCTCGCTCCACCCATGTGCAAGCAACGATCACTCTAAAGATATTTTGAATGGAGCAGGACCAGGCTGTAAGGGGAACGACAGTGACAGTGTGCATTACCCAAAGGTCTCATTTCAGTCTCACCCCGGTCAACACTGAGGTGGGAGGCTGTCTCCCCTTCCTCCTCTTACATTTTTTATTTTGTGAAAATGAACCCCAAGAAAACAACCATGTGGGGTTATGATAAAGTTTAGTTTATTTAAAGTATTATTGTTGTGGATTTAAAACAACAGTTTTTAATAAATAATCTTAGTCTGTACAATAATAATATTCTGTGGAACCTTTGTTGAAATATCATAACAATATATACTCCTTTCAAGATGAATTGTTGATAGAATTAGTGAAAGACAAGAGGGACTTGTATGACATGATTTCTCCTAGATACAGTGTCAACATGGCAGGAGTGGAGTGAGAACAGAATGGTAGTGTGCATTACCCATGACTGTGAGCAGAGCATAGGATAGTGTGCATCGGGCCAAAGGCGTTTAGTGGAAAAGTTTCTACAGAAGGGAAAAAAGCTCTATGGTGCCTTTCTGGATTTGGAGAAAATACATGACAGAGTGGATAGATAAGGTGTATGAAAAATATAAAAAACATATGAAGTAAATGGGAAGCTGTCACCACACCTTATAAGATGTAACCCACCCCGTGCCAGTGAGGTACATATATGTCGGGCCCTGCATATGCACAAAATGGCAGCGATGTATTTATACATTATTGATTTGAAATATGTGGCAAAATTCAAAATGCGATATTAGCGTGAGATATTTGCTGGAGATCTCCCACACCTCTCTAGGCCTAATACCCATGTTATGAGTCATCACCGCATCCCGCCTCCTATGCAGGGCTCTACCAACTCAGTCCCAATTTGTGAGTGAGTGAGCACCATGGCACTTCGCGGTTTTCCCCAACACGAGATTAGCAAGCTCCTGAACATCCCCTGTGATGGAGAAAGTGATTCTTCCAATAATGATGATGCTGATTGAGACTACATCCAACCTGAGCCGGAATCAAGCAATGAGGACAAGATTCCATCCCAAAGAAAGGCGAGGTATATGGCTGTCTGCTTGGCATTATCTGACCCTGAACTACCACCACCACCTCTTCTCACCTCACCGTGCTGCTCTCCCTCCATGGACGATTCTTCTAGTGATGAGGAATACGAAGCTGACCCCTCAGGTGAACATCAGCTGCCTTCGTGGGTAGGATCGCCCAGAAAAACCCGAAGGAGTGGGGAAGAACTATTTAGTAAAAAGTACAAGGTGAGCAGTGCTTTGTTCTGTTCACGTGGTGCACGATGATGCCCGCCACCTGCAGCCCCATGTTGCGCCACCTCTTCCGAACCCTGTACCTCCACTGCACCTGCACCTCACCGTGCTCCCTCCCCACACCCTCCCCACGCTTCCTCCCCACACCCATAAACCGTGGGGAAAGGAGCAAAAGGTATAGCAGAAGGGAAGGAAAAAGGCAGGGGGAAGAAAAGTGTGAGTTGTGAGGAAAGTGAGGAGGCAAGCTCTGTTCCCCAACTTCCTCCCAAACCTACTACTGTACTGAATTTCCTCCCAATCCTGATGACAGCGATGGAAGTGGCCGCATCGGTGATGAGGGCAAAACCTAAGGAGGGGATGAAGTAATGTGGGGGTGGGAAGATGAGAACAATTTCGTTCCCATCATCCATCCCTTCACAGGCAGTGATATGGCATGTTGTACTGTGCTGGAGCTGACTCCCACCTCAAGGAGAATTGGTTGTTCCTAATCCCATGCTTTGAGGAATATAACACCCTCCTCCACTCCCAAGTGTTAGAAAACTGTGTCATGTGCGAAAAAAAAGACACCCATTAGTGTTACTGTAACGTATATATAAATTGGTGTAAGTTATTTCATAAGTAACTGTAATGTATATATAAATTAGTGTAAGTGATTTCATAATAATAATAAGTGCAATGTCAGTACTTCATATATAACTTGTGTAATGTGTCTACTGTGTTTGAGAAAAGACAATATGCAAGAATAATTCGTTGTGCGAAAAAAAAAGTTGCATATATAAAATATATGTGTGTGGGCAAACACTTATGTGAAAACTAGAAAATCCAATAATACGAACATCATCGGAAAAATGCCACTCACTCACTCGAATGTCGTAATGCGCCTCCGCACATAATTATGCTTTAGGACACTTCCATCATCTATGTACCTTCTGAGAGTGTCCCTGGGTCATTTGGGATACTTGCCCATGAAGAAAATGAAGATCTCCTACCTCAACAAGCTGGGTGTCAGCAGCAGCTGATGAAGTCAGTGGGCATTGGGCATTACTCCAAACATTTCAGCTGCTCGCTGAGAGTGAATCGACCTCAAAATCGACCATTTAGGCTTCTGTGCATACTTTTATTGTTGTTCTCCATGTTTTCTCATCATTCCTAAACTATCTAGCAAGAAAAAAAAAAGGTCAGAAATTGGCTAGGACTTGGTGCCATGAAGGTCACAAGTAGGCCAGCAAGCAGGGGGGTTAACCCACCACATGCCAGCTATTTTTAGCCCTATGGGTCCCCTCCATGCCGGCAATTTTTCTACCTTTTTTGGGGGGCTAAAATGATAGATTTTGATGTGAAAACAACAAATTTCACCATTAAAATACTCACCGCAACTCGGAAATGGGTTTATTGAGTCCTGCATACTGGTATTCCCGCTCTCTCACGTTCACTTTGTAGGTGAGAGACAGTCGTTTTCTGTGTAAAGTACAGTAGACTCAGGTATTTATGCTGGGAAGGTATAGCAATGTTCAGTACACTTTTCTGATTACTTTAATACTTCAACATCTGTCACAATTTGCATGTCTCTCTCACCGTGAATGCATTGTCTTACACTTACTTGAAGATAGGTACAACTTGACTTCACTATGTATAAGCCTGGCACTTACAAGAAGGTATTTACAACTTGATTTCACTATGTACAGTCCTTACAGTTACAAGAAATTATTTACAACTTAATTTTACTATATATAGTCCCTACATTTATGTGAAAATACTTACGACATGCCTTCACTATGTACAGGACTGGGTGAGGCACACAAGCAGAAAGAGGCAGAGCGAGCGTGCTGGGGGAAGCGAGTGGGTGTATAGCCTTGACCGCCTGGGAAATGGTAGAGGAACAGTTACCATAAATGCCTGCCAGTTTTTACTCGTGAATCTTGAAAAATGTGGTCACAGTGAATTTTTAAATTTTAAGCCATTTTAAACAGCACTGGCATTGACCGGAGATTTTCATCGCACCGTTTTAAAATGGCACTGGCTCGCGGCGGGTTAAGGCATCTGGTTATAGAAGAGATTAATAGATAAATAGTTTTACATAGACATGTTAGTAACAACATAGCCTATATATACAGTAAAGTCTCAATTATCCGTCATCACAGTATCTGGCCCAACGCAATATCTGACGCAGCTTTTCTTGGCTCTATTAATGGAATATCCAGAGATTTTTATGCAACATCCGGCTTTGAAACGGGACTTGAGTGGCGTTCCAATACAATATCCGGCATTGAGGGGTCTCAACCAACTTGTAAGCAACAGCCAACTGGTGCCAGGGAGAATCCCGAAACTTGGCAGCCAATGGAAACGCCTGCTACACACCAGCCAATTAGAATCCATCGTGGGCATAGCATATCCGGCACTCCAAGAATACCACCACATTCTCACTCTAACTCTTCTGACCATGTGGTCGCCAAACCCTAGTGCTTTTACTGACTCTATGTCGTCCTATGTTCAACCTACTGTACTGCATTATATTGGAAACGTAATGGCCTGTCAGTGCTCATGTCCTATTGCTCTGCTGTGATTGTTAAACTACCCTTGTGCTGTATTGTGTACTGTACTGTTTATACTGTAAGTGCGAATCCCCCAGTGCTGTTTCTGCCCATCGATAACAGCATTTGGTAAGTACACACTACAGTATACTATGTACAATACTATATTACTGGACTGCATCATTACTGTTTTGTTTTTATATGCTTAGTTTTCATCTTTGACTCATGGTAATGCTTTGAGGATAGAGGCTCAAGACAGACACAATCACGATATCTGGCTCAGACCTGAATGTTGTGCTGGATATGCAACATACGGCATTTCAGTTTAACCAGCATTGGGCTTGGCTGAAATACAATGGAAAATTGAGCAATGTATACATACATATATATATATATATATATATATATATATATATATATACACACACACACACACACAAGTGCTCGTGGGCCTTTCGGGCCCCTCGCACTTGCTCCTGTGGAGGGCTTTCGCGCCGCTATAATATATTTTAGTTATAGCTGTGGGCAAAAAATTCTGGGGAGATCCTATGCCGGGCGCCAGGAGCTGCGTTTCCTGGACAAAATGTGATCGCTGAATAAATATTGTAAAAGTTTTTCAATCGTGATGGGACCAAGCTTTTTCACATCAGCGAATTTTTTGCGATTTTTTTCCAATTTTGGTTCGATTTGAATGTATAGTTTTGGTTTCCCAAAACACACACACACACACACACACACACACACACATGGCTAGTGCTATAGTATATTATAGATAGATAGATAGATAGACAGAATGATAGATAGATAGATAGAGATAGAGATATATTATCCATCTATCATCCAATCCTATGTTATCCCATGAGGAGCGTAAGAGCCCAGGGCTAGGCAAATTAGTCCTGACATTTAATATGAGTGACCAGCCTCACTCATCCCTGAATGGCTTTACGTGAGCAAAGTGGTCCAACCATCTTTTGGACGTAAACCTGCACCGACTCAATCCGATTGGAGCGCCTCAATTACCCACCAAACCTCCAGGTGCCATAATTTGGTTATATGGTTACCACTCAACGTAGTAAATGGTTTCCTGGTGTACAGGAAACCATTTGGCTTGTCACTCAGTGTAGAGTCACCCATAGGCAGAGGGAAGAGGAAAGAATGAAAGACAGAGGAGGGAATATAAAGTCACCCATATGCAGATGGAAGAGAAAAGAATGAAGGAAAGACAGACAGAAAAGGAAGGAAGGAAGAGAGGAAAGGGCAGACACCCAAAGCAGCACTTCATCGAGTGAGTGGATGGTGAGCGCCCGCACCTAAAAAATCACTTAACACGTGATTCATAGATATGCTGATATCAACAAGAACACTAGTATTTGTCAGCGACTTAGGACTTTCCCCTCCCTCTTTCTGTATGAACATGACAGGTGTACTCCAACTCCTTCACTTTGCTCTCCCCTGAAGATGTCTATCTATCTATCTATATACCTAGGCTGCTTCCCCCAAGGAAAGGGAGGTAGCCGAGACAGGACGACTCACTCTCCATTTACTCATCCATTCAAACACATTTATTCGCATCTTAGCCCCAAAGGGGAGAACGGACAGATCCTCACCGCACCACACCGCACAAGGGTCAACTGCACAATGCAATCAGTGACATCCGCAGCAGGGCCCGACAGCAGAACTGGTTTACCCCTGCCACATCATAATACACCCATCCCCTTACCCGCACCTGACCTGACTAGCTGATCAGACCAAATGCGGGAGAATATCCCCTCAGGGCTGCGTCATCACTTATTCATTCACAATTTCTCTCCATTTATTTCTGTCACGCACAGCCACTCTTCCTTGCTCAACAGACATCCCTCTCGCATCCAGCGCTCTCTTCACACTGTCCATCCATCCTATTCGTGGTCGTCCTCTCAGCCTTACACCTCTCACATCAGATCTAGTTATCTTTTTCACCAATCGCTCATTATCCATTCTCTCCATATGCCCAAACCATTGCAACACCCTCTGCTCAACTCTACCAGCCATCTCCTGAACAACTCCAGTTCTCCTTCGCACTTCATCATTTCGCACTCGATCCATACGCGTCACTCCACACATACTCCTCAGACACCTCATCTCCATTACATTCAAACTTTTCCTCTCTGCTACACCCATAATCCATGTTTCAGCCCCATATAATGCAGTCGGTACCACAACACCCTCATACAGCCTTCTCTTTACATCCATTCTAAGCGAACGACATTTAAACACTTTTTTCATTCCTCCCAGCACCTTTCCTACTTCATTTATTCTAAACTTCACTTCTGCATCTATTCTTCCATCCACAGCAACATGTGACCCTAGATATTTAAAACAATCTACCTCCTCAAGCAACTCACCATTCAAAACTATATTCATCCCCCTACCATCTATCAACCTCGTACACTTCATCACTTTACTCTTATTCTCATTTACTTTCAATTTCCTCCTTTCACACACCCTTCCAAACTCCTCTACCAACTGTCTCAATCTCTCCTCTGAATCAGTCACCAGTGCGGTATCATCTGCAAACAGCAGCTGTTTCAGATTCCACTCTCCTCCATCAACATTTACCAGACTCAGACCACCTAAAACTCTTGCATTCACCTCCCTTACAACACCATCCATGTAAATATTAAACAACCAAGGCGACATCACACATCCCTGTCGCAGCCCCACTCTCACGGGAAACCAATCACTCACAGCATTTCCCACTCTTACACACGCTCTACTATTTACATAAAAACTTTTCACCCCTTATAGTAACCTACCATCAAGTCCATACAATCTTAAAACAGTCCACAAAGCCTCCCTATCAATTCTATCATACGCTTTCTCTAAATCCATAAATGCCCAAAACACATCCTTGCCTTTCGCAAATACTTTTCACACACTTGTCTCACAGCAAACACCTGATCAACGCATCCCCTCCCTCTCCTAAAGCCACACTGCTCATCACTAATCACTCCCTCTGTACCCTCTCTAACTCTCAAAATTAACACTCTACCATACACCTTACCTACAACACTCAACAGACTTATACCCCTAAAGCTAGTACATTCATACTTATCACCCTTGCCTTTATACAACGGGACCACACAAGCACTTGCCCAGTCAATTGGCACCATACCTTTTTCAAAGCACACATTCAACAATCTTACTAACCAGTCAACAATAGTCACTCCACCACCCTTCAGGCATTCCACAGCACACCCATCCATACCTGCAGCTTTCCCTGTTTTCATCTCCGTTACTGCTTTCTCCACTTCCTCCTTCGTGATCAAAGAATCATTCAACTCTCCCAACACATTTATTCCTTGCACCCTTCCATCCGCCACAATCTCAGCCACCCTTTCCTCCTCTACATTTAATAATCTTTCAAAATACTCTGCCCATCTCTTCCTTACTGCATCCATCTCAGTTAACATCCTTCCATCCTCTGCTTTTACTCGTTCTTCCTTCCCAGACTCTCCCTTTCGCACCCATTTCACCTCCTTCCACGAACACGAAAGTGTTCGGGATATATTGTTTTTTTTTTTTTTTTTTTGTGGATATCAGCATATCTATCTATCTATATCTATCTATCTATATATATATATATATATATATATATATATATATATATATATGTTAGTGTAGCCAGGCAGGATATTTTCTTGGAGGCATTCAAGGTTGTTTTCAAGGTTGAAAGCTATGACACATTCTCCTTTATTGATGATATGGCACTAACATCAAACTGCCCCTCCCTACTACCGGATATGTCAACCTCACCGAGATCGACCTGATTTCAGACCAAAAGTAGCTCTTCAAAATAGGGGCTTAACTGCCACTACCTTCAGCCGTGACCCCACCGCTAGCGACTGGACATCGAGGTCCTCCTCGATGACATACAGTGACTTAAGAAGGCAAGTAAAGTAAGGACGACACCTGACCTTCAACCTTCCCTCTTTTCTGTGGCCACAAAGACCCGTGGCTCCCACCACAACAAAAATGTCAATAGAAACCACAACCTGGCTAAAAAACAACAACTACGAAACAAAAACATCGTCATCCGACATGCTGACAATTCTACCGCCTTTATCATTATCAACAAGGAGAACTGAATTCAAAAGATAAACACCATCCTCAGTAACATTTCAGTGTTCAGAAAAATTACTTGTAATCCAACCGACTCCATGATGAAACGAGTTAATGTCACCATCTCCATTGTCAACGCCACCACCAACGGCCTATATCTTCAGAAGGTAACTGGCGGGTACTTACCTGGCTATGCCTATGGCATAATCAAGACACACAACCCTGGTAACCCTCTACACCCGATCATCTCACAAATACCCACTGACACCTACACTGTAGCCAGGATAACTCAACGAATTTCTGGCACCGTATATACCTAACACCTACAGCTTATCCTCTGCTTCAGACTTCCTTGAAGTCCTACGTGACGCCCCTCTCGCTGACGACCACATCATCGCCTCCCTTGACATCGAATGCTTCTTTACCAACATTTCTGTGGATGAGACAATTGACTTCATACTCAACCATGTATACCAGTGTGAAGACACGAAGCCACTCAGCATCCCAGAGAAGGCCCCGCAGACTCTGCTGGAGTTCTGCATGAACTTAGCTCCTTTCACTTGCCCGAGGAGTCAGATGTATCAGCAGATCGATGGTGTAGCAATGGTGAGCCCCTTCGGAGTCCTGTTCACTAATTTCTACATGGGGACCATCAAATTCAGACTCCTAGCTATTAGCTGCCCGCCTCTATTCTGCCGTTATGTCAACGACACCTTTGTTCGTATCGATAACTTTCAGGAACTGCAGGGCCTTGACAGCGCTTCATCGTGGCCTCTGGACTTAATTTCACCTATGAAGAAGCCAACTACGGATGACTACCCTTCCTGGACATACCCTCTGCACAAAATGTAGGATTCAAGACTACAGTGTTCACCAGCCCTGCGAACAAAGGACTCTGCCTAAAAGGCGATAGTGAGTGCTGCAGACGTCACCTGTGCTCCTCCATCAGTGGCTACGTCAGGAGAGCCTTCTCTTACCGCTTCACTTGGAAAGATGCCCACCCAGAACTAGAATGCGTGACTCAAGTCCTTGTTAACAATGGCTACACTACCACCAACATATCCAGCATAATTAAGATGCACATGGAGAAATGGTACACTCACCAGGACACCATTATATCCACAACCGGTGAATGCATCAAGGTATACAGGACTACTGAAACCATGTGTCTACAGACACCATGATGAGATCATCAAGGACATTGTATAAAGAAATATATACCTTACAGACCCAGAACATCACCTTACTCTCATCTACTTCAAAACAAAGAAAACAGCCCACCTTCTGCTTCATAACCGACTTACTGTGAGTTAGACTTCCCATCGGAAGGACCATGTCATTTACTAGCATAACTGCAACAGTGAAGAGTGTGGACTTCACTCATACATTGGAATGACGCGGACCAGACTATGGAGGCGCCTCGCCTGTCACATACCGAATGGAGCCATCAAGAACAGTTACGCCACTGTATACAACTCCCACCTGACATGAGCAGACCTGGATGAGAACACCAAAATAATCGTCAGAGAACAAGAACCATCTCTTGTTCGTAGAGGTAATCTACATTTTCACCAAACAACCTACAGTAAAGACACATCTCAAAGATTTCCAAATCCTACAATCATCAAAATGCCACATAAGCTTAGCCAACGAAGAAGCCAATGATGATCAACTTAGAGCTCCCCCCACTTGTCAACACATGACTCACCTGAATTGTATTTAAGCAGCCACCCTTGGCAGAACCATCAGAGGAGAGGAGCTGAGAGAGGAGAGATAGGATGATTGACAGCCATGGCAGACACATCTGCTTTTGCATGTGACCCATTAAGGGGGGGCATCCAGCAGACCACAGTCTCCAACAGCCCAGATCACCCTTGGCAGAACCATCAGAGAAGAGGAGCTGAGCGAGGAGAGAGAGGATGACTGACAGGCATGGCAGACAAATCTGCTTTTGCCTGTGACCCACTGAGGGGGAGCATCCAGCAGATCACAGTCTCCAACAGCCCAGATCAGAGGGACCGTGGTTTGGTTTAATGCCAGGGCTGGGTATGGATTCATCAAGTGCCAGGATATTGGCATTGATGTTTTTGTGCACCGCCAGGCCATCATTAAACCAAACCCACGGCACCTCCAATGCTCCCTCTGGAATGGAGAGACAGTGAAGTTTAGTCTCTTTGGGGCTCCTAAGGGTCCTGAGGCTCGGGATGTTACCGGGCCATGCTGGGTTCTGCCCATTCCTGGCGACGTCTCACGGCCCTGGGACGCCAGGCCACGGATCCTGTGAATCCTAGGAAGATAAACACTGTCATGAAGATGTGCATCCTGACGGCAAAGGCTTTTTGCGAGGGTGACAAGCGGGCTTTTCACATTCTCCTACCCAAGATCTTTGAGGAGTACAGGCTGCCTCGCCTTGTCATCCCTGAGTACTTCACCCGTCATGTACACTGTTTCTCACTGATGGGAGCATCTGGCCCAGCAACCACAACCTGCTGCCCACTGCACAATACCACGGAAAGCCTGAGGCTGGAGGCTCCCCTCAACAGAAGCACTGCCACCCCGATCACCGACCCAGCTCCGGATATGAATAAGGCAATGACCACTACCGAAGTACACTATCTGCCATCAGAGACTGAGGAGGGGCAGGACTCCTCTGACACCACCTCCATGCTCAAGGCAGCGTCAGCCACCTCCTCGCCAGAGGAGGTCAATGAGTCCTCCACTCCTCCTGCAATGGAGGGCACGACATCTCGCCCTCCCATCATTGACCACAAGGATCGGCTAGATGTAGCCTCCTACCGACATCTTCTGACCCTCAGGGCCTACACCCAGTCATACAAGTTCAGAGCTACCATCTACTCCAACCTCTGTGATCTGCTCCGGGCTGCCGACCTGGGTGAGAATATTCAACCCGTCTTGTTCGTCAAGGGGTAGGAGGTACGTCTAGCCGATCTGAGAGCATTCCATCATATGCTCCCTCCATGCTTGGCCCCCTAGATCGGCTGTCTCATGATGTGCAGGAGTGAGTTTTATTATTGTTAGACTGAAAAGGTTGGCCTAATACCCCTCATTGCAGATGATGACCATTAAGCAAAAAAAAAAAAAAAAAAAAAAAAAAAAAATCAGATCGAGTCTGAAGATGGAAAAAGATGCTTCCGAAACGTCACTGCCCTTTGGGGAACTCCTGAAGAAACTCCAAGGAGATCACCGAAAAATTGTATGGCAAGTAGAAACTCTACCCAAGAAAATCAATATAGGAGAATGTGTCATAGCTTTAAACCTCATATACCTCTAAGAATATATATATATATATATATATATATATATATATATATATATATACATATATATATATATATATATATATATATATATATATATATATAATATATATATATATATATATATATATATATATATATATATATATATATATATATATATATATATATATATATATATATATATATATATATATATCCACACCCAAACACCCACCCACCCACACCCACACCCACACACACACACTTTGAGGAACACAGACAATATCGACAGGACAAGGACCGTTGTACTCAAACTGACGTTACTATAACGGTACAATGTAGTCTGGCCACTTTCCGAAACTCTCACTTTCACCCTTTCTTACCACTCTACCCCACAAATATTACCCTCTGCTTACACTCACCATCAGGTAAAACAGTGAAAGAGGTATAACTCTGCTGTAATTCTGAACATGAATGGTATTAAAATAGCATTAACAAAAACAAATAGTAAATACAAATGATAGTGACACAGCGATTCAAGCTGTTTTCTTCTAGATCTGCACTCTCAAGGAAAATATACTTAATACTGGATACACCTCAGGTGATTACCATTTGACATTTAATCAAAAATTACCAGAGAACAGCGCTTTTCATATGTTCTACATTTAATAACCTTTGACGCCTGACCTGGCGAATATAGGTCATGCTTGTACGAGGCACACTTGTAGTACTCATTAACATCTATAAACATGCAAAGTTTCATTTGATTTCATCCAACCACTGTGGAGCTAGGGAACTTGAATTCATGGAATGACCCACCAGAGGTACAAATTCTAGGTGTCGCTGCCAGCGACTGGAAGTGAGTTTCGACACAAAATGTCATTATTGTATCGAGATACTCCAGTGCAGAATTCCACCCAAGAATCATGGCCCTAGTTATAAAATCTTTGGAACCTTAGCATTTCGTGTGAGCATAGTTGTGATTTGAGCTATTTTCACCATTTTTGCATTTGATGAGCTTTGACTCCTGACCTGGCCAATGTAGCACAGAGGTGTACGATAGAAAGCTGTAGGGCTGGTCAATGTCTATAAGTATGCAAAGTTTCATTCAGTCACTGGGGAACTAGGGGGGCATTTTTGAAAACCGGTACTGGTTGCTAGGGATGCTGAGGCCAATCTTTGCACGGCTGCCACTCGAAAACTGGAGGATCTATCTATCTACCTATTGCCAGACCCCTTAATCCCATATGGAGTGGCCATAAACAAATCGCCTCCACGTCACCCTGTCCCCCGCCATTTCACTGCCCTGCTCCCAATTCACACCCCTCTCTCTCATATACCTCTCCACTTCATGCCTCCACCTCATCCTTGGCCTTCCCCTCCCTCTCTCCCCTCCACCTCACTCACATACACTCTCCTCGTCAGTCTCTCACTCTCCATCCTCTCCACATGGCCAAACCACCTCAATGTGTTTCTCCTATCGCTTCCTATCACATCCACACCACAATGTTCCTTCACATTCTCATTCGTCAATCCGTCCCTCCATGTGACTCCACAGACTCCTCTCAAATAACCCATTTCCACTGCTCTCACTCTTGATTTGTATCCCTTCAACAATGTCCATGCTTCACTTCCATACATCAGAGATGATATCACAATATTGTCATGTACTAACTTTTTCACTTCCATGCTCACTTCCCTGTTTCTTATCACTGCCTTCAAGGAATCAGCAACTAGAGGAGAGAGAAGGAAATGGATTGAACACTTCCGATAGGGAATGACCTCAATATAACGGCTAAAGAAGTCAAAGCTTTCTATGCCCGTTAATAATGTTTCTACATGTGAAAAAGTGAAAATTATGAAAGAAGTGTTCTTTTCAGTCGTTCGTAGGCAACCAGTCGTTACCTGACAACCATAACCTTGTAGAAACTACTAAGTCATAGGGTGGTCATAGTGTCCAAGTTTGGTCGGAATCGGTCAATTCTTAAGAGTAGAACTGCCTGCCACAATTAAACAGGAAACCAAGCAAGAAACCTTGCCTAACAATAAGGGCAGCATGAGCTGGTCAGCAAGCAAAATATACCTACTTTGCGAACATACACGATAGTGTGTTTATTGCCGATCTCATTGACAAGACATGATAACAACACACCAAAAATGACAAATGTATGCAATTTAAAATCATGAAAAGCAGTGGAGGTCTAATTGTAGTCATTAAACGCTAACTGAGGGATTTTGCTTCCCAGAGCCCCCAGTGATTACAACCTACCTCACAGCATGCAAACTAAAATATACATTAGGTAAAACTTGTGTCAAAACATTATCATGTGTTAAGAGCGTTCATTAACCCGCCCCGTCCCGTCGACGTATGGGTACGTTGCAACGATTTGCATTTGCCAGTCCCGGCGACGTACCAGTACGTCGTGCAATTGCAATGTGCATAATTTCGACAATTTTCAAATTTCGCGCTTGATTTGCGGTACGTACCCTTGCCTGACCTTCCCCTACCTGCCACCAGGCGGGGACACTCGGCGACCCCGCGCGACCCGGCTAGCCCGCCACTCGTCCACTCACCTGGTAGCCACGGTCCTGCTCAGACATGGCTAAGAGAGGTCTCTCAGACAGCGAGATTCAAGCCGCCCTGGACACCTTTACCGGCGACAGTGATTCTCCACTGGATGACGAGGAGATGGACAAAGATTATGTGCAGCCAGAGGAGGAAGAAACCACCAGCAGTGACGAGGAAGTTCCGTCACCCAGGAAGCGGCAGTACGTGACTTACCGTGCTGCTAGAGAGGGGCAGGAGGCAAAGAAGGCACGTGGTATATCCTATCCCTATCCCCAGCGTGATTTGGAAGCAGAATTCGAGGTCGAAGACGAGGACGAGGACGGAGCCATGGGACGTGCTGCCACGTGGTATGGACGGGAGGTCATTACACATCGTGGCCCAGAGCGCACACCACGTCGTATGAGCAGGTATGGGCCTAGCATTCTAGAATGTTTGGGGAGCTAGGAAGTCAAGTGGAGGGAGTGGGGAGTGAAATGGAAAGTCCTGGGATTAGGGAAAGTGAGAGTGACGTGAGTGAGTCATTGCTCTCCCTACGTAGTGTGAGGCGGCAGAGTGGATCACGTGGGCCAGTGCGGGTGCGTTCCTTATCACGTGGGGTTGTGACGGAGGAGGAAGGTGGGGAGGAACCACTCCAAAGCACGTCTTATGCTCCCTAATATCCCCTAACACGTGGTCGAGCTAGGTTGCGTGAGAGAGCACGTGGTGTGGTAATGGAGGGGGAAGGTGGGGAGGAACCACTCCCCAGCACGTCTTCTGCTCCCCAATATTCTACTATTTCATCCCCACAGCCCCCTAATGTTCCTCAAGGCCGTAAGGGTAAGGGAAAGGGAAAGGGTAAAGGCAGAGGGAAGAGGAGTGACAGTGGGGAAGCCCTCCGTACTCCTTCTCCCCCACCTCCCCAACCAGGATCTCCTCCCCACCCAGACGAAGGCGGTGATGGGGCTGATGGGGATGAGGGATTTGTGTCGTGGGTTTGGGAGGATGGGAGTGATTTTTCTCCCCTCATTCACCCCTTCACTGAGCAAGGGCGATCTGGCTGCATTGCACCAGGTATTCACAGTAATTCCACCAGGTTGGATTTTTTCCACCTGTTTTTCAGTGAGGCATTCGTGGAGCAGATCGTTTATCAAACAAACCTGTTTGCAAGCGCCCAGCGCCTAGAAAGTGAAAGATTGGGAACAAGGAGTAGGCATTCTATGATCTATGATTACCCTGTCTCCCTTCCAGAAATGTTTTTATTTTTTGCCCTGGTCCTTTTGATGGGTATTATAAGAAAGAATAGAATTCCTGCTTACTGGACTAGGGACCCTGTTATGTTTACCCCAATATTTGGTCAAGTGATGAGCCGTAATCGGTTTCAACAAATTCTAAGTCGCCTCCATTTTTATGATTTTTTTTTTTTTTTTTTTTTTTAATAACAGAACGGAGGAAGGAAAAACAAATGGAGAAAAAAAAATAATCCATACACCAGATTACTGGTGTCCTCTGTTCATAAAATATCTGTAACAGTTAGACTTGAAGAGTTGTAGGTTGAAATTTGGAGGAAAACAACTCTGGGGAAGCGAGTTCCAGAGAGATGCAGTTCGGGGAATGAAAGAATTCTGATAGGCAGAAGTTCTGCAATATGGTTGAGTGACATTCCAGTCATGAGCGCTACCAGATGCCCGTGTAGCACGAGGGAAGGCATGGAGAGGTGGCACCATGGACGCAACTTCGTCTGAGCATTTGCCAAAAAAATATCTGTAAAATAATGCAAGGGAGGCAACATTCCTTCTTACTTGCAGGGGAGGTAGTTTATATGTGATGGCAGGGTTGTTAATGATTCTAACAGCTTTATTCTGAATTTTGTCTAGTTGCCTTAATGCAACCTCTCCACAACCATTCCACAAGGGTGAGCAATATTCAAGCTGAGAGCGCACATGACTCTTATAAATTATAGCTAACTGCTCATCGGCGAAGAAGTTACGGACTCTGTACAATAATCCAAGTTTCTTTGAGGCGGTTTTAGCAAGTGATCTGACATGAGAGGTCCAGCTGAGGGCACTGTTAAGTGAGACACCAAGAATTTCAATACTTTTGGAGATGGGAATATTAGTAGCACTGAAGGTAATGTACGAGGTCTGGCAATATCTGTCTATTGGTAAACTGTATATATTTAGTTTTACTAGCATTAAAAGAGACAAGGTTGTTTTGTCCCCATTCACTGATTGTAGATAGATCTTCATTTATGGAGATGGCTGTATTGAGTTGAGAGGTAGAGATATTAGACTTTGTAAATGGATGTCTGAGTGTGAATGAACTATGTAGTGTTGAGTCATCTGCATATGAGTGAATGAGATTGTGAGTGACAGATAAGAGATCATTAATATGAACCAGAAATAGGGTTGGCGCCAGAACTGATCCCTGCGGCACGCCGGCGTTAATTGAGTGGAAATTCGAATATACATCATCTACTTTTACTCTTATTTTCCTGTCACTAAGATAAGAAGAAATCAAAGGAACAAAAGACGTTAGTCCATAGCAAGGGAGTTTGGACAGCAGGGAACGGTGCCATACTCTGTCGAAAGCTTTAGAGATATCAAGAGCTACTGCATGAGTTTCTCCAAAAAGATCTATTGATTGATGCTCATGACCCTGCAAATGCAAACAACACTGACAAAATGTGGCGAATTCGGTTGGTCTTTGATCACCTCAGGCAAACCTTTCGTTCCTCATTCTATCCCTATAGAGATCTCGTCATAGACGAGAGTCTCGTGTTGTGGAGAGGCAATATTTCATTCAGACAGTATATACCCAGCAAAAGGCACCGTTTTGGGTTCAAGATCTTTGTTATGTGTGACTGTAGGACTGGATACGTGCAAGACATAGTCTTGTACACCGGTGCACAGACAGACATAATAGAAGATCGAAGTATTGGACTGCCGGGAGCAGTGGTAAAGACGATGACACAAGACTACCTTCATCGCGGTCACGTTCTCTACCTCGACAACTGGTACACTAGCTCTCTTCTCGCTCGTTATCTTCACACACATGAAACGGGAGTCTGTGGAACCGTAAAGGTGAACCGGCGTCACATGGCCAAGGTAGGGCGGAAACTTGCAAGGAGTGAGGTCGTCTTCTTCAAAGCCAACAACATCCTTGCAACAATGTGGAACCACAACAGAGAAGTAAGCCTCTTGTCCACGGTTCACCGCCCCTTGATGCACCGTACTGATTCTGTAGATTACCGTAACGAGAGCAGGTGTCGTGTTTGGAAACCTGAGTGTGTTATGAATTACAATATAAACATGCGCCTCGTGGACCAGTCAGACTCCATGATATCGACGGTAGAGTGTGCCAGGACAACGATGAAGTGGTATAGAAAACTGTTCTTTCACTTACTAGATATCACTGCTCTAAATTGCCACCACCTTCACGCCATGACCACAGGAGTTTAGGAAACATTCGAAGGGTTTGTGAGGGAGCTCACAAGAGAAATCTTTGCAAAGTATGCTGTTGAAAGGCCCCAACATCGCACCCGCACTGCCCCTATTGCCCAAACTCCCCAGAGAATATCCGGCCGCCATTTCCCCACTCCTATCCCTCCCCAGCCCAACAGACCTAGGCCCCAGCGCAGGTGTCACGTGTGCAGTAATTCCCAGGTGAGACTCACGACACAGAGGAAGGACACCCGCTATGAGTGCGTGCAGTGTGACGTGGGTCTCTGTATTCACCCATGTTTTAGTGAATATCACACGTTGATGCAATTTTAGCATGGTGTGAATGCGAAAGGACGCTGAAATTATGAGGTAAATGCGTCAGACAGACGCTCAGTGAAATTATCAGTCATGTGGATCTCCAAATATTAGTATAAACTGCCTACGGGTAGAACATAAGTGAAAACATTGTGTGTAAGTATATAAATCTGCCCTAAGTTGAAACTTACATAGAGAGGGTTGTATGATGCGATATTCTGTCGCTCAGTGCAATAAATGCGGCCCGTAATTATATAATTATTATTATGTGACATTCTTACGGGTATAATATAAGTTCAAATTATTGTATGTGATGATATATATTCTAAGTCAAATATTCATAGCGTGTGTATAAAGATAAGATTTCCTGACGCTCAGTTGAATGAATAAGGCACGTATTAGTCAAAATAAAAGTCAGCAAGTGATAAAGTGAATAATTAGTATATAAGTGTGTGAGTGAATTAGTATATAAGTGTGTGAGTATCATGTATGTCGAAACATTCCTTGCGAGGGTATTTTCAGGCGATATTCTCACGCTCACTTGAATAAATAATGGCAGTAAGTATGTACAGTGCATTCTAGGGGTGTAAACGTGTGTAATGTAAGTGGGAAATTATAATTGGAGTGAATAAATAAAGTAGATGATGAAACACGAGTGTTTGAGATCGTGGTTGCTACGTGAATATGCGCTAGCATATCGCTAAATGCCCTCGTAATGAATGAAAATAATTGAAAACCTTTACAGTGGTGGAAGAAAGGTTCTATGTAAAGGGGAAAATAATTGGAAAGTGATAAAACAATTTGGTATGTTGAAATACGAGTCATAGCGAGTGCGCTTACTAAGCTGATGTGCGCTATACTTATGCTGCATGTCATCATAATGAATGAAAACATCTGAAAACACTTACAAACAGTTGTAATTGGTAAATTGTCATTGAAACAGAAGTATACAAGTAGAAAAAATGATAGGTTGACTCATACCAGAAACTTAGCATATAGCATGTTACGACTCGGACCAAACTCGCTATGCTCGCGCGATGGTACAATGCTTATTTTTCATATATATGTGTCTGAAATCCATTATATTGTTACTGTTATTGTTTATTAGTTCAAATTCAATAAATGTAGAGGTGTTGTGTGTTGTTTCTCCCATTATTCCTTACCATAGAAAACGTAAACGAATATCCAGCCCATTACAGAATACGATACCTGCCGGGGGGAACCGCACCTGTACGGACCACTTATAGACCGCAGGAACCACTTTCTTTATGATTTTCCTTCGTTTCTCGACCTAAGCGGTAGTTTTAGCAAAAAAAAAATTTTTCCAAAAAGGCTCGGGACTGGGGGATGTCATAGGTGCGGCAAACCTCGGGACGTGACGGGTTAATCATGGTGCATTCGGCAATCGTCACATGACCACGTTGTTTGGTCAGTTTGTTTTTGAAGGCTCCAAGATGCTTGTATGTGTCTGCCTTGGTTACCTACTGTAATGGCGGGTCTTCATGCTGTTCAATCTCTGGCAGCTTCCCTATTCAGTCCATTATCTCAGAGGTCACACACAATGACCTCGTCCCAGGTCTTTTCGGTTTACCTCCCGCTACCCTACCCCTAACATTTCTCTCTTTCTGCACCCAGTTATCATCCCCCATCCTCTCCACATGCCCAAAGCATATCAATCTACCTCTCCTCATCATAAGACCAATACACTCCAGTCCCATCCTACCGCTCAACTCTTCCATTAAAAACCTAGCCCCCAAGGCCTCGCACTCAGGGATGCACTGCACATCCAGGTCCCACTGCCATACAGCATTATATTCCTAACACATGCCGCATACAAAAATCCCTTGGCACGGTGGGAGAGCCCTCTGAGTGTCAGGAGAAATGGGCAGCCACTTCCTGAACTTCTTCCAGCCTCTCCTACAGCACATAACATGTCCCCCAAATAGCAAAACTCCTCCACGCACTCTAGGGACTCACCAGCAGGTTCAGTTCTTTCACTCATGGCAATCTACACTTGCCCTCCCCAACACACCTTACACATGAAATCAGCATTATCTCGCAGTCTACCGCTAATATAATTACATCTCTTATGCACCCACTTACTATAAACATTGCATAGAAGAGATATCCATTGAATGATACAGGTTAGCAAAATAGTGCTTGGTGATTAAATCAGAACGCTTCATATTCAGTAAAACCTAAGATACAGGCAGTATGAAAAACAATAACTTATCCTGTTAATCAAAATCTTTAGAAACCAACATTAAAGAAAACACTATATACAGTATGCTGATCTAAAAAAACAAAACAAAGGATTCTGTCAACAGTTAATTCCAATATGAAAACTGGAAATATCTCATCACTATTGTACATAACAAACAGCAAGAGTTAGGCTGGGTCCCTGTATGTTGTTGATGCATGGCTTCCTGGCAGTCTCCTCCCACTCCCCACTCCCAGTGTTATTGTTGTCATTGAGATGTTGCTGCTCCTGCACTTTCTTCTTCAACATATAGGTCGAATCCTTCCCTATCCAGGACTGAAACAATGGAGTTGATCTCGTCGTCAGAGTTGGTTGTACCTTTATGTAAGCCAGCCAATCATGGCGAGTCTCACGGGTGACATCACCGCGTGTGACTTTCAAACTGCATCATCCAGCCAGCCAACACTTCCTGTGTAAGCTCCACATTTTCCCCGTGTAGATTATTATGACTTCCCATTATGTTGACAATGTAAATACAAAACCGTGTTACTCAATTGCATATTACTCAGTGACTGACTACACACACACACACACACTCACACACACACACACACACACTACCTATCTATCTATCTACTGCCAGATGCCTTAATCCTGTAAGGGGTAGCCACAAATAAATCCCACCTATGTCACGATGTCCCCGTCCATTTCACTGCCCTGCTCCAAACTCAAACTCCCCTCTCTCATATACCTCTTCACTCAATCTCTCCATCTTATCTTTGGCCTCCCCCTCCCTCTCCCACCCTCCACCGCACTCACATACACTATTCTCGCCAGTCTCTTGTTCTCTTTCCTTTCCATATGGCCAAACCACCTCAATGTATTTCTCCTAACGATTTCTATCACATCCACATCCCCACGACAACGCCACACCATGTGACTCCACAAGCTCCTCTCAGATAATTCATTTCCATTGCTCTCACTCTTGACTTGTGTCCCTCCAACAAGATCCAAGCTTCACTTCCATACGTTAGAGTCGGTATCATAATACTGTCATGCAGTGACTTTGTTACCTCCATGCTCACTTCCCTATTTCTTATCACTGCTTTCAAAGAACCAGCATCCTTTCTTCCTTGTTCTACCCTTTCAAGCACTTCACCCTCTAAACTTCTATATTTACTCACCACACAACCCAAGTGCTTAAACACACTCACATTTTCCATTTCCTCATCATCAAACCACTGTACCTCCCTGACTCAAGGAAAGTGGAAGCCATGGCTGAAAAAGAGTCAGGCGTCTGGACACGGTTAGTCTAGCAGTCAGATAATGCTTCATGAACTGCTTCATAACTGTTTTGTCCGTGAGTGTGAGTTCTGGTTCAGGGTGAGTGAGCCTCTTACAATGAAGTGGCCTGTGTCCGCTCACCTGGCATGTCTTCTACCCTGGCTTTGACCGACTATGAGCCAGGGGGGTAAAGAAATTAGTGATCGTGATAGTATATTCAGTAACTTAATTCCTCTTGATGACCATAACTTTACTCTTCCCTACATTCATCTTTAGAATCCTTTTCTTACACACTCTCCCTAACTCATCCAGCAAGCCTTGCAGCTCCCCACTGTCTTCATTTAACAACACAGTATCATCTGCAAACAACAGTATAGGGAGTTTCCAAACACTGCTCTCTCTCACTAGAGATGCTCCAACATCCATTGCCCTACCTTGTATCTCTTTCATAACCCCTTCTATATAATGATGGAACAACCATGGAGACATAACACATCCCTGTTGTAATCCAATCTACATGTAGAAAAGTTCATTCAGTTCACTGTCAGCACACACTGCAGCCTTATCATCCATATACATACTCTTCACGGCATTCAACAACTTCCCATCTACTCCATACATTTTTAACCCTCTCGCACACCATAAGTTTTCAGTGAGTTTCCAGGCCAAACCCCAGAACCAAACCCTACTTGGTCAGCCTCTGCTCGCTATCTATCTATCTATCTATCTATCTATCTATAGCCCGACGCCCTAATCCCGCAAAGGGTGGCCGCAGACAAAACGCCTCCAAGTCACTCTGTCACCCACCCTGTGACTCCCCTCGCCCCAACTCACCCCCCCCTCCCTCATATACCTCTCAACTCCATCCCTCCACCTCATCCTCGGTCTACCCCTCCCTCTCCCTCCCTCCACCTCACCTACATACACCCTCTTAGTCAGTCTTTCATTCTCCATTCTCTCCACATGTCCAAACCACCTCAGTGTATTTCTCCTAATCTTTTCAACCACATCCACATCTACCCCACAACGTTCCTTCACTTCTTCATTCGTCAACCTGTCCCTCCATGTCACTCCACATGCTCCTCTCAAGTAACTCATTTCCACTGCTCTCACTCTTGACTTGTTCCCCTCTTGCAAGGTCCACGCCTCGCTTCCATAGGTCAGGGTAGGGATCGCAATACCATCATGCAGTGACTTCTTAACTTCCATACTCAGCTCCCTATTTCTCATCACTGCTTTCAGTGTGCCAACAACCTTCCTTCCCTGCTGTACCCTTTCACGTACTTCATCCCCCAAAGTTCCATCCTTACTCATCACACTACCCATGTACTTGAATGCACTCACATTCTCCATATCCTCACCATCCAACCTCACTGCACACTCTGTGACTTCATTCCTCTCAAACACCATAACTTTACTTTTGTTTACATTAACTTTCAGCTTCCTCCTCCTACACACTGTCCCAAATTCATTTACCAAACCTTGCAACTCCCATTCATCTTCACTCAACAATACTGTATCATCAGCAAACAGCAACACCGGAAGCTTCCAAATCTCACCCTCATTCATTAGGGCCACCCCCACATCCACTGCCCTACCTTGTACCTCCTTTACGACCCCATCCATATATATATTAAACAGCCATGGAGACATTACACACCCCTGTTTCAGTCCCACATTGAGATCAAAGAACTCACTCAGCTCACCATCCACTTACACCGTAGCCCTAGCTCCTTCGTACATACTCTTCACAGCACTCAACAATTTCCCCTCCACTCCATATATTCTTAATACCTTCCACATACCTTTCCTATCTATTCTGTCATAAGCTTTCTCCAAGTCCATGAAGGCAGCGTACACTTTCCTTCCCTCCTCTAGATACTTCTCCACTAAACATCTTAGAACAAATATCTGATCTACACACCCCTTTTCCTTTGTACAGAGGAACAATTATACCTGATTTCCAGTCCTCTGGAACCCTTCCCTCTTCCCAAGCCAATCTACACAACTTCCATATCCACTCCACTCTGCTCGCACAGAAAGGAAAAAAATTATATGACCAAATTTACCCTCGGAAAGTGCTTATATTATTATAAATCGCATCCCATCATCTTCGCTGATGTTTATACTGTCAGATAAGGAAAAAAATATAAAACAGATGAATATATGTACAGAAATGAAGCAAGAATAAACCTTATTTAGGTGAAAACTAGCTTCTTCTAACTTCCAAACATCACTGTGAAAAATTTTTCACATGATGCGCAGTTGCAAAGGACATGTCTATATGCAGAATTTCACGAGCTTTCAAATGAGTCTGTTTTCGAGTTGATACATCCAGTAGTGATCGAATAAATCGAAAAAAGCTGAGAAAATTGCCTAAAAACGTCTGATTTGTTTATTATTTCGTATGTTATTAGTGACACTGTAAGAAACATATGTAAATTCTATCCAGTTTTGTAGCCCAAAGGTTAAGGAAGCCCATGATATAATTCACGGTGTCATAACCGTTATTGTTATTGAGAAAGTGAATTTTGAAAAGTTACAATGGATTGCATGCGGTAACAGCAGGATGAGTATATTTGTCTTTGGGAACTTTTCCCCAAATAATTATTCGCACACATAGGTTACTTTGCTTTACAAAAGTACTGTATGCGTAAGAAATCATCAGATTGATCATGCTTTCTTCAGATTTTTGATGCGACCTATACTTTATGAGTAAAATGACAGAGAGAATAGCAATGAAATGCACCAATTTTCTATCTATCTATAGCCCGACGCCCTAATCCCGCAAAGGGTGGCCGCAGACAAAACGCCTCCAAGTCGCTCTGTCACTCACCATTTGACCACCCTCCCCCAACTCACCCCCACCTCCCAAATATACCTCAACTCCATCCCTCCACCTCATCCTCGGTCTACCCCTCCCTCTCCCTCCCTCCACCTCACCTACATACACCCTCTTAGTCAGTCTTTCATTCTCCATTCTCTCCACATGTCCAAACCACCTCAGTGTATTTCTCCTAATCTTCTCAACCACATCCACATCCACCCCACAATGTTCCTTCACTTCATCATTCGTCAACCTGTCCCTCAATGTCACTCCACATGCTCCTCTCAAGTAACTCTTTTCCACTGCTCTCACTCTTGACTTGTTCCCCTCTTGCAAGGTCCACGCCTCGCTTCAATACGTCAGGGTAGGGATCACAATACTATCATGCAGTGACTTCTTAACTTCCATACTCACCTCCCTATTTCTCATCACCGCTTTCAGTGAACCAACAACCTTCCTTCCCTGCTGTACCCTTTCACGCACTTCATCCCCCAAAGTTCCATCCTTACTCATCACACTACCCAAGTACCTGAATGCACTCACATTCTCCATATCCTCACTATCCAACCTCACTGTACATTCAGTGACTTCATTCCTCTCAAATACCATAACTTTACTTTTGCTTACATTAACTTTCAGCTTCCTCCTCCTACACATTGTCCCAAATTCATTCACCAAACCTTGCAACTCCTATTCATCTGCACTCAACAATACTGTATCATCAGCAAACAGCAACACCGGAATCTTTCAAATCTCACCCTCATTCATTAGAGCCACCCACACATCCACTGCCCTACCTTGCACCTCCTTTACAACCCCATCCATGTATATATTAAACAGCCAAGGAGACATCACACAACCCTGTTTCAGTCCCACATTGAGATCAAAGAACTCACTCAGTTCACCATCCACTCGCATCGTAGCCCTAGCTCCTTCGTACATACTCTTCACAGCATTCAACAATTACCCCTCCACCCCATATATTCTTAATACCTTCCACATACCTTGCTTATCTATTCTGTCATAAGCTTTCTCCAAGTCCATGAAGGCAGCATACACTTTCTTTCCCTTCTCTAGATACTTCTCCACTAAACATCTTAGAACAAATATCTGATCTACGCACTCTTTTCCTTTCCTAAATCCCCCTTGTTCTTCTCCAACTAGCTCCTCTGTCATATGCCTAACCCTATCAATGAGTATTCTACCATATATTTTACCAGTCACACTAAGAAGCCAAATACCCCTATGGTTACCACATACTTCTCTCTCCCCTCTTCCTTTGTATAAAGGAACAATTATACCTGATTTCCAGTCCCCTGGAACCCTTCCCTCTTCCCAAGCCAATCTACACAACTTCCATATCCACTCCACAACCATCTCACCCCCATACCTCAGCATTTCACCACACACTCCATCAATTCCTGGGGCCTTTCCCATCTTGATCTTCTTCAATGCTTCCACTACTTCCGCCCTACTGATCTCTTCCTCCCTCCTCTCATCTCTTCTTCTCCCAGCCATTCCCCAACCACTTATACTCGCATTGCTCTCACTCTCTACATTCAACAAATCCTCAAAGTGCTCCTTCCATCTCCTCAATGTCTCTTTCTTCTCCACCAACATTCTATTATTCCTATCTTTCACTCCCCTACTATATCCTCTTTCACGTGCCTTACTTTCTTTACTTCTTTCCAAAACAATTTCTTACTCTCCCTCCATTTCACACTCAGATTCCTCCCAAACTCTTCATCCACTTTCTTCTTACTCTCCTTCACCTGTCTCTTCACCTCCCTTCTCCTGCTCACATATACCTCTCTCTTATCTTCTCCCCTACCTCTACTCGCTAACCATTCACTATATGCCTTCTTCTTTTGTTCCACAGCTCGTTTCACCTCATCATTCTACCATGCTGTCCCTTGCACACCCTTGCATCTCCTCCTCACTCCACAAACCACCTCAGATGCTGCACCTATCTCTTCCGTGAATATCTTACATACATCTTCCACCCCTTCCATCTACTCTAGCTCATACCTTCCCAATCTTTCTTCCACTATACTCTTATACTCTGCCATTTTCTCACTATCTTGCAAATTCTCCACTCTTCTCACAAGCGCTGTTTCCTCCTGTCTTCCCCTTCGTCTCCTTAACCATTTTCTTTACAGCTTTATCTTGCCCATCACTAAGTGATGGTCCAAGACTCCATTCTCCCACCCTCTCCACACTCTTGCATCCAACACTTCTCTTCTCATTCGTTCATGCACACACACGTAGTCTATCATTGCCTTTCGTTCAACAAGTTCACCATCCATCCTCCTCATTACTCTCCATATATACTGGTGGATCATCTTATGCCGAAAGTAGGTGTTGGCTATTGCCAACCCCTTACCAGGACAGATGTCCACCAAAGCACTACCATTCCCATCTACTTCAGCTGGCACACCCCACTGACCAACCACTCATCCACTCGTACATTCCCAACTTTGCCATTCATGTCTCCAGTCAAAAGCACTCTCTCGCTCCTCTCAAATTTGTCCATACATGCTTCTAATCTCGCCCAAAACTTATCTTTCACTCTTGCCACTCGGTCCTCTGTTGGAGCATACACACATACAATCGCCCACGCTTGTATACCTACTTTCATCCTCACCCATACAAAATCCTTGCACCCACTGTTCCATACTCTCTTATATTCTCCTTCCACTTCTTGCTTATCATCAGACATACTCCCTCTCTTGCCCTCTCATTCTCATTAACTCTCGCACATATACCTAAACCATATTCCCATTTTCGCTATGAGAAATATATAGTAAACACACAGTTTATACCTTACAATCCAAAAGTATAAAAACTAGACAAATAAGCTGGTTACTCACGTCCTCTAGCAGTGTTGTAGTGTTTCTTGAGAGGATGTGGAGTTGCAGAGAAGAGGAAACGTACGATCACAGCCTGTGTGTGTGTTTGAGTATTTGTGATGTGTGAATGTGTGTGTGTGTGTGTGTGTGTGTGTGTGTGTGTGTGTGTGTGTGTGTGTGTGTTTGCGATGTGATTTACTGCTGTATGCTTTCATCAGTATGGTACTGATGAAAGCACAGTCCTGTGCACAGGAAGTCTATTGTTGGTGTCCCTCCTCCTCTTGCACAAATAGCACAGCAAACACCGCAGTCTTTTCCTGTCGGGGATTCTCTCCAGGGTGTGGTGCAGTGCTGAGTCCAAGCGTGTCCTATCGTCCACATATCGATGGCGGTTGGACAGCAGTGCTCCTCCATCTCCTTTCCTGCGTACTCCTGCTGGAGGTGCAGTGGCAGGAGCTTGCCGAGTAACTCCTGACGGGCCAGGTACTGCGGGAGGTGGAGCGATTATTGCAGATAGAACAGAGGCTGCAGTTGATGGAGTGGTTGCCACAGGTACAGGTGGTTGTCGTCGCGAGGGAAGGTCAGAGGCATGGTGGACGACATGACCCGATGCCGGCCACTCCTCCCCCTGGAATGCCAGGAGTTTGTGGCATATGTCCTCCTGGAATTCTTGGAGAGTCATAGACCTGGTGGTGCTCTTCTTGTAGAGGGTGTAGGCATTGAATAGGGCCATGCGAATGAAATAGGTCAGTTTCTTAGTCCACTAGTCTATCCTCCTTTGGACAGAGTAGTTTTGGATCATCTGATCGAAATGATCCACCCTGTCCACGTGCCGATTGTAGTCCTCCACCATGACCGGCTAGTTCACAGTTTTGACAATGTGGTGGAATCTCCCATCTGGACCCTTTACCTTCCCATGCACCTGCTTAGGGACAGTAGTGTCACTGTGGAAGGTGGACACCATACTTATGATACGTTTGTCCTTTCACAGCAACACCATTATATTTCCCTTGTGCCTAGCTTCTATTCCATCATCAGGAAGGCGTCTAGCACTGCTGATGTCCTGCAGCTCCCTCGGTGTTCCCCTTGCAAGTCGTACTGTGCCACACACATACACTCTCTCTGTGGAGAGGCGTTTCCACAGTGATACAGAGCTGTAATGACTGTCCATATACAACTTGTATCCTTTGCCATTCAAAGGTTCAATGAGGTCCCACACTGTGTTTTCTAGAGATTTCTTCTCCCTCATGTATAACTCGAACTTCCAAATGTAGCCACTCCTAGCCTCACCCAAGATGTAGAGTTTGATGGCATACTTTTGGGGCTTTGTAGGGTTATATACACGGAAGGAGAGCAGCCCCTTCCAAACCAGAGATCCCTCATCCAGGCTAAGATGTTCGGCCGGGATGTAAACCTCCTTGAACCTCTGAAGAAGATACTGCATCACTATGTGAATCCTTATTACCCAGTCTTGATTGCCCTCGGGTATGGCGAGACATTTGAAAGCATGAAAGTGCTTCAGGATGGCCCTGAAGCACATTCCACTCATAGTCCGCCGAAATATAGGGTAATCGTGAACCTCTGTGGACTGCCAGTAGTGTCTTATGGTTGACAGTTCACAAATCCCCATAAGAAAGTATAACCCATGGAACCAGGCCATCTCCTCTTCGTTGCAGAGGCACCAAACATCTAGTGCAGTCCCCAGGAACCTGGCATAGTTGTTGGTTTTGACTGTAAGGTAGATCAAGAACTCCCTGGTAAAAAAAAACTTGGAAGTATTGGAGTGGTGTTCTTGGTGCTGCCACTCTCAAACCTGGGGTTTCAGTGAAGGGGCCAGCATTGGGTGCGAGTGACCCAGAACTCCAGGTTCCATCCTGACAGTCTTCACCTGGAGAAATGCTTGGCTATGTACGTGCGTGATGCACATGACCCTGAGCCAAACGACTACCTCAGCCTCCCACCACTACCTCAGCTAGGCCCATGCCACCGTTGTCTTTATGATGGGGAGGGAGATGGTGATGATAATTGTATTGATGATGGTTGGGTGGATGAAGGTTCAGGTGATCACAGTGATGGAGATAGTTGTGGTGATGGTTGTGATGAAGATGGTTGTGTTGGTGATGGTTGTGGTGAAGATGGTTGTGGAGAAGATGGTTGTGGTGCTGCTGCTGATGATGATCATGGCTTATATTTTGGGGGAATGAAGTCTGAAGGGGACAGTGATTTTGCTGATTTTGCAGGGGAAGATAGTATGGAAATATCTTGGATGGGTGGCAGGATGCAGGTAGGTTGGAGTGTTGTGAGAATGTAGGGTGACTGTGGGGGTAACGAGGCCAATGTTTGCTGTGGGGGGATAGTGGAAGAGAGGTGGCGATAATACGGCTCAGTCTCGATGGTCATGGTGGTTCCAGTGGTGGCAGGGGTGATACTAATGGTGGCAGGCATTATACCAGTGGTGGTAGGAGTGGTGGCAGTGATAACAGTGGTGGCACTTGTCATAGAAGTGATGGCAGTGGCGACAGGAGTAGTGGCAGTGGTGACAGCAGTGGTAAGATCAGTGGTGGCAGTGGTGAAAGGAGTGGTGGTAGTGTTGGTGCTACTGCCTGTAGTGCTAATCGCCACGGCCTTGACAGCAGCTTTGCGTTTATCTCTCCCTTGGGGGAGGATTTTGCTCTCTCTTTCCTCTTCCCCACTCTCTCCCCCTCACTAGATTCACTGTCAGATTCACTCTCACTGCTTTCTTCACTTTCACTCCCAATAAACAAGTATTTCAAGTACTCCTCCAATAAGCCCTTGCCTGATATTATAGTTTTAGTGTAATAGGAGGAGAACAGTAAAAATCGGTTATGAAATTTCAAATTTGACTTTCTCTGAAATTTGACATCCTCTGAAAATATATATGAAACACTTATAAATCTTCTTCACAAGCACACTGCACTACATATAACACAGTATCACTATAACACACGTAAGGTATGGAAAGTGCGGTAAGAGAAAATGAGGAAAGAGATGGCCGGCTCCACACTCACACACACCCTCCGAGACTGACTGTCAAGAGGACACTGAGCTAAAAATAGGCTGCTTGTCCCTGTGATAATCTGGCAGGTGTTGCCATATATTTCCCTTAGACCTGGCCACCCATACCTTTGACTCACCAAAATTTGATGCAATATCATCCACAGGAAAAGTTTCTACAATCGGTTATATAGAAAGTTGCATCATATTGCATCATCAGTTACTCTTCAGATTGTAAGGACTATGACTCGCATTGTGTCATAGTGCATGAAAGGGTTAATACTTTCCACAATCCTTGTCTGTCCACCCTGTCATATCATTCATTCATTGCCAGACGCCATGTATCCCAAATGGGGTGGCCAACGGCTTAGAGTTAATTGTTTTACAGGGAGGGGCACTAATCCTCCACCAACCCTGTCATATGCTTTCTCCAAATGAATGAAGTCAGCATACAGCTTCTTTCCCTCCTCTAGAAGCTTTTCCACTAAAGACCAAAGAATGAATATCTGATCTACACAACCTCTTCCCTACCTAAAACTTCCCTGTTCTTCTCCAATCAATTCCTCTGTTATTTCCCTAACTCTGTCATTAAGTATCCTACCATATACTTTTCCTATTACACTTAGAAAACAAATGCCCCCACGATTACCACACACTTCTTTTTCCCCTTTTCCTTTGTACACGGGAATAATTATACCTGACTTCCAATCCTCCGGGACTTTACCTACCTGCCAGGCCAATTTGCACATCATCCACATCCATTCTGCTATTATCACTCCCACATGCTTCAGCATCTCACCACATACTCCATCAATTCCTGGGGGTTTCTCCATTTTAACTTTCTTCATTGCATCCACAACTTCCTTCCTAGTGACTTCTTCTCTTCTGATATCTCTCCTTCTCCCAGCCTTTCCCCAGTCACTTACTGTATACTCACATTACTTTCATTATCTATGTTTAACAGTTCCTTAAAGTGTTCTCTCCATCTGCTCTCTTTTTTCCCGTTCTCCACTATCGATCTACTATTTTTATCTTTCACTCCCCGACTAACTTCTTTATCACCCTGTCTAACTCTTTTTACCTCATTCCAAAACATTTTCTTCCAGTCCCTCCACTTTACACTGAAATTCCATCCAAATTCCTCATCCACTCTCTTCATACTCTCTCTTATTAATCTTTTCACCTCTTTCTTCCTCTCTATGTAAAACTCTCTCTTCCGTCTCTCAACTTCCTCTAGTCCCTGTTTATCATCCACTCACAATATTCTTTCTTCTTTTGTGACATACCAAATAGTGTAATGTTGACATTACGTGACATGAACACTTTTTTTGTGTGAAAAAAAGGTGCCTTGGAAATCGTGACTACCATACATACACAGCCTCCCCAGTCAGCTGATTGAGCCAAGATGGCCATTGTCACGGGGGGATGTGAATTTAAGAATTAACCCGCACCGTCCCGAGGACGTACTTCCACGTCCTCACGTTTTGTCACAGCTAATCCCGAGGACGTACTTCAACGTCCTGAAATTGCAAGGTTCATAATTTCCACAATTTTCAATTTTCGCGAGTCATTTTTGGTACGTATACACGGGACACCTGCCTCAACAAGATGCAAGGCAGAGACAATGCCTTACCCAGCATGACCTCCTCCCCCCCCCTGCATGCCCTTTTCTTAGCAATTCACCTGTTATCAGTGACCTGGCCAGTATAGCCATGTCATGCCACGGTACGAAATTCAGGGCCAGAGTGATTCCCCAATCAATGACAATGTGGAGGACAAACTTTACATAGCATTAGAGGAAGAAACAGTTAGAAATGATGATCAGGTAATGTGGCAAAAAAATGCCTATATTACTGCTTGAAAACCAATATACTCTTGTACTACATATAAATTCGTAACAGTAAATAAATAAATACCATTTATGAGTGGTGTGAAATAGTTATCCTCCCATAGAACTCGTTTTCTTTGGTGCCAGCCTGATAGAAAACCCAGTAAGGTAAGGAGGCTCTCCTACCTGTAATGAGTATTTTAAACCTCAGGTGAGCGATTACTCTATGAATTTTCGATGTTTCTCACCAAAAGCGAAAGTTTAAGCAAAAAAAAAAAAGGTTGAAAATTGCCCGGGATTGGGGGGTACCAGTGGTCGAAAAGTGGCCGGGACGGGGCGGGTTAAGGAATACTTGAAATACTTGAAAATAGAGACAAAGAATTGTCTTGTGAAATCAAGCAGTAAGTTCTACTTTATGCCGGCTTACTTCGTCGATTCTCCAAGGATGAGAATTTATAAATTTTCTCAACAGTACACAGCAGAGACTAATTACTCATGCATGCTGTTTGTTAGTACTGTTAGCCTCTAGAGAAAGTGACTCCACCCCTGACAATCAATAACTAATGCTATTAATTAATGATAAACAGGTTCTTGCCGGTGCATTAACTCCTGGCTGGCACAACGGATTTAAGGACTGGCGTAAGTACCAGTTATGAATAATACAAAACATTTGCGCAAACTAGGAGCAGCAACTAAAATAAGCTAAATGCGGAGAAATAAACTACGACTTTAACTACATTGAGCTCAAAGAAAAAAGAATTATACATTTAATTATTACAATGAATTAATTTTACGTTAAATGAGTCTCAAAATGAACTCAAAATAACAAGGGAAATACACTCACTCGCTCCTTCAAACGCTAACACTTAAACCTAGGAAAACAAAAAGAAATACTGGTCAGTAGAGGGGGGCAAGCAGAAGGAACTGGGCACCGGTGTAGAACGGACGCTGCAATACACTAAATCTCTTCGCTGATTCACTGTCTAGGAGGAGATTTCAGGAACTCACTATACAACGGCGGCGAAAAGCTGCTCCTGGGCACAGCAAACCTGCTCTCGCAATGACTCAAAACTGACTAACTTCGAATTATGAAAGAGGGCGAGGGCCGGTCGTGTATGCTTCAATGGTCAATGGAAAGAAAGTGAGCAATATACGCTCACAATTAATCATTCAGTGAAGGCGCTAATGTCACGTGCAAGGATGAGGACTTATGAAACAGTGAAAAATGTTCTGAAAGCCGTCCCAATCGAGTGAATGCTAGGGCGGTTAAACTGAGTGACACGCAGTTGGAATTCCACTAGAATTTGCGGTTTTCACACTGAAACAAAAAGTCACGAACCTACAAATACGCTCACGCAAATTCGTGATATTAAGCCCCATCAAAATAAAAAATTTTCTAAAAAAAAAAAATTCGATATACATACATAAATCCTAACTCAGTCACACAAGATTCACAATGAGGTGTGTGTACTACCCTGCTATAGGAGAAAATCACAGTCGCCCATGAGCGTAAAAACCTCGTATTTACGTTGATAGAAGCAAACTTGAGGAAAAACTCCGAGACGACGGTGAAAAATCCTGTACTCAGGTCAAACTGAGTGAAAAGTTTGCTACATTTACATTAACAACTAATTGTTATGTAGCGTGATGTATGTAATACACGGTGTAGGTGTGACAGTTGTGGTGTAACTGTGCCTACGTGTAAAATTATGTAATACAATAGTAAATAATGACGATGAGGTAGAAGAGAAGAGACGGCAGCATGTGGCAGAGATGATCAGCTGATCTCCACGACAATGCTGCACCCGCCAGCTGCACCTGTGAAAGCAATCAAGGTGGAGCATCAAAAGTGTCATTTCTCTCTCTCTGCCTAGCAATCAGTACTTATGTTACAAAAAGTACACTATTATTTCATTAATGGATACATTATTAACCAGGAAACGTAGTCTTTGGATTGCTCAAATCTCTCAGGACCCTTGTAGTTTACTGGTTAACTTACATTTTTAACCAGGAAATGTGTCAGTTCTTGAATTGCCCAAATCTCTCAGAACGGGCAGTATACTGGTTAAACCTACATTATTAACCAAGAAACGTGCCAGTTCTTGGATTGCCCAAATCTATGAGAACAGGCAGTTTACTGGTTAACCTAACTCTACACTTACAATTAACAGTGGCAAGCTGAGAATCCCTACGCAATCTCGGGCAGGTCACATTTTAACACCCACTGTGGGTGTGAACACTCATGTGGATAATGTGCATTCTCTGGGAATCCTATCGAGAAGGTTCACAGCTCGAGACTTCACAAGGTAATTCATACACAGCCTCGGATTGTCCTTACGGGGGTCTCGAACTTCCCCTTAACCTATGGTATACATGTATGCACAGGCCCTGAACATAATGTGTCCTGTGGGGCCAACGGGCAAGACTGTCAGGTCTGCACCCACATCACCACTGTCCTGTCTCTCAACTGCCTCAGAGATTATGGGTGTGGATTCAAACAGCACAGGAAGGACTTGTCCCTGATTGGTGGTATGTTGACACACATTGCAGGAATGCACAAAACTATCTATTTCCGGTCCCATTCCTGTCCAGAAAAAGTCAGCACGAATACGGCCCTAGGTGTTCCTTTTGCCCATGTGACCTCCTGAGGCTGAACAATGACCCAATTCTAACACTGCTTGGTGATACTTAGCGGGAATGACAAACTGCAGTCGAACCTCGCCCTGGGGTGTTCGTGACTCACTGTAGAGCCATTCTTGTTTATGAAGGAACTTGGCTTGACCTCCCCGTGAATACTTAATCACTCTACCTTTCTGCTTCTTCCACAGGGCAGCAAGTGTCGGGTCAGAATGTTGTTCTTGAACATCTTGGCTACAAATCAGATATTGCGGTGATGCAATGGTCGCTGGGGTGACACAGTTCGGAGCCTCGGCCATGGCTCGTGTTATTGTAGCCGAAGTCTGAGTAGCGTCATCTTCGGTGCAACTATACATGGCACCTGGAATATTGCCTATTATTAGGTCAAACAAAGGTTCTGGCATGACAACTGCGACTGTTGTACCAGTGTAAAATTGAGATGCCACCTGGATACGTGCCTCAGCGAACAATCTCACTGATACATCAATAAGGTTAGCTTGGATCTGTCGACCTGTGTACTCCTCAGGCCGAACTAGACTCTGCCTGACAGAGCAACATGAGGAACCATTGTCTCTCAGGACCTTCACATGAATGCCTCCCACAAAACCTGGCTGATAAAGGAAGGCACTGTTGCCTGTGGGAGGGCCTGTGGAGGAAGCAGCCAGCCACTGATGAGGCTGCTGAATAAATGATGAGGCAAACATGGTGCCCTGAGAATTAGATACCTGAGGGGTTGTACTCACTGCCTGGGGAGACGGAGCATTGACCATCTGTGGAGGAGTGTTCACTGTCGCTGGGGGACTTGTGAACTGTGGGGAAGTACCCGCACTGCTAGGGACGACACCACCGTGCTGCAGCTTAGGAATGAACGCTGCATTTGCCACCTGCCTCCAATACACTTGGGCTGGTGCTGAAAAGGACAGTCCTGATGGTCAATTGCATGGCTGATACTGCTGCTGGTTAGGGTACTTGTCGTACCGCATCCAAGCAAGTTTCTGTGTATTTTGCCCCTGGTCCATCTTCTGCGGTTTGTTTGGACCTTGGCCATTATTCTGAGAACGGCCTTGTTGCTGGGGTTCTGTATGACATGGTTTCCCAGAGTTGTCAGCTTTCCTGTTCCAGGTGTGCTGCTTATGAGTTTGATACTCATATGCAGTGAAGAATGCATCCACCTTCTCCACCATTTGGCTGGCATCCCTTACCTGGCAGATCTTAAGCTGAGCCATAAGTTCAGCAGGTCATGACTTTTCTAGCTGCGTGCACAGCATAAGGTCAATTATCCCCTCATTTGTGGAAGAAGTTTCATCTTTCTCCATCCACTCATCTAAGTAAGCAGTAAGCCGATCAAGAAATTGAATGGCAGTCTCTTTTTCTTGTAAACACGCCTTCATAAACTGACTCTTGGGGTCGTCAACTGTGAGACCGTACGCTTTGACGAGTGCGGCCTTCATCATCTCATACGTGAGATTGTCTCCACAAATTCTGTGGAGAATATCGAGAGCAGGGCCCTCAAACAAGCTAAGAAACTGGAGCCACTTGGCTGCCTCATCCAGCTGGTACAGCTGAGCCATGTCTTCGAAACGAGCTATGAATGGCTCGATTCGCTCGCCTTCCTTGTATGGAGGAAGCTTAATGTGTGGGGTCGCCAGAACATGTGCAGGGAGAGCGCTCATGGAGCTTGGGTTAGCTGGACCAGATGTGTCTGAAGCCAAGGAGTCTTGCTTGAGCCTCTGTATCTCAAGTTCGTGTTTCTCACGTGCCTCACGCTCGGCACATTCATGTTCTTTTCTCTCTCTCGTTGTTTTAGCTCGTATTCGCTTTCTCTCTCTCTCGTTGTTCTTGCTCGTGTTGACGTTCTCTCTCGCATTCCTCGCGCTGTTCTCGCTCATGTTTGCGTTCTCTTTCACGTTGTTCTATCTCGAGTTTGCGTTGTTTTTGCTTGTTTTCCCGTTGTTCTCGCTCGTGTTCACATTGCATTCGATGCTCTTCATGATCATCATTCTCACATTGCTGCTCGTAACTAAACCGAGAGAGTACATATTCTTTGACTTTTTCGGGGTCGCTAAGCCCCATATCTTTAGCTTCCTGTACATAGATATTAGCAGTCATGATGCTAACTCAGTCTGAGTGAACTAAAGATTAAGTACTGGCTGCTATTTTGTATAGAAATACCAATAATCAAGAGTAAAGAATATAGGCACAGGTTGGTGGTGACCAGTTTTATCTAGTTAAACTGTTAAAGAAAGAAAGAAAAAAAAACTAACTGAAAACTATCTATCTATCTATTGCCAGACGCCTCAATCCCGTTTGGGGTGGCCACAAACAAATCGCCTCCAAGTCGCCCTGTCCCCCGCCATTTCACTCCCCTGATCATCTGCAAACAACAGTACAGGGAGTTTCCAAACACTATTAGTCCTTGTCCGAGGCTTCTTGTTTGTTTTTTTAGTTAGTTGTTTTCCGGGGAGGGGCACTAACCCTCCGCCAACCCTTTTAGTCGCCTTTTACGACAAGCAGAGATACTGGGGGAGTATTCTTGAAAACCCCCCTACCCCCAGTAAGATAGTAAGATAGTCCCTACAGACACTAAGTATGAGTGAGTGAGTATTATCTCGTTAATAACTTTTAGAGCTAGGAGTTAATATCCTGGTGAGGTCGGCAGATGTCACGGGGGGATGTGAATTTAAGAATTAAGGAATCCTTGAAATACTTGAAAATAGAGACAAAGAATTGTCTTGTGAAATGAAGCAGTAAGTTTTACTTTATGCCGGCTTACTTTGCTGATTCTCTAAGGATGAGAATTTATAAACTTTCTCAACAGTACACAGCAGAGACTAATTACTCATGCATGCTGTTTGTTAATACTGTTAGGCTCTAGAGAAAGTGACTCCACCCCTGACAATCAATAACTAATGCTATCAATGATAAACAGGTTCTTGCCGGTGCATTAACTCCTGCCTGGCACAACGGATTTAAGCTTAATACAAAAGGACTGGCCTAAGTACCAGTTATGAATAATACAAAACATTTGTGCAAACTAGGAGTGGCAACTAAAATAAGCTAAATGCGGAGAAATAAAACACGAGTTTAACTACACTGAGCTCAAAGAAAAAAGAATTGTACATTTATTAATTACAATGAATTAATTTTACATTACATGAGTCTCAAAATGAATTCAAAATAACAAGGGAAATACTCTCACTCGCTCATTCAAACACAAACACTTAAACCTAGGAAAACGAAAAGAAATACTGGTCAGTAGAGGGGGGCAAGCGGAAGGAACTGGACGCCGGTGTAGAAAGAACACTGCGATACACTAAACCTCTTCACCGATTCACTGTCTAGGTGGAGATTTCAGGAACTCGCTGTACAACGGCGGCGAAAAGCTGCTCCTGGGCACAGCGAACCTGCTCTTGCGATGGCTCAAAACTGACTAACTTCGAATTATGAAAGAGGGCGAGGGCCGGCCGTGTTTGTTTCAACGGTCATAGGAAAGAAAGTGAGCGATATACGCTCACAATAAATCACTCAGTGAAGGTGCTAATGTCACTCGCAAGGATGATCACTTATGAAACAGTGAGAAATGTTCTGAAAACCGTCCCAATCGAGTGAATGTTGGGACGGTTGAACTGAGTGATACGCAGTTGGAATTCCACTAGAATTCGCGGTTTTCACACTGAAACAAAATGTCACGAACCCACAAATATGCTCGTGCAAATTCGTGACAGCCATCCAGCATTTACATTCACTGTGTTCATCTACCTTTCCTTCCATTTTGTGCATGAAAGGCTACCGAAACACCACAGTTGTTGCCAAATAAAACTGTTAGTGCATAACAATGCTGTGTGTGTGTGATATTAAGTGAAGTAAAACTTTTTGTATGTGAAATACTGATGTTTGTGACTTGGAAATAATGTCTAGCAAGGATGCTACCCCTAGTGGAAAGTGCAGTGCAACCGAGGGATGCCGAGGGCAAGCCTAAAAGAGTGTACATATTCTTTTAGATTTTAGGTTTCGTGATCAAGGGCACCCTCCCTATCCTCATTGAACCCATATTAAATTGACCTCTTCATAAAAAATGCTTTCACATGAGGTAAAGATATCATATAGTGAGACATGTTTGTAATCCCTGTTTATCCACAGAAGTTCAGCCACGACCATGACAGATAGTGCATGGTTTGATAATTTAATACTACCCATTCCCAAACCCTCAACAGAGGCTATAACCTCTACAAAGCCTGATGCAGACCTCTCTTATCAACAGGATTTATATTAAACAATTTTTACACAACCAGTCATAATATCAACATGATTTTCATTATCATAAATGGGTTTCTTTATGCATAATCTGCAATAAGCCTTCCTCATCTGCCTTGAATGGTTGTTCATTTAGAGCCAAGAATAATATGTTATTTACTAAAAATGAGAGCGATATGCATTGAGGGAAATGAGCAGAGCTTCAAGCCGGCGACTAGGAACATCACCTGCAAAACATGGAGACAAGCTGGCTCTGCCTGTATGCATATTTACCAAGGTATTTGTGAAGATACAGCTACTAAAAATATATATATTTTTTTATTTATATAAAGTGAGAATGAGACACTTAAATGGATATGAGTAGAACATGAAGCAGATAACTAACTACAAAATGTTATGTTACGCAAAGGAGATAGGCAGATCCCACCTGCACGCATATTTATACAAACATTTTATTATTTTCCACAGAGGAAGTTACAGACACTATGAATACTTTGTTATAAATTAAACATGAGAATGAGATACGTAGTTGGATGAGAGCAGAACTGAATGCAGGCATGTAGCAGCTATGTCAGTTAAGTAACACAACACAGACAAGCTGGTGCTGCCTGAATACATGACAACATTAAATTATTCTTCGCAGGAGCAACAGGTTCTTATAATATTTTGTTATTTGGGAGATGCATAGATCTCTGGTTCTCAAACTGAGAGCCATGGCCCCCAAGAGGGCCATGGGAGGCTTTTAGGGGAAGCCATGACGGGCTAGTGTAAGTAGTAAATCAGAATGTATCTACCTTACACTCAGGTGATGGGGCCACATGTTTAAGCTTGTCACCTTGCCCCCTCTCGCTTCAGTGTATATTTGCTACGTTTCTCCACATGGCACCAGTTGAGCAGGGCAGTATCTCCAAGGTGTATGGAAAGCTGATGACAGGGAGAGCTGGAGCTCCCGTTTCATCAGCCCTCAGGACTAGCTCCTGACCATCCCCCTTTCCTGAGCTTTTTCAGTGTTTCAATAAAAGAGAGTAGGCCAGCATGCTCTCCAATACAAGTTCCTCTTTCTGTCAGCACCAAACTACTTGTACATTACACACTACACTTACTACTCAAAATTAGCAAAATGGAGTCTCAGCATCAAGCCTCGGAGTCCCCAGGGAGGAGGACCTTAAATGCCCCCACCATCGGATTCTACCCCTCTCTTGGTGACGACCCAGCGAGTTGCCTGGAACCACTGTCTGACTCACTTCTTCCTCATTTCTGCAACATTTGCTGCTTTCCCTCTAACTTTTTCTGTGTTGAGCACCATCTAACCTTCTATAAACCTCACCTTCTCTTCCTAATTGTGATTCAGCTGTCTGAGGTGACTGATAGCAAACCCTTCTCTGTATCCTCCTACTTTCTCCATATTCATTTCAAAGCCAAATGTGGCTGTTGGGCATATGTATGCAACGATATATCTTGTTCTCATGTTCCTGAACTTGAATCTTCCGATTTCTCTACTCTCTAGCTCCGGCTTTCCTGTCACTGTTTGACTAAATATACCTGATATGGTTACTTATCCCCTAATTCTACTGACCATGAAAAAATCTTCGACTATCTTACTTTTAAGATGGTACACATTCTATCCATTTCTCCTTTCTCTGAAATTTCCTTTCTAGCAGATTTCAGTATTCACCACCATCTTTGGTTCTCTCCTTTCACTGACCCACCTGGTGAACAAGCCTACATCTTTTCTCTCCTTAATGACCTAGAACAACTTCTACGGCACCCTACGTGTATCCCTGATTCCCCTGGAGAGTTCCATCATACTTGACCTTTTCCTTACAACTAATCCTTCTGCTTATGCTGTTAATCTTTCCTCTCCGTTGGGCTTCTCTGATCACAACCTTATCATTTTAACCTGTCCTGTTGCTCCAATACTGCCTGTGGATCCTCCAAAGAAACGTCGGTTATGGCACTTTGGAGCCACTGATTGTGAAGCCCTCAGGCAATACTTTTCTCATTTTCTCTGGAATGATTATTCCTTCCACGGCCGTTTAATTTTCATCATTTACTCATGGGAAAGTTTTTAGGGATCGAGGCTCGAGACGGATCGTAATGCAATATCTGGCTCAATGCCGAATGTTGAGCCAGTTAGGTGGTACTGTGCAATATCTGGCAATTCACTTTATTTGTCGTATGCTTTGACTAAATTATGCCAGGTAATTGAGAGTTTACTGTACATGTTACATAAATGAATTTTCTGAAATTTCATTAAAATACTGCTGCAGGACCAAATTGAGCACCAAATCTGATTTCAGTGTGTGACTCAAGATGCTTAGGCATAAGGATCCACAGCCCTTAAACTGATAATATAGTTGTGTCCCCGTCCCCACACTGCCACAGGCTCCAACAGCAGTAGTACTATCGCGAACCCTAGTTTCTTTACACCCCTGGCTCAGTGGAGGTTCACGCCAGGGCTGAAGAATAGTGCGAGAGGACACAGTCTAGCAGTCGGAATGGCACACATCAAGCCCAACACTGGCACTGACTCCTGCCATATAACCACAGTCATGGAATATGATTGAAATATGTGTCATGAAATAAAACTGAAAAGGGATGAAGGCTTCGATATCTTTTATTGAACTCCTGTAATACTACTCGGTTTCCCATGATTATGTGAACATGGTTCCTGTTCGAATTATCTTTTCGAACAGGAACCAGTGTCCACAGTGCTCTCGGAGCACCAAGTTAAGTTCAAAGCAGTAACTGGTCAGGCTCTATGAGAAGGAATTGGAAGCAGCAAGAAGAATGTATATATAATACTGATATGTGCATAATGATACAGTATATCCGCCAAATTACTTGATTTAGTTTTTCAGTGTTGCAGTAATCACAGACTACAAAGCTACTTCGTAAGTACTGTGAACATTTTGAAAAAGATAGTTCGAGCAGGAACCGTGCTTACATGATGCATGGGAAACCGAGAAACATTCGAAGAGTGCATTAAATGATAAAAATACCTTCATCCTTAATTATATTTCATGACAAATATTTCAGTCATATTCCGTGACTCTGGTTATTTGGTAGGAGTCAGTTACAGTGCTGGGCTTGATGAGTGTTTCATTCTTTCATTGTGAACCATTATCAGACTGCTAGACTAACAGTGTCCGCTCTCCTGGCATTTCTTCAGCTCTGACTTTGTCTTCCCTCGAACCAAGGGGGTAAAGAAACTAGGGATCGCGATAGTACAGTACAGGAAGGACGTTGCCCAGTGAGTTTTTCTTCCTATGGTCAGCCTTTAGGTGTACAGCGCATAAGATCAGCCCAGGCGTCGTAAATAAACACTGGCTTCTTAAGTTCACTGTCTTCATTTTTTCAAATAATTACACTTAATGCTTTCCAACATCACAATGCTCTCAAGCACTGGAGCTATACAAACTTTACTAGCTGCAGTTTCACTTAATGCTTGACGACACTTAACTATTTTCACAAGTTCCGATGATATACAGACTTCAGTAACTCTTCACTATTTGCTAACAACACTTCACTGTTTTCACAAGTACCGAAATTTTACAAACTACACTGACACTGCACTGACACTCAAACTGAACTGAAAACCGATTAAACTCGCTCTAGTCTCCTCCCCATCCTTATATAAGTTTGCATTGTTCTGGATGTATGTTTTTCCACAGTTCTGATGTATTCAGAGACAGCACAGTTACCAACTTGGAGACAACCAAAACATGCAAGAGTTTTCTTACATAACACTGTAAATTATTTAGCATGCAAACTTAAATTACATAACACGCAGTCACATAAACAAACAATATAGAGAAAAAGGGCACAAAATGTAACGCATAGCTTACCAAACAACTAAGCTCACAAACAGCAGGCAAACTGGCAACTCTGACTCGTACCGGAACCAGAACTACCATACTGGAAGCGCCAAGAAGGTTCTCGATCACCTAGGCTAACTGGTAAATCCCTTTTCTTAACAATATGCACATTCTGAAATGAAGTGGATCATACCAACTTTGTAAAAATATCGAAAGGGGATTATCACATTTTCTCTTTTACCTAATAATACAATATTAGCAACCTTGCTTGCTGGAACATAAGATTTTGCCACCAGAGGGCCAGACATAAACAAATCATTGCTGTGTGTGGCTCATATTCCTGGTTTTTCTGCTGGTCCTTGCCTTGCAACACCCTTCTGTCATTGCAGGGAGCAACATAAAGGTCTAGTGCTTACTTCACCGTTGGTTGTTTTTTTCTGGTGTTTGGCCTTAGCCTGTAGTTTGAGGGGAAACTTCAGTATGGAAGACGGGGCCCCCCTGGTCGGGTTTTCTCGTTTCTGTGGATGCGCAGTACGACCTGTGTGACGTCATGGAAGCGTCACTCCACTTTCCCTGCTACCATTGGTTTGTTCTGTCGTGCTGGTGAAGCTGACACTGTTATCTGCCTAGGTGTGCAGCGTGAAGTTCTCGGGCCATGCATCCCTTGAGGACCTTGAAGCTGACCTGGCGCTGAGTGATGAGGACGAGATGACTCAGAGTGACTGGCCACAGCAACCACAAAGTAGTAGCAATGTCTCGCTAGCTGGGGAAGTAGCTACAGAACCAGCACTATCTGTATCTGCCACATCTCACTTTGTTGGCCAGACATCTTTCTCTGCCAAGGGCCTCGTGCATAACACCTCGGACAGCAACAGTGAGCCTTCTTCCCCTGCTGCCAAATCTTCCAAGCGACAGACTTCTGGTCCTCTGCAGAGGGCAACCTCCCTAGGATCCAACACTCCTCACCTCCTGCAGCTTGTTCAATCCCTCCAGGTTTCGCCATTGCTTCCTGCCTCTATGCCTCTGGCGTTCATGCCCAGGGCTGACTACATCAAGCTTTTGTTCAAAGATAACCCAACTGTGGACATCAAACTTCGATGGTTGTCTGAGGTCAACCGTACTTTTCACCTTGACCGCGCCCAAGCGGAGGTCAAGATGTCTGCAATCACTTCTCATATTGTTTACATCTCCAGACGTCACCGGGACATCACAGATACCGTAACTAAAGGAGAGTTCCTATCCCTTTCTTTGGAAATACAAGACTCACCTGAGGGGCCCCACAAGTTTCCTACTTACCTCCTTACATGTTATCCTGTCCGCACTGATCCCAACTTGGCCAAGGAGCTGTCAAGTGTCTACTCAGCCGAACGTTTCCACCAGAATGGTACTCCTATCAACCGGCCGGTAATCACCTGGAGCCTTCCTCACCTGCCACCACCAACTCTCACCTTTAGCTTCCTTCCATGCCTTCCATCTTGTGAGTTTTGCAAGATGAAGGGCGAGCGATTGTGGTGCTTTCGATGCTGGGGCATTGGTCACATCTCCCAGTATTGCTCTGTGCCAGAATGGTGTGCATGGTGCTCTGGCCAACACGACTTTCGAACATGTCCTCACTGACCCGCTCCGTCTGCTTCTGATACAGCCTCGATGCAACCCAACCCACCACCTCCAGATACCTTGCACTGGAAATGTCCCTGATGTCATCAAGAAGGGACTAACGTTTGGCATGGCTGCACTAGACACCGGGCTATCCCTGCCATCGTTGCCAAGGGTGGGGCTCCACTAGCGTCACCACCACCACCACTCCGCACTGCCGCTCCCCCTGCCTCCACTATCGATTTGGATTCAGCTGCAGTCGCTGAACTTCGTGATGCTGTTGCCACTCTCAGGACTCGGATTAGCTCACTTACGGCACGTTTTGATGCAATAGAAGGCCGCATTGATGACTTGGTTAGCAAGCAAGCCACACTTGAGACAACATTAAATTCACTGGTTGAATCACAACAAGTCATCATTACGACTGTCACCACCCTTACGGAGAAGCTAGACTCCATTTCACTCCCATTAGATGACGGAATGCTCCCCCCAGGGAGTCTTCCCCTCATGGCACGCCGCATAGCACTTCTCAAGCCACCATCACTTCCTCATCTGGCCCCCACAAACGTCATGGCAAAGTTCGGTAACATGGCACAACTGCATGTCATCTCTTAGAACGCCTGTGGTATTACTAACCAGTCTAAACTTACTGCACTCAAAGGATATGTATACAGTCACCACCTGGATATCATTTTCATTCAGGATTCCTTTGTTGGTCTTGCACTACTCAGGGTAGAGGCACCCACTCTCAGTGGTTGTTTCTTAAGTCCATTGAGTAAGGAATGGACTTGTCACGTATGTCCACTCTTCTATCCAGCACCTATTCCTCCAAAGCTCTGTAGATGACGAGACAACCTTCCAGCTTCTTGAGGTCACCACTGGAAGCGGCACAATTCTGTTATGCAACGTGTACTCTGCACCAGGCAGGTTGAATACAGCAGCTGTCCCAGCTCCCACCATCAATGGCATGAAATACATGGGGGATTATAATGCCTGACACCCTGCTTTGGGGGACCTTTCTGCCACCGTTAACTGTAATGGGACTAAACTTCTTGAGTATATTCATCATAATCAGCTCACCCGCTAGGACACTGGTGGGGCCACACACTCTCAAGGAGGCACACTAGATCACGTCCTTACATCCAGCCTCATGGCGTCCTGGTTCAGGTGTTCATCTATTCCTGCGCTCTTCTCGGATCACATTGTTCTCAGCCTTCATTATTCCCTCCCTGCTACACCTTCTCCGGTACACAGATGCACTTGCATTGCAATCCCACCCAAGTAGTGCCCTATATACATCTCCTATATGACCAACCTTCTTCCCACATTCGACCTTCATTGTCCCAAAAAGTTGTGTTCATTAGTTGTCAGCTCCACGCGTGACTTCTACACCCATTATGTCAGCAGGCCACACATTACTTGCCATCATGATGTCCACACCTGTACACTAGATAATCGCATCACCCAGGCAGAGAGGAAGGTGGTGGAAGACAGTTTTGCCTTTCAAAGACGACTTTCCTCCGAGAATCTCCATTGGTATCGATTGTCGAGGGATGAACTAGTTGCTCTCCAGCACTGCGTTTATATTGATATGTGGCATAAACTTACCGATAGCATCAACCATCAACGACTGTTGTTTCCATGTGGCGCCTTATCAACAAGGTTGTTAAGAAGCCCCCAAGCTTCCTCCACCACAGTTCAGCACAGTACGGACAGGATTTCGTAGATGCCTGGTCTGCACAGTCACGGGCTTTCGCCCTTCCCACACACATACAGGACGTACTCTCCACCCAGAAAAACTTTCATGCACTCCATCTCATCACTGCTTTACTGAGGACAGACGATGAGGATAGTGTGGCTATAACTGACGATGAATTGCAACAGGCCCTCGCCAGGGGTAGGGTAACGGCTCCAGGTGTTGATGGCATCACGTTTTCTGTCCTCCACGTCCTCCTGAAAGTTCCTGGTACTCTTCTTCTCCAGCTGTTCAGCCTTAGCATCCATCTGGGATATGTGCCACAAGCCTGGACCCGCAGTACAATCGTGCCTATTCTTAAACCTGGCACTGATAAATTCCGACTTGTTACCCTCACCTCCTGCTTCAGTAAAGTACTAGAACACATCCTCCTCACAAGACTTGTTTAGGCTGCAGGACAAGCTCTCGCCCCGACTGTATGCCTTTTTAACACAGCGAGGGACACATAACTGCCTCATGGAGCTATACACCCTCCTATCCCCAACCAGTGTTCTGGCCTTCATTGATTTAAAGAGTGGATTTGATGTCGCCAACAGAGACATCATCCTCGACCAGGTAGTGGATTTTGGAGTTAAGGGAAACCTGCTGCGATGGATACGTGGTTACCTGACTAATAAGTCCTCTCGTGTTCTTGTTAAGGGCACATACAACACTGCTAAGGATTTCGAGCTTGGTACTCCACAAGGTGGTGTCCTTAGTCATTTTTTGTTTAATATCCTCATACATCGTCTACTCACCCTCCTTCCTGACATCCCTGGAACCACGATTACTTGCTATGCTGATGACACCTGCATTCACTCAAATTCCCCAGCAGATCTGCAACGTTTCCTTCACTTGTATCACGAGTCGGCTTCCAAATGCGGACTGATTATCTCTCCAGCTAAGAGTAGAATCTTCACTGCCTGTCCAGCAAGAACGCTGCCTGTGTTCTCTGTAGGGGATTGTGTTATTTCTCTGTGCCCGCAGTAACTTTATCTGGGGGCACCTGCACAGATTTCTCCCACCATTCCTGCAAGATAACACATGCTGACCCGGCTACAGCGGCGCCTAACCTCTCAAGTGGCTCACTAATTATGTTGCTGGGGTGTCTATTCCTGTAGCACGAACCATATACATAATGTTCATTCGATTAGTTTTCATATTCTCTCCCCTGCTCTTTGTCAGCTTTCTAGAACAGCCTTACAACCTCTCGAGATGTTCCAAAATGCAGTAATGAGACTCATCCTGGGCTGCCCTGGCTCTGCCAGAATTGTCAACATGCAACTTGAACTCAACTTTCCACCACTTATTGAGAGAATATACTCCGTGGTTACATACTTCAGCGTTAAGTGCCTGCATTATCCTCACCTTTCTCGCCACTACTCTCACATCATTCGGACTTCCCTTGATCCCACTGCACCAAGGCCTCTGCTTGGCAGCGGTGGCTGCACACTAGTTAATACTGTTTGTTTAAACGTCCGACGGCTACACATCAACGTACCAGTGCTTGCTGAGGAGGTGTACTATGGCATTCCACATTATCAGACCCTTGTGCCTGCTGTCTCATACACTTGAAATGGTAGGGATTTTTAATTAAGCCCACCGCTCTTGCCACCAGTGTAATGGTAGGGATTTTTAATGAATACCACCGCTAGCCCCTATGTATTGCTTTAGAATTTTTAATTATATCTCACTGTTAAGACACCAGAGTAATGTTACGATGATTCTGATCCCACGTAACTTTGATGTCACTACAATCTCTCCTCTTACAACAATTTCTTATATCACCGCTTAGCGTTGGAGCGCAAATCACCAGGTTGCGCACTGAATTTAAGGTTGGGATTACAAGGGTGACAGTTGGTAATGGGAATTTAGTATCAGGTGAAGTTTCTATGCCGGTTCTAGTCGTCTTAGTTCAATTCAAGGTTGTATTAAAATTTATGGAGGATGGTAGGTGTGATAGCGTGATATTCTTTATGGCTAGCCGTCTCTGGACTAACCTTGAGCATAACACTTTTTACTTACCAACGTGCCTGCCATTAAATTACCAAGCCTGTTTTTAGTGTTGATCAAAAACCAACTGGGGTGTTTAAGTTCCCTTACTCCGAAATAGATACCAATGAATTACCCGACTTATGTCGAAACTGTAGGATCAGATTTCATACTGAATGGGTCAGCATGAATTTAGGTAGGCTTAGGTTCTCGAGTTGTTATTCTCCCTAGTACACCTTGTGGGCCGCCCCATACATAGCCATCAAAGAAGGGTAGTTGGAAACCCGAAGTTAAAGAGTATATCATTGATTTTAATCTTACCAAAAATTAGATAAATGCTTAAATCCATAGACTCATTTCCCTAGTTAACACTGATTTAATACCACTTGGAACAGAAGGACCATACTGGTTATGAATTGATGTCGTTCTCCTTGGTCACTGAAGGACTCGGGGAGGGACGATACCAAAACAATTTAAATACCACTTACTCAATAATACATCCTGCACCACTCTCCTACAATAACACTTTCACATCAATGATGAGACTTAATCATAACACTCAATTCAATAAATGGTAAGACCCAAAATGACCTAATTTAATATTTACACAACTTCCGAGAATTAGATTACCTTTTTAGACTAATGAAATACACTTCGATTACACTATTTCCCTTGTGACTTATAATACAGAAAACTCCTCGACTTAGGTTAAGGTACGTTGATTTAGATTTTTGCCTAACACAATGAAAGGGGGGGGGGGAAGTGTGTGGTATGTAAGTGTGGTGACGCATTTGGCAGATTTCGACGTGATTTGGTTTTCAAAATCTGCGAATCTAACAAAGGCGATGGAGTGAGTCACGCAGTCATATGCTCGCCCACGCCTTATATAACCTCAGATACCTCAATCCGATTGCATGCGAGGATGTTACAGCTTTCACGTTAACAAGTATGTCTCGCAACACTCACTTGGGTATTGACTTCTTTAGAGCTTATCGTATCTCACCAAGATTACACGACGATGGAGAAAATTTTAGCAGTATCGAGAATGATCACATCACTTAATATTAAGCCTTCGTAATGATGTTCGGATGCTATTTCATCAGTTAATCAACGTGGGAACGCACAATGATCGATATTTCGTGGTAACTAAATATATAGAATATTATGGACTGTTTCTCCCCTTCTGGCATTTTCTCAGTTAGCATTTCTAACACCAAAATGAACTGAGATCGAAAGATATCTTTGAATTGACTCAAATAAGAGGTTATGAAAATGAAGCCAATTTAAATGTTCATTAGCTCCGCTACCCGCGTGTTTTTATGGAGGGGAGGAGGGAGTGTGGTCGGCTGATGTAATAATGCGAATTACATGATACGTAGATGTTCACATCTAGCTTACCTCTACGATACAAAAAAAAAAAAATCATTCTTATTTTATACTTATAATACACTTATATTAGATTATAATTATTCACACATATTAAATTGTTTTTAAGTACTAAATTACAATATCTTACATCTAAGTTACACTTATATTACATCTTAACCTAACTTACTGGCACTACGCACTCCGGCCTCCAAGACTGACCTGCCTCAGCTTCAGAAACAGCTAGCTTTGGAGACCATAGGCAGGCTGTCATCCTCCCTCCCTTCGGCCCACCATATCTACACTGATGGCTCCCTGCAGGAGGATGGCAGTGCTGGCTGTGCTGTATTTTCCCCAAGTCTGGACCCACCTCAAAGGGGCTGGTTGGGCCATCGACTGTCAACCTCCTGAGCTCTATGTATTGCGAACTACATGGACTCCTTGATGCAGTTACTTCATTTATACAGACGAACAAGAGCGGCTTGATCATCTGTGACTCACAGCCTGGCCCTCCATGCCCTTTCTTCTCCCAGGCCTGCATATCAACACCTCATTATGTAGATACTTCGTCAATTGGCCATTGCCCGCGATCGTTCGCTGATGGTGCACTTTCTGTGGATTCCCTCTCATATTGGTCTCACAGCCAACAACACCACTGACCTCCTTGCAAGGACTGCCTGTGGACTGGATCCACCAGCTGTGGATGCTACTAACGTCTCCCCCATTTGCTACAAGCAGATAATACGCAGAACAGCCCCCTCCCCTATTCTCCACCATAGAAATGCTGAGAGGGCTCACAGTGCATCTATCCAACATTATGACCACTTTCTCTCTCGTCCCCATAGATATCGTCGCATGGTCTTAAGGTTTGTTGACATAACGTGGTGTGCGCCCTCCTCAGGCTGGGTTACCGACCTGCGTGGCAGGCGGCTGGGATGGGCAATGCACCTTATTTCTCCTCCTGTAAGCAGTGTGACACACCCAGTGCAAACACCTTTGACCATTAATGTCTCCAGGGTCCACTTGTCTCTGATTTAATACCACACGGACTCACATTAGTGGACACCTGTAAACATTTGTTGGAAGATGATAACCTAGATGTTATTCTCATGTGTCATCCACACTTTGGTGAGTGTTAATTTGTTATAGCTAGACAGCACGTCCTGCGTGGCACGAATTCTCCTGTACTCACATCATAAATGGCCGCATGGCACTGTAATAGGTTTGTCACCTTTGGGTGTGATAAATTAATCAAATCAAATCAATGCTGGAACATATTCCTCACCCACAGTTGTGGACACCTGCAGTTTGTAGCCGGCATTTGGCAAGTGATTTCACCCAATACAAAAAACTACTTGCCAAGTGAGAAATGTAATAAACAATTTTGTTTTATGTTCCAAGCCTTTCTTACTGCCCTGGCAGTGGCAGATATTCTGTTTTCTTGTAACTAAACAAAATTTTGCAGTTGGAAGAAACTATTGTAATTGCAGGAGTTAAGTACAGCCTTAAAGAGCTTAAAAAAAATAAGTGTTCTCTTAGCTTGATAATATTATGCAGCCGTGGCGAGAATAAAAATACTCAAGACTCGCCATTATGAAAAAGGTAAAACAGACTTCATGTATGCCAAATTTAAGTATTTACTCTGCCCAATGCCAGATTTTAACAGCCTTCAAAGGGAAATAAGATTCAGTCTGGCGCCATATGCCGTTACTCGTTACACGGAAAGGCTTTGCACGACAGTTAAATTTGAATTAAGCTTTGGTTAACGACAGACGATTTTACTCATTTCAGGAGAAAACCTCATCCAGCATCAAAATATGAGTATTATTCAAGCCAATACCAGATGATCTTGTTAGAAGACGAGAAATTTATGCCTTTCCTTGATTAATGATCCTTTAAAACTAGTCTATGCACTAAAGTCTGGGTTTTTCACTTTGGCTAATACTGGACGGGTTTGGCAAATATCTAATTATATTATGCGCTCAGTGGATATCCCTATGGGAATAATGGATGAAAATAAGCCATAATTCTTATAGCACATTCATTTTCACTTACCTCAGTATTTTACCAATAAAACAATTGCATGAAATACTATCATCATCATCATCATCATCCGGACCTCCTTTCCCACCCAAGGGCAAGGTGAGGAATAACAATGTCCAGACAGCACAAACTTGCCCAATCCAAATAGGCCACACTTCCATTCATTCATCATTCAAGCCCCCGGAATACTAGCTCCACCGGATACCCCAAAAACATTCACCACATTCTGCAGCTTCACACAGCGTATCCGATTGAGTTAATCCGGATGCTGCCATGCTCACATGGGGTGCCAAAATCCCTGATCTCGCACTTCTCAAAATTCATCAAGCCGGCTCGATCTCTTGTCAGTTCCCTAGCCTCACCGACTTCCAAACCTCTCTTTCTCACACACTCATCCACCATATCTTTCCACCTTCTCCTTGGCCTACCTCGCCTCCTCCCTCCTTCAAATTCGCTCAGCCATCCTCTCCACATGACCATACCATCTTAGTACACTCTCCTTGATTCTGGTGTCCACCGACTTCCTCACTCCACACCTTTCACGAATCACATTATTTCGTATCCTATCGACCCTCTGTACTCCACATACATTCCCCAGCAGTCCCATCTTCAGTGCTCTTACTCTTGACTTTTCATTTTCATGCCACACCATAGTCTCACACCCATATGTTAGAGTTGGCACAAACACTCCCTCATGTAAGCCTCGTGCAACTGCAACACTCAAGCCTCTGTTTCTTATCAAGGCCTTCATTGCACCAGCCTTTTTTCTTCCTTGTGTCACTCTACTTTCAACTTCTTTTGCACATTTTCCTCTCTTGTCTATCACTGTACCCAAGTATTTGAACTCTCTCACCAATTCCAGTCTCTCTCCATTCACTCTGACATCACATTGGGATTCACCTTCTCTCTCAATAACCATCACTTTACTCTTCTCCACATTTATTCTCAAGGCACGATCCTCACAGATATCAGCAAAACTCTGCACTACCCTACTGAGTTCTTTTCCGGTACGTGCAAGCAGTACTGCATCATCGGCATAAAGCTAATTTGAGATATTCCATCTATCACCATTCATTACCACTGCCATCCCTCTCTCCATTACTTGTGTTTTTACTTCTCTCATCACCCGATCCATATATATATTGAACAACCAAGGGGACATCACACAACCTTGACGCACGCCCACACCAATCGTGAACCACTCACTTAGATGCCCATTAACCCTTAAACTTGCTTCGTTACCATCGTAAAAACTCTTGACAGCACCTAACAGCTTGCCATCTACACCATACATGCGCAAAACTTTCCACAATCCCTCTCTCTCTGCTTTGTCGTATGCTTTTTCCAGATCCATGAATGCCATAAACACCTTATGGTCCTTCTCACAAGCCTTCTCCGCTACCTGTCTCACTCAAAATACTTGATCCACACGTCCTCTGCCACTCCTAAAGCCACCCTGTTCGTCACTCACTAGGACTTCTGATATGTCTCTTACTTTCTCTATAATCTTCCATATACCTTCCCTGCCACACTCAACAAACTTATGCCACAATAATTCTTGCACTCACTTCGCTCACCTTTATATTTGTACAGGGGTACATTCACAGCCTTTTTCCAATCTGCAGGCACAGTTTCACTCATCCATGCCTTCGTACATATCTCCAACAAGCACTTCATTCCACTCTCTCCACTACACTTAAGCATCTCTGCATACACCTCATCAACCCCAGCTGCATTCCCATTTATCAGCCGTTTCACAGTGCACTTTCCCTGTGCGAGTAACACGTCTCCTGGCACTGCATTCCTTCCCTGCACACCCCCAAAACCAATCATGTTTACAGCCGCTCTGTTCTCTCTATTCCCATTCATCAGGCTTTCAAAATATTCTTTCCATCTGGTCCTTACTTCATCTCCATGAGTTAGTAACATACCATCTGCATCCTTCACGTCACAATTCTTTTCGCTTTTAGTTCTACATTTCCGAACCTCTTTCCAGAATAACTTCCTATTTTCAGAATAGTTCGCATTCATTTTTCTTCCCATATCATCATTTACCTTCTTCTTTTTCCTCTTCGCTAATCTCTTTACGTGCTTCTTGCTCTCGATATACTCAGTACGTATTTCAACTGAACCCCTATCCTGTAACCACTTTAGCCACTTCTTCCTCTTTTCCTCACTGCTTTCTCATCCTCCTCATCCCACCATGACATACCCTTCTTTTTCGTTGATACTCTTGCCACACCACACACCACTTTACCATTCTTAACTAAGCAATCCCTATATGCATTCCACAGGCTGTCTAGATCCATTTCATTCCAGTTCACTGATTCTAACTCGTCCTCTACTTTGGTCTTGTAATCATCTGCCATGTTTTTGATCCTCAGTTTCTCAACTTTCAGTCTTTCTCCCTGACTGCTCCTCTCTTGATCCACCTCACTCTTCTCAGCTTGATCTTGCATACCACGATCATATGATCTGACAGACCTCCACATCGTCCTCTCACAGCCATCGTATCAGCAACCATTCCCATCGTCGACCTCTCTACGAGCACGTAATCAATCTGGCTTCTTTCCACACGATCCCCGTTTCCTCTATACCGCATATATAAATGTGCGTCTTTGTGTTTGAAATAAGAATTACAAATGCACAACCTCCTCTCATTACACATATCCTTTAGTCGATTCCCATTATAATTTTTTCCTGGTACTCCATAACAACCCATTATGTCATCCTGAGGACCAGTGCCTACTCTTTCATTCATATCCCCCATCACAGTTACTTTATAGCTCCTGGGCATTTCTCCCATTATTTCACCCAGCTCATCCCAAAACCTGTCTTTCTCTCTCTCACTTCTGTCCTCACACGTTGGATATGCAACAATTACTGCCACTTTCACCTTCTCAAACTTGAGCTTGACATACATAGCCTATACCTCGAGCTGACAATTTCTGTTGTCTCTCGTCCCCCTCTGCCACACCTCATTCATCATCAAAGCAACTCCTTCCTTACATCTTCCTCTCCCATTCTTTCCCGATCTTACACATTTCACACCCTCCCACTCCTCCACTTTGCACCTTTTCATCTTCGTTTCACACAATGCCATCACAGCATATCTCGCACTCTTGAACACGTTCACCACTTCCACTCTCTTGCATTCCACATGGCCACGCGAATCTGCCCATTTGGTTCGGGCCCTGGGCAGGTATTGGGCCCTCCGAGGCTTTCTGAAATGACCGCCATGATTAAGTGATTTTGGATAGGGGAATCTGGGGGACACTTAAACCCTGCCAGAAACCCCGGTTATATGGTTACTACCCAGCGTAATAAATGTTTTCCTGGGTACAGGAAACCATTTGGCTTGTCACTCAGTGTAGAGCTCATATGGCATCACTCTACATTGAGTGAGAGGATGATGGGCGCCCCCACCTACCACAATACCACTCCATCAAAAACCGAAGCAAATTCCAGTGACAGAGAAAAATTAATATTATCAAGGTTTGTGTGTGTGTGTGTGTGTGTGTGTGTGTGTGTGTGTGTGTGTGTGTGTGTGTGTGTGTTTTATCAAGACCTTGAGTTATATATAACTTCTTACCCCGTGCATTACCCCTAGTTCCTTTATTTCTTCAGTATACAGAGGCTCTTCCCACCTCTCTCTCTCTCTCTCTCTCTCTCTCCTCTTCGCTCTGGTAATAAATGAATCCTTCGACTCATACATTCAGCCTGTTTGATGGGTTCAGATTAATGGAAATCGAGAGTGGAGCCAAATCGGCTCTTTTTTGTTTGTTCTCAAATTGACCTTGTAACGTAAGCAATACAATGCAGTACGGTATTTATATTCATATTTAATATATCCAAAATATCAGAGTCGATCCCTGTCTATAGATAATACTCCAATTATAAGGAATAGAGTAAGTTTTGAGTTAAAGTGTTATATGAGAAAGAAATGTTTGGCACGCAACTATGGTAGCCACGATAGCGGACCTGACACATTCATAGGTTGGCGAGAAGGGTGGATCAAGACTGCTGTCTGCAAATTTGTGCAATCATAGTGTCTTGACATACGGTGAAAACATCTGATGAAACACTCAAGTCTTCGTGCGTTCTGCTTTGTTGCATGCGGGCGGTTTGCATCACTGACATGAGTTGCCATTTGCTCCAGGTGACGATGCTGTATGAGTAAGCATAATTATTTTTTCATATATTTTTTGATGGTGGTTTGGCCATGTGGAGAGGATGGAGAGTGAGTGACTAACGAGGAGAGTGTATGTGAGTGAGGTGGAGGAGGGGAGAGGAAGGGGGAGGCCAAGGATGAGATGGACGAGTGTAGTGGAGAGGTACATGAGAGAGAGGGGTGTGAGCTGGGAGCAGGGCAGTGAAATGGCGGGAGTCAGGGCGACATGGAGGCGATTTGTTTGTGGCCACCCCTTACGGGATTAAATCTGGCAATATATATATATATATATATATATATATATATATATATATATATATATATATATATATATATATATATATATATATATATATAATATCTATCTATCTATCTATCTATCTATATAATATCTATCTATCTATATATATATACTGTATGTATAATATCTATCTATCTATATATCTATCTATCTCTATCTCTCTCTCTCTATATATATATATATATATCTATCTATATATATAGATTATATATACTGTATGTATATATATATATATATATATATATATATATATATATATATATATACACACATCATCTGTTGTTCTTTTTAATATCATGTTAGGAGCATTGCAATTTTATTAGTTAAAGAAATGTTCAGATTTTGGTTCTACCTCTTTTTAAAATTAACTTCAGCCTAAATTATGCTGGTGATTATAAGCAGTGATTGTCATTTTCTTTCATCAAACAACGTTTTTATACATGAGGATGGAGTTAGTGTACAATGAGAAATGAGTATTTTGTTATGAGTGGCGAAATGAATCCCATAGGCTTGAGTTCTAACACATCACCCAGAAGACCGAAGTCTAAGCACAACTATTCGTGTGCTTCATTCTAGGTTCAGTTAATTTCTAACCGAATAACCACTGCTTACAGGTGCTACCTTCCATCGCTGTTATTATTTCTTCGTTCTGTATTGGTGTGATAACGCTAGGGTGACCTGAACAATGACCACTGTCAAACGAATTTTCCTCCCGAAAGCGCCTAATCGACCTTTCTACAGTTTTGCTTGCAGACTGTTTGAACTATCTCTTTGGCGTTCCTTCCTCCTAAATAACAGTATATCGTGTACTCTCTCATCTTACCAGTAATTTGCCATGTTATTTTGATCTCTCCATACTAAGGTAAATACTAGGCCTGCCTGAAATAATGTAGAAAGGTGTCAGATGATACGGCCAGGCAGTCATCGCCTGACCCAATATGGTTCCTATCCCGTCTCTCGGGCGCAGCAATTTTCGCAGATGAATGTTAAGCCTTCAGAATTAATTAGGTTCGTCTATATTATCATCTCGCCAGGAGCTGATATGAAGCCTGATGAAAGTCAAGCTACGCAACTACGAATATGTAGGTGTGGTAGAGCTCTCATAGTGTTTCACATGTTGCATTTAATCTTGGGTCATAACAGGGACACGAATTTTGTTTTTCACTGTACACTGGAAACCCATGTAGCATGGCAAATAGGAGTAGTAGCCTCGGAATTTATTGTGCAGTTTTTGGTGGCGCTGTATCAATTGATGTGGAGGAGAGTTTGAGCCTTTTGCAACGATCTATACCATTGGCACTAATAATGTCAGTAATTTAGAAATCAAAACCGAATGCCCAACTTCCTTGGAATTTAAAATACTCCATATTGATCTAACTAGCTACTTACTTCAATGATATTACTATGTTGACCCTCGGGCTGTGTGGTGCGGTGAGGATCTGTCCCTTCTCCCATTTGGGGCTAAGATACGAATGATTGTGTTTGAGTGGATGAGAACATTGGGAGTGTGTCGTCCTGTCTCGGCTACCTCCCTTTCCTTGGGGGAAGCAGCCTAGGTATATAGATAGATAGATAGCCTTCAACATAATGAGTTATGAATGTGTGTGTGTGTGTGTGTGTGTGTGTGTGTGTGCAGTCACAAGGTACGCAACCAAATATATATCCCATTCACGACAGAAGTACTATAGTATAATGACACCTTTCTTGTAGTAAATTATAAGTAAAGATGGAGCACTCAGAAAGTGTATCACCAGCAACCACTCACATTCTGACTGCGTTGTGATCAGTTCCTTCCACAGACTATACTCAAAATAAAATTACCTCTTTCTTGACTAACTCTTGACTCATGCACCATCTTTGGTTCAGATCAGACAGGATCAAAAGTATCTGTGGTGATTTTGTCCAGTAAACTTGACTTTTACCTTTCCAATTGGCCACATTGTTTAATTCCCAATTCTAACCGACTGTTCTCAGACACAGTAGGCCAACCTTCGGTGTGATGCTAATCAAGGCAACAGAGATTGATCCTGTGGCCTTTAACTTTTGACCTATTGTTCTCGAAGCAATAAGTTTACTCATTGGTTGACCTTCGACTGTTCCATCAATTTTATTTAAAACTGGATAAAAGCTCTTAGCTATATTGTTAGTGTCCACACACACGCGCGCCGATTAAAACAAATTTCGTTGCTTAGGGTTGGCTTACAAACAGGGGTTACGTGGGGGATTATGATTACTTGGTGCCGTCATTATTAATTACTGTTTCTCTGATCCAATGTTACCCTCTTCGGCACTGCCTTTTCGTTAAAGATCACAACACCCGCACCTGACATTATTATCTTCGACAGGATTGGGAGGGAAACACTTCTGGGTGGACGGTAGTGACCAAGTGACTGAGGGGGATTGGCGGTTCACCTCTACCGAACCCGTACCCATGGGCACACCCTTTTGGGAGGCCACACTGAATGGACAACAGCCAGATGATTTTAACGGTTATCAGGACTGCTTGCTTCTAAGTGTATCACTTTTCTACTACATGGATGATGCGAAATGTTCACTATCTACCAGACCTCTTTGTGAGCAGCCTCGTCACTTCAATGCCAGTGGTAAGTTTGTCTTTAATGACAGGTTTCACCTACCTGACATTGAATATTTGGTCTATTATACAGGTACATGATGAAGCTATATCTTACAGGTTTTGAAGAGTAACTGATCCTTATGGCCGAGTAGCCGACTCTGGAGAAGTGACCCAACCTCACACACTGCCACACGGATGCAAAAAGATGAGGAAGGTTTTTGGGTGTAGGAAGAGAAGTCCATAGGGAAATTGTGCTACAGTGGTTGTATTTGTGAATGAGAAAGTCTACTGAGTCATCAGAGAACCTCGACAGGATGAGGACATACGAAATAACATGAAAGGACATATTACTGCACACGCTAAAATAACCACCCCTGAGTGAGACTGAACCTCACTCAAGAAAACAGGAAGACAAATGTTACACACCTGGCCACCTGAGGCTACTCCCTAATAGTGATAATAATGAGTGTTTATCATCATCGTCATCATCATCATGATCACAGTCATTATTATCATCTTCATCCCTATCGTCCGTGTTTATATAAAATTCAAGTTTGTAGGAACAAGAAACATGGCAAGAATATGAAACTATCAACAATATTTTCTCATAAAAGCCTTCGTTTTCAACAATCTCTCCCACACAGTAACCACCAGTCATATGATCTTTCATAAATCTCCTCCACTGAGAGCATATCTATGTAGTTATTAACATAATCAAAGGGACACTTACCATGCTTTATGATTTTTCTTGCAGTATCTATTTATTGATATGCATAGTATATAAAATACCTGCTTTTTTCTTGCTTGCTCATATTGAGTACATAATTTTCCTCACATATTCATTCACTGTCATATACCGCGCTTTTTCTGACTACGATGCTGTCAGCTGCCTTTACAGTAGATTTATTTAGACAACCATTCAACTTCACATAAAGTGAAAAAATATACCATTTCAAATATATTTTCGAAATTTCATAATTATATATCCATGTTTCTTGTATATTACTGTTATCAGTTGAGTAGTGAGGTATCCTGTGAGAAGTGTCCACTACAAATGGACCTCTCTGAATAAGTAGTTCTACAGTACAAAGCAATGGTTCATACTTCCACAACACAACATCCCTCTTCAAATATTTTACAAGCCATATACCCTCTTCGCATAATCTGTCTATGACTGAAATGCGCTTACGAGTTTCTGGAAAACGTACAGTCTGTCTATCTATCTATCTATCGATCGATCTATCTATATCTATCTATCTATCTATCTATAGTACATTTTCAAAACAACTCTTAAGCGCATTTCAGTCATAGACAGGTTATTTTCATTCATTTGATGCTGTCGAATAACTTCCACTCTACTCTAACACCATAATTGTGTCTCAAGTACCGTGGATTATAATATACACCCATACTTCCTTGCTAACGTACTTCACAACACAATGACTTGTTTTTCGTAGTTGTTCTTGTTCCCTCTGGAATATTGCTTCTTTGCTGCACTGTTTAGAGTTCATACCCTACAGGAAACTACGTCAGTTGTTTACATGTCTAACTCAATTTAGTTTCATTATTCACTGACATGCTATAGATTGTTAAATTAGTTTTTTCAGTGCCGTTCACATTTCCTTTGTATGTTTGACTTGCGTTAAACTTATGTTCCCACCATGCAAATACTTTCCTTATGTTCCATTAATCATTACAACTTCCATGTACTCTATATATATATATATATATATATATATATATATATATATATATATATATACAAACTTAACTGATAAATCATATATTTCGAACTAATGCAGGTTATTCAGAAGATTGATGATTCACATCACAATATTTGAACCAAATTTAATGGCGTAACTTACAGTTGCTAAGATTTTGTGACATGTTACTAAAACTTCAAAAGGTGGATTTTCTTTTGTGGTCCTGTGGTGTTGCAAAATGAAGGTCCATTTTCTTTTTGTGCATGTAAAGACGCTTTTCAGAACGTCGGGGAAGAATAAGCTGGGTGAACGGCACAGAGGGCGAGCAGTAACACAAGTGTCGACTTGAAGCTTGGGCTCAGATAACATAATTCACATAAATTCATGAATCATAAAATTGGAACTATCTGTCTATTGCCAGGCGCCTTAATCCCGTAAGGGGTAGCCACAAACAAATCGCCTCCATGTCGCCATGTCCCCCGTCATTTCACTGCCCAGCTTCCAGCTCACATACCACTCTCTCACATGTATACTTCTCCACTCCATCCCTTCATCTCATCCTTGGCCTCCCCTTCCCCCTCCCCCATTCCACATCGCTCACATTCATTCTCGTCGTTAGTCTGTCGCTCTCCATCCTCTTAACATGACCAAACCACCTCAGTGTGTTTCTCCTAACGATTTCTATCACATCCACATCCACACCACAATGCTCCTTATTTCGCCATTTGTCAATCTCTCCATGTGACTCCAAATGCTCCTCTCAAGTAACTTATTTCCACTGCTCTCACACGTTAGAACTGGTATCACAATACTATCATGGTGTGACTTTTTTACTTCCATGCTCACTTCCCTCTTTCTTATCACTGCTTTCATAGTACCAGCAACCTTTCTTCCTTACTGTACCCTTTCAAGCACTTCACCCTCCAAACTTCCATCTTTACTCATCACATTTCCCATTTCCTCATCATCCAAACTCACTGTTTATCCAGTACCTTCATTGCCTTCGAAGACCATAACTTTATACTTCCCTATATTCACTTTTACATTCCGTTTCCTAGACACTCTTCTTTCACTCCCCCTTAGTCTTCACGAAACAACACAGTATCATCTGCAAACAACAGTACTGGGAGTTTCCAAATGCTACCCTCTCTTATTAGGATCATTCCAACATCCAATGCCCTACCTTCTATCTCTTTTATAACCCCATCCATATACAGATTGAAAAAACATTGAGACCTGACACATCCCTGTTATAATGCAACATTCACACACACAAAATAGATCACTCAGTTCACAATTCACACGCACTGCAGCCTTAACATCCTCATAATACTCTTCATGCCATTCAACAACTTCCCCTTTACTCCATATATTGTTCATATTTTCCACATTCCTTGTCTACGCACGTTGTCATATTCTTTCTCCAAATCCATGAAGGCCACATACAATCTCTTTCGCATCTCTAGAAACTTTTCCACTAAAGACCTACGAATAAAACTCTGATCTAAAAAATCTTTCCCTTCCTAAAACCTCACTGTTCTTCTCCACTTCCTCTGTTATTTCCCTGACTAAGTCAATAAGTACACTACCAAATATTTTTCCTATTACACTAAGAAGACAAATGCCCCTATGATTATCAAACACTTCTTTTTCCCCTTTTCATTTGCACAGGGGAATAACTATACCTGACTTCCAATCCTCCGGGACTCTACCTCACTCCCAGGCCACTCTGCACATCTTCCATATCCATTCTACTACTATCTCTACCCCATGCTTCAGCATTTCACCACACACTCCATCAATTCCTGGGGAATTTCCCAATTTGACTTTCTTCTTTGTTCCCACTACTTCCATCTTACTGATTTCTTCCTCTCTGCTTACCTCCCTCCTTGTCCCAGCCATTCCACATCCACTTATACTCACATCGCTTTCATTATCCATGTTTAACAATGCCTTAAACTGTTCTCTCCATCTGCTCACTTTTTCTCCCTTTTCTGCTGGCAATCTACCATTTTTATCTTTCACTCCCCGTCTAACCATTTTGTTACCCTACCTAACTCTCATTACCTCTTTCCAGAACAATTTCTTCCATTCTCTCCACATTATACTCAAATTCCTTCCAAATTCCTCGTCCAATATATTTTTACTCTCTTTTATTTATCTTTTCATTTCTCTTCCTCTCTACATCTGACTCTTCCGTCTGTCAACTTCCTCCGCGTCCCTGCTTCCCATCCACTCACTATGGGGTTTCTTCTTTTGCACCACAGCATGTGTCACCTCTTCATTTCCCATGCTGTTCCTTGCACCCCCTTTCATCTTCTCATCCCACACACCACCTCACAGTAACAAGATTGTTAACATTTGGAATAAACTGCCCAAGGATGTCGCTGATTGCAGTACAGTGCTGACATTCAAAATTCGCTTGGATAAGTATCTCGCTTCAAATCTCAAGCTAAACAACTTCATGACTGCATAATAATATAAGCTGTTTTTCTCTGTTTCAGATCGTGATGAAAGTATAGCAGGGCAATGCTATGTAATTTATGATAACTGTGGCTTATTGACACTTGTAGTGTATATAGTAGCAGAGAATATAGTTTACCACTTTTCAGTCTTTCCTATGAAAATTTCATGTCAGCCTCTCCATGCTGCATGGTGGTCCTTCTCAATTTTTTCCTGCCAGCTTCGACTGGAGGGTTTGGTGGGTGGGGGAGAGCCTTCTTTCTTTACCATCCTTACTTTCAACATGTAGAATTAGATATCACAGTGATAGCCTTCTCTGTAACAAGCAGCCTCGAAAGGACCATTATGTGTGTTACTGTTTGTTTTCCTTTGTACTCCTTTGTACACCCACCATAATTCTCATTACTCGCCACGTATACCTATGGATCAATTTGTGCCTAATGAGGGTACTGGACATCACCAACCCCCTCCCCGTACAGATGTCCACTAGAACACTGCCATTCTCATTCAGTTCTGCAGGAACACCCCACTCACCAACTACGTCATCGACCCTCAAATTCCCTATATTTCCATTCATATCTCCAGTCAAAAATACTCATTCCTTTCAAACTTTTCCATGTATGCTTCCATTTTGTCCACAACTCTTCTTTCACTCTACTTTCACGATCTTGCGTTGGCGCGTGCTCGCTCACACACACACACACACACACACACACACACACACACACACACACACACACACACACGCAATCGCCCACATTTGTAGTCCAACTTTTAGTTTAACCCACACAGTCCTTGGGCCAAATGATCCATACTTCCTTATGTTCTCCATTCACTTCTTGTACACAACAATAAATACTCCTTTTGCCCACTCATTCTCACGTTTTCCCGAGCATATACCCCATCCATATTCCCACTTTCTCACACTATCACCCCTCCATTTAGTCTAAGTTAATCCACAAATGTCCACTTTTGCACCTTCAGGCACCTGGACAATCTCTCTCTCTCTCTCTTTCACCTCATCATTCGCATCTCTTACATTCCATGTCGCAATCTGTATAACTTCCTTTGTTCGGTCATTAGTCGTCACCTGTTGGTCAGTCCTGGTCCGAGGCTTCTTGTTTGTATTTTTAGTTAGTTGTTTTCCGGGGAGGGTCACTAACCCTCCTCCAACCCACTTTTTGTTACCTAGGGAACACGTATTGGTTGTGTATGAGATTACCACCCAGCGTTGTAAATTATTTCCTGGTTTCCAGGAAATCATTTTGCTTAACACTCAGTGTAGAGTTACCCTAAAATAGAGTACTGCTACATTAAGTGGGTGGATGATGAGAGCCCCCACCTACCACACCTAATGATATTTATTCAAATTGATCGATCCGTATATGTATAAAACACAGTTATTGTCTGTCTGTATGTCTGTCTGTCCTCTATGAAAATCGAGGGGTATGCATACAGAAACCTCTAAACGGCTAGAATAGATGTGCCTTATTTTGTTGAATATAAGTACGATAATGTACACTGCAGCAGCACATTCCCTCGCGCCCTTGATACGCAATTTGCAAACATCCTGTCAGCAGTGAGGACATGTGGCAAAACGTGCCTATACTGTAGGTGAGGGATCAAGTGAAAATAGTTATTTACCTTAGACAGATAGAGAGAGACAGGCACATAGACATACATTATATATATATATTAATATCATCAGCCATTTGAGTATCCACTGCAGGACCGGGCTATCCCGACAGAAGTCGGGGCGATACAGCCAATGTATCTCTACCAGGTGGTTTAGGCTGTCTGGTAGAGATTGTCTGTAGGGTGAGAAGTGCTTGTAAGTGTAACTGTAGTGTTGGAGTGGCTTTGGATGTGTGTGTAATCTGTGAACCAAGTGTAATCGGCCCACACAAGCCGACTGGGTGCAAGCATACTTTATAGTAAGCGACATTGGTTCAACCACAGCACCCCTTGTGTCTGCCAATGCAGTACGTGGCAAGGTAAACACTCCCAAATTTTATTACCCTGGCGGGGCGCGAACCCTGGCTCACTCGTGTACAAAAACGCACACTCTACCACAGGGGCTTTACACATATATATATATATATATATATATATATATATATATATATATATATATATATATATATACATACATATATATATATATATATATATATATATATATATATATATATATACATATATATATATATATATATATATATATATATATATATATATATATATATATATATGAGGCGGTAGCACGGGCCGAACAGGGTAGTACTCCCGAGGGGAATGGGAATGCTGGTGATGGAGAGAGCTGGAGCTCCTGTTTCACTAGCTATCTAACCATCCCCCTTTGCTGACCTTTTCAGTGTGACAGTAACATGGAGAGTAGACCAGCATACTCTCTCAAACATTTCCTCTAGCTGTCTATGCACTACAGCACATGCACTTTATATTTCACACAACGTATCCCACTACATTACAGGTGTTGGCGCCGGCAAGGGCATGCGGCCAGTAAACTTTGCCCCTGCTACCTAGTGGCGGACTTCTGGGGGGAGGTGTGGTGGGGGGTTCCGCCGGCATAGATCCTGGGTCCAGGGCGAGATGGGGCTCGGGCCTGTGCTAGAGGGTACAGGGCATTGCAGTTCCCAGGCTGCCGCTTCCGCCCAATAGACAAGGGCCTGAACCTGGGGGTAGCGCCCCAGGAGGCTGCCCTATCAGTGGGTGTATAATGGCAGGATAGTTGCAGTGCCAAGGCGCGCTTGGAGGGTGTCCCTGCAGCTGTCCTGGTAGGGTGCCCCGAGGCCACTACCACAGCCACTGGTAAGCTGGTGGGCTAAGGGTCCCATATCCATTGCCTGGACCTGGGACTGTGCAGTGAGTGGGGCCTGTGCTTTGTCTATCCCCCTTTATTAATATTTAATACTGAAGATGACAAAACAAAATAAGTTTCAAAGCAAGCCTGAGGACAGTAAATCACCCAAGGGGATCAGGGTGGGTTCATGGAATGTAGGAAGTTTGAGGGGAAGAGCGGGGGAAGTCGTTGAGGCATTCGGTAGGAGGTGGGTGGATGTTGCGTGTTTGCAGGAAGTCCAGTACAGGCGTGGATCAACCAGAAAGATTGTTTGGAAGGACTGTTGCTATAAGTTGTTTTGGCAGGGGGGACAGACGGATATAGAGGCGTTGGTGTGATGGTTGCGGAGAAATGGGTGGAATATGTTATGAATGTTTTGAGAGTAAGTGACAGGATATTGGTAGTGAAAATTCTGTTGGGTAGAAAGATAGCTGCAATTATATCGGCATATGTTCTACAGGCAGGATTGGATGAAGCAGAGAAAGATAGATTTTGGGATGATTTAATACGTGTAGTGGGTGGTATGCGGGATGATGAGATAGTGATTTTGGGACGGGACTTAAATGGTCATGTAGGTGAAGCAGCACAACGTTATGAAGGAGTGCATGGGGGATGTGCATATGGTATAAGGAATGCAGAAAGGGAAAGGATACTCGAGTTTGGGGAGGCAACGGACATGATTGTGTACAACACATATTTTAGGAAAAGAGACAGTAGGTTAATTACATATGAGTCTGGGGGAAATAGCAATCAGATAGATTATTTTCTGGTTAGGAGGGCCGATAGGAGGTTAGTGAGGGATGTTAAAGTTATAGGAAGTGAGGAGTGTGTGCAGCAGCACAAACTATTGATTTGTGATATGGTGCTTAAAGAACAAGTGATGAAAAGGAGGACTTATGTACCTAGGAGGAAAATATGGAAGCTGAAAAACCAAGTAGTAAGGGATGCCTTCTATAGCGAGTTGAGGAGAGTGGTGGCTGAACAGGGAGCTGTAGACAGAGGCGTTAATGAACAGTAAAGAGCCCTCAAGAACAATTTCTTGAGAGTTGCTGATGTAACATGCGGTTGGACAAGAGGACCACCAAGACATAAAGTAACTTGGTGGTGGGAAAAGGGTGTAGAAGCTGCAGTTAAGGAGAAAAGAAGGCTTTTCCGGGAATGGAAGAAGGGTGGTAGCGAAGAGGAATATTTGGCTGCCAAGCGAATGGCTAGAAGTAGGGTATACAGGGCAAAGTCTGAGTCACAAAGACTATTACTTGATAACCTAAATCATGAGGAAAGGAAAAATATGATATTTAGGGTGGCAGGTCAGGTGAAGAGAGATAATCGGGATATTATAGGTGAGCAGTGTGTGAAGAATGATGAAGGAAGGGTAGTGGTGAACAGTGAGGATATTAAAGATGCATGGAGAGAGCATTATAACCGGTTGTTGAATGAGGAGTTTGACTGCGACAGGGAAGGTTTGGAGCCAGCAGATCCAGTGTCTGGCCCTTGGCCTTTGATTGATGCTGCTACTGTGAGTGAGGCAATAGGCAGGATGAAGGTGGGGAAGGCAGCAGGTGTGTCTGGGTTGACTGCCGAAATGTTGAAGGCCTCAGGCGATATAGGGGTGAGGTTAGTCACTGACCTGATAAATAGGATTATTTATGAGTGTGTTGTCCCAGATGATTGGCTGAAGAGTGTAATTGTAAATGTGTATAAAGGGAAGGGTGATGCCCTGGAAAGAGGAAATTATAGAGGTATAAAGCTTTTAGATCAGATAATGAAGGTAATGGAGAGAGTTTTAGAAGGTATGATTAGAGAAAGAGTGAATATTGATGAGATGCAGTTTGGGTTTATGCCAGGTAGGGGGACCAATGATGCTATATTCATTGTTCGACAGCTTCAGGAAAAATATATTGGTAGGAGAAGGGATCTTTATTTTGTTTTTGTTGATTTGGAAAAGGCCTTTGACAGAGTCCCTAGAGAGGTGGTGAAGTCGGCAATGAGAAAGCTTGGCTTGGAGGAGTGGCTGGTTAGGGTGGTTATGGCTATGTATGTGGGTGCTCACACCCAGGTAAGAGTGAATGGAGATTTGAGTGACGAGTTTTCCGTGAATGTTGGTGTGCATCAGGAGTCAGTCTTGAGTCCCATGTTGTTTATTATGGTACTTGAAGCCCTTTCGTGTGACTTTAGAAAAGGACTCCCATGGGAGTTGTATGCTGATGATTTGGTGTTGATTGCAGAGAACAAAAGGGAGGTGGAGGAAAGGTTTAGGAAGTGGAGAGATGGTATGGGGCACAAGGGCTTAAGGGTAAATGCAGACAACACAAAAGTGATGATATCTAGGGTTGGTGGCGGTACTGTCAAAGACAAGGGAGAGTGGCCATGTGCAGTTTGCCACAAGGGCGTGGGAAGTAATTCCATTTTGTGCAGTGTTTGTGATACATAAGAGATGTAGTGGTATCAGAGGTAGACTGTGAGATAATGCTGATTTTATGTGTACGGTGTGTCGGGGTGAGCAGGTGGAGATTGTTAGATGTGAAAGGATTGAACTTGCTGGTGAATCTCTTGAGTGTGTGGAAGAGTTTTGTTATTTGGGAGACATGTTGTGTGCTGGAGGTGGGGCTGGAGCTAGCTCTGTGGCTAGGGTGAGAAGTGGTTGGAAGAAGTTCAGGGAGCTCTTGCCTCTCCTGACATTGAGAGGACTCTTCCTACGTGCTAAGGGGTCTTTGTATGCAGCATGTGTTAGGAGTGTAATGCTGTATGGTAGTGAGACCTGGGCAGTGAAGGAGGAAGATATGCACCAGCTCAGACGTACAGAAATGACAACGATTAGGTGGATGTGCAGTGCATCCCTGTGTCCAAGGCCTGGAGGGGCTGGGTTTACGATGGAAGAGTTGAGAGGTAGGATGGGACTGGACTGTATTGGTGTCGTGATGAGGAGAGGTAGATTGAGATGGTTTGGAGATGTGGAGAGGATGGGGGATGATAATTGGGTGAGGAAGGTGAGAAGTGTTAATACTGAGGGTGGACTTATGAGGGGTAGACCGAGAAAGACATGGGACGAGGTCATTAAGTGTGACCTCAGGGTTAAGGGACTGAACAGGGAGGCTGCAATGGATCGTGCAGCGTGGAAAGCCGCCATTGGGTGACCAAGGCCGACACATGCAAGCATGTTGGAGCCTTTTGAGTATCCACTGCAGGACCGGCCTATCTCAACAGAAGTGGGGACGATACAGCCAATGTATCTCTACCAAGTGGCTTAAGCTGTCTGGTAGAGATTGTATTTAGGGTGTGAAGTGCTTGTAAGTGTAATTGTTGTGTTCGAGTGGCTTTGGATGTGTGTGTAGTCTGTGAACCAAGTGTAATCGGCCCGCGCAAGTCGACTGGGTGCAAGCATACTTTATAGTTTATGGTTCAACCACAGCATCCTTTGTGTCTGCCAATCCAGTACGTGGCCAGAACGCTCCTAAAATTTATTACCCTGGCGGGGCGCGAATCCTCACTCTCCAGTGTGCGAAAAAGTATATATATATATATATATATATATATATATATATATATATATATATATATATATACACAAAAGACAGTATATATTTATGGATGTAAGATGCTGACTGTCATTGATATATATGCATGGCATAGGCTTAAATTACTGTCAGGAAAAGACATGGATGTGATGGAAATGAAGAGCATAATATGTTTTATGAGTAGTAATATGTGTTAGAGAGAGAGAGAGAGAGAGAGAGAGAGAGAGAGAGAGAGAGAGAAGCAGGCGGTAATACCGGTATGATGACGAAAAAAACGAAAAGGGTATGTTAAAATGGTATGAGTATCGAGAGAACCAGTGGGACGAGGCTGATAAACATGTGCTCAACAGAAATAAACATAAGAGAGTACGGAGGGTGAAGAAGAGATTTTGAATCATTTGTTCTGTTATCAGTGATAAATTCTAATCACGGACAGATATTTTACTTGACCTTTATCATATTAAAAGATATGCTGTGCAACTTTTATAGCTGACAAATTAATTTAAATCTAACCTTCTTTTTTTAACTGACCCTACAACACCCAGAAACAAAATCATAAGCAATACTATGCTGTTGCAGCCCTCCAGCTGACCAAGCACATACCTCCCACCTCTTTGCATACCTAAGCAGGCGCATGACAGCCCTCATCCCCTCCTCCATCTTTTATTTTAAAGGTGGGCGTAAGGAGAATGCCATGAGGACACGTAACCTGGGCCTTTTAGATTGCATGCAGAGGTTGCACTGAAATACCTGGATTTTTTCTTTTTCAATACTTTCAAAAAAATTGCTTAAGACACAGCATTCTACCTATCAAAAGGCACCAGGTCACTATAAGACACATAAGATTTCATGGCTGCAGTGGATACATACTGAGTTTTGGCCCGGAAATGAAATCTCCATGCCTGGCCAGCCGCCCTGCCGCCCAACTCTTATGGACGATCACTTACTGACCCCTTTGATAACAATACCCTCCTCTGACTCTGTCAGGTGGAGGGTAAAAGAAATACTTCTTCAAGGGGAAGCATGTGTCATTTGATACGATAAATCAACGAATACGTATTTTAGATACCCTGTACATTTTAAACACAAGTTTAAATTTGATTTTTCTATAGTCACTAATACTTTTACTTAATTAGCAGAATATACAGTACTTCAGAAGTCGTTTTCCTTAGAAAGTGTAATATTAGACTATACCGACTGTACACTGACCTGAGATCACAAAAGAATAGGCGAACCAATATTCACAAGTAACTTTATTTGTCCAACCCTGGCTAGATTCAATTGATCTCCCTAACTTAAGTCAGAAAACATAAGCCTGGACAGTTGTAGTGCTAACATGTTGATAATCAGCTGTGGAGTAAACGAAGAAATTAACTATTATGTTGCTGCTACTGCTTATACAAACACATAACATTAGTGTCCAATATTATTCCAGAATTTTTCATTAACACTGTCTCTACACAGTGTCTATGTCGGTGCCTGCTTTGGATTGCCCGCCCTTCTTTGTAACCGTGGACGGCTTGTGTCTGGCCTTTATGACCTGGGCTGACCAGACCTGGACCGAGGCCAGACAGTCGTGCCACGGGCTGGGCGGGGAGCTGGCTGCTGTTACAAACATTGAGCACCTAAGAGCCATATACCTCTACCTCCACCAGGAAGGTATGTGATCGTTTGTTTAGTCACTCAAAAGTTGTGGTCCTTACCCATCCAGCCCCTCACTTTTTGATGTGGTAACACTGTAAGTCTTGCAGCTTCATACGACTCAGGTGGTATGCTGAACGTTGAACGTTTGTACCTGTATGAACCCCAGTCTAAATAGTAGCATCACTTCCTACACTAGGAATTTATATACTCAGAGGTGTTGCTGGCCATAATCAAATGCAATACTGAGAATGAATACTGAATGCTTAACAAATTTAATTATTTCAATTTGGAAAAAAAGGTTCAAGTTAAAGTCATGCATGTTTCGAACAAGCAGCAGATTTCTATGGAAGACGGATTGAACGAAGGGGTTAGTCGAGGGAAAGGGGCCGAACGCCGAAGCAATCACCCAGAGCAATGTGTAGTAATTTGAAACTAGTTTAGGCAAAAAAAAAAAAAGTGCAGTGAGGAAGGAGGTGTCCTGTCATGAGGCTTTGTTTTGCAATGCCCGAAGTTTACATTCATATCAAAATTTTCGTTCATGTAACACATAGAGATGGTGTGAAATTTTAACATTGTAAGAGAACGTCCCCCTTCCATGACTACCATAGCATGCCACCACACATTATCACACAATAAGAAGCCAACACCGAATATCGTACCACAGACTAGACCAAAAAACACAGGATATAACATCACACAGTACTCAGTACACCATACCTTGCAAAGCACATGACACAACACTCTACTCCAAAACACACTACACATCAAAGCATATGACACAACACCGACTCAGAATCAAAGAGAACCCCACCACGTGACACACATGACAAAACACACCACACCATGCATATCACACACACACACACACACACACACACACACACACACACACACATTCCGACAAAACACACCACACAATGCATATCACACACACACACACACACTCACACACACACACACACACACACACACACACACACACACACACACACACACACACACATTCCAACAAAACACACCACACAATGCATATCACACACACACACACACACACACACACACACACACACACACACACACACACACACACACACACACACACACACACACACACACACACACACACACACACACACACACACACACACACACACACATTCCAACAAAACACACCACACAATGCATATCACACACACACACACACACACACACACACACACACACACACACACACACATTCCGACAAAACACACCACACAATGCATATCACACACACACACACGGACACACACACACACACACACACACACACACATTCCGACAAAACACACCACACAATGCATATCACACACACACACACACACACACACACACACACACACACACACACACACATTCCGACAAAACACACCACACAATGCATATCACACACACACACACACACACATCGCACACACACGATAAACCACACACACACACACACACACACACACACCATCACCACGCACGTCGCAAACACACGATAAACCACATCACACCACGCACATCACACACACACACGACAAAACACACCACACACACGACAGGACAGACGAACATCACACACACACGCACACACACACACACACACACACACACACACACACACACACACACACACACACACACACACACACACACACACACACACACACACGACAAAACATACCACATCACGCACATCACACACATGACAATATACCACGCACATCACGCAAACGACAAGACACCACACACATCATACACACGACAAAACACAACATATCACACACATCACACACACAACACACACCTTACCACACACATCACACACGCCAAACCACATCACAACGCTAAATCACACCATGGACACCGTCAAACCATACCACACCACACCACACCTCACCACAACACAAACCACATCACACACTACAACGCCAAACTACATTACACACCCCGCATACGCTACACCATACCACAACACATCTTTCTTAACTACGCAACACACACTACATCACACAACTCTACGGACAAGGACACACACCCACAAACATTCAATTACACCACACCACACAACAAAACTGAGACAGCAAGCAATCCATACAACATCCAGTCACATCACACACTTCACACCATACCACACTACACCACTCCACACCACACACACCACACCATACCACACCACACACAAAACACCACACCACACACACCACACCATACCACACCGCACACACCACACCATACCACACCGCACACACCACACCATACCACACCACACACAACATACCACACCACACACACGACACACCACACCAAACAAAACACACCACACCACACCACACACACATTCCCGCCAGCCACACATTCATACCACACCACACCACATACACATTCGCACCAAACCACACAACACAACACACATATGGCACCGTTCCCTGCTGTCCAAACTCCCTTGCTATGGACTAACGTCTTTTGTTCCCTTGATTTCTTCATATCTTAGTGACGGGAAAATAAGAGTAAAGTATATGATGTATATTCCAATTTCCACTCAATTAACGCCGGCGTGCCGCAAAGGTCAGTTCTGGCGCCAACCCTATTCCTGGTTCATATTAATGATCTCTTATCTGTCATCCGCAATCCCATCCATTCATACGCAGATGACTCAACACTACATAGTTCATTCACACTCAGACACCCATTTGCAAAGTCTAATATCTCTACCTCTCAACTCAGTACAGCCATCTCCATAAATCAAGACCTATCTACGATCAGTAAATGGGGAGAAAACAACCTTCTCTCTTTTAATGCTATTAAAACTAAATATATGTAATTTACTAATAGACAGATATTACCAGATTCGTCCATTACCTTCAGTGCCACTAATATTCCCATCTCCAAAAGTATTGAAATTCTTGGCGTCTCACTTAACAATGCCCTCACGTGGACATCTCATGTTAGATCACTTGCTAAAACCGCCTCACAGAAACTTGGATTATTGTACAGAGTCCGTAACTTCTTCGCTGATGAGCATTTGGCTATAATTTATAAGAGTCATGTGCGCTCTCAGCTTGAATATTGCTCACCCTTGTGGAATGGTTGTGGAGAGGTTGCATTAAAAAAAAAAAAAAAAAAAGATAAAATTCAGAACAAAGCTGTTAGAATTATTAACAATCCTGCCATTACAAATAAACTACCTCCCCTGCAAGTAAGAAGGAATGTTGCCTCCCTTGCATTATTTTACAGATATTTTTATGGCAAATGCTCAGACGAAGTTGCGTCCATGGTGCCACCTCTCCATGCCTTCCCTCGTGCTACACGGGCATCTGGTAGCGCTCATGACTGGAATGTCACTCAACCATATTGCAGAACTTCTGCCTATCAGAATTCTTTCATTCCCCGAACTGCATCTCCCTGGAACTTGTTTCCCCAGAGTTGTTTCCCTCCAAATTTTAACAGACAGCTGTTCAAGTCTAACTGTTACAGATATTTTATGAACAGAGGACACCAGTAATTTGGTGTATGGATTATTTTTTTTTATTCATTTGTTCTCCTTCCTCTGTTCCGTTATTAAATATATATATATATATATATATATATATATATATATATATATATATATATATATATATATATATATATATATATATACATTCACACTGCATCACACAATACCACACACACATTCACACCATGCCAAACCACACCACACACATATTAACATCACACCACACTACACCACACCATACACACATTCCCACTACACGCCACATACATCGCACCTTTCATACACGTTTAAGCACATATCGCACCTTTCATACCACATCACACCACACACCAAGTATCACGCAAAATCACACACACACACACACACACACACACACACACACACACACACACACACTTAAACGAACACACATACACACACGCGCACAAACACACGCACATACACACACCCATACACACGTAAACATACACACATACATGCACACACACAAACGCATACACACATAAACACGCACCCACAAAAGCACCCACAAACATACACATTCACACACATGCACATATACACACAGAGAAATGTTCTGTATGAAAAAGGGGGTGGCCAAATCATTTTGTCACTTAAAGGATGGATGCGGACATGAGGTTTTGGGCAGTGGTTCTTAATCAAGGATGAGCTTACTCCAAAGGGCAAAAGGAGCTATAGCTTGGGTTGAATAGACCAGCTTCAAAATCACAAATAAAAATGAAAGAATGACACATCATGAAACAATGAAAGTAAGCTGCAGCTTAAGTGAAATACGGACACTAAGTCTTCCATGTTTACCTGTTAGTATAATGTCAGATACTTTTTTTTTTTTTTTTAATGTGTCCGACTCTGGGCATAGTTTTCACAGCCTACTTCCTAGACCCAGTAGTCCTCCTACATACCATAGACCTTTACATGTCACCACTTCGGCGCTAACACCCACCGTCCATATTGAGTACATGCTAGGGCTTCTACGTACGGGACTGATGTATATGTGTTTGCGGGGGTGTTTTTACGACCTGTCGTCGGGTCATCTGGTAGATCAGAAAAGTCTTATTTTATGAAATCCAAATCCTTAAACTGTTCTCTGCCCCAGCGGGGGTTTGAGCCTGGGTCCGGTTGGACTGCAGGCCACCTCTCTACCGATTGAGCCATATGTACAGCGTAATACTTGCGACTGTGTTATATGACTGTCTGATTCTACTGAAAAGTGTATTTACATCAATATCTGATATATCCTGCATCTGATGCCGTGGCTTCTTCACGGAGTAGGTGAAACATGGTTAACTAGAAAGCACTCAGAGAGCGCATGCCTCCGTCAATGCCATTACCGTTAAAAAGGATCCGGATCCGGATCTGTGGATATAGGATCTAGATCCGGATCCGTCTCCCAAATTAAACAGTTCTTTCTTGGTCCATGGCCCACCTTTCCACAAACATTCATTGAAATTCATGGAGAACTTTAGGAGATATTGTGCCGGATACTCCGGATCCAGATCCGGATCCGCCCCAAAGTTTAGTAATTTCTTCTTTGGCTGATGTGGTCCTCTCTTCCACAAAATTTCATCAAAATCCGTTCTTTACTTATTGATTAACCCTGCTGACAGATCCGTGGATATAGGATTCGGATCCGGATCCGGATCAGCCCCCACATTTAACAATTTCTTTGTTGGTCCATGGCCTACCTTTCCACAAAATTTCATTGAAATTCATTGAGAACTTTTGGAGATATTGTGCGAGATACCCTGGATCCGGATCTGGATACGCCCCAAAATGTAATCATTTATATCTTGGCCAATGGCTCATCCATAGAATCTCATCAAAATCCGTTCATAACTTCTGAGTAATCCTGCTAACAGACAGACAAACAAACCAACGCAGGCAAAAACATAACCTCTTTAGCAGAGGTAATACTGTACATTCGTGGTTTAACGGACTTCACAATAATTGCCGGCCTCCATAATGGAAATTTTATGAACAAACAGTAGGCTTTTATTCGTAAGAATGCCATTCCAAACCCTACATATTTTGCGCAAGATCTATCACTTTGGACACCAACCGTATAGTTTGAATATATTTAATAATTTTTTTTTTTTTTTTTTTTTACTACTATAGATATTTGTGATCACACTACAAAATAAACAATATTGATGGGGGTTTTTAAGCAATCTCCAATAAAACTTCAGTTCCAGAAGACTTTTCGAGGATGATTAAATAGCTTGTCAGTAGTAAGAATAAAATTAGAAAGGGCTGAGTGAGAGCATATCTCCGCCAATGCCATTAGCATTAAAAAGGATCCGGATCCGGATCCGTGAATATTGGATCCGAATCCGTATCTGCCCCCAAATTTATTCATTTTTTCTTTGGCCCATGGCCCACCTTTCCACAAAATTTCATCAAAATCCGTTTATAACATTTTGAGTAATCACAGATCCGGATCCGTGGATATAGGATCTGGATCAGCCCTAAAATATAATCAATGCTTTCTTAGTCCTTGGCCCATCGTTCCACAAAATTCCATTGAAATTTATTGGGAACTTTTGGAGATATTGTGCGGGATACTACGAATCCGGATCCGGCCCAAAATTTAATCATTTTTTCCTTGGCCCATGGCCCACCCTTCCACAAAATTTCATCAAAATCCTTTCAAACTTTCTGAGTAATCCTGTTAACAGACAGACAGAGAGACAAACAAACAAACAAACAAATGCGGAGTAAAACATAATCCCTTGGCGGAGGTAATAAGGACCACCGAAATGAAGGCGTTAACTGGCCAGGTGAAGGGTGTGATATACAGTATATGCAACTGCGAATGTGTGGGCCATGATGGTCAGAAGAAGAAAGGACCCTTGCCACGACTGATAATTTTGCAAGAGATGAATGGGATGTCTTCGCACGCATTCCCAACTATTGGCAGTGGCTTGCGAGAATACTCGTAATGCTGTGGATGTGAGATATAATTATATCAGAAAATGGGGGTTGGAGTGAGCATTAGACCAGGAATATCTACACTGACCCTCTCTGACCGTATTCAACAAGGATTTTTCTTTATTTGCAACACCTGTTTATACCCTATTTTGTTCTACCTTGCCCTCGAATGATCATTATTACATCTGGCTCATTAATATTTCGGCTTTAGTATTAATTAACCAAAAGGTCTGTAAATTACTGAAGATTCACATATTATGACATGACATGCTTCACCTTTACCGTTATCTTTTCTACTCTCCACATTTCTCTGTGATCCAACAGATTCTGTCAATAGGTGAGTCGGTTTTGCATAGACATACACTGCCACTATTGATGCAAATATTCTATTGGAATCTTAATTTTTTATATGAACGACGAACTGATGTTTTAGATATTAATATTTTTACTTGATTATCTAGACTGGATTTCCTTAGACATACACCGCCAATATTGATATCAATATGCTATTGGAATCTTACTTTTCCCCCAAATGAAGAACTGATGTTTTAGATATTAATATTTTTACTTGATTATGTAGACTAATCCGTACTGTATAATTGAGTAATTGACTTTTTAAATACGGCTGTACTTGCTGAAATTTAAACGTATCCATGTAGTCAAACGTGACATTTTCAGTTAGTTATAAATATTAAAAATAAATGTCATTTTTTAAACAAACGTACGAGTATCACCAATTTCTGCGACATCTATGTCATGGAAGATTATTAAATACCCAGGGCTTTAATAAATAATATTAACATGCACAATATATCTGTATCAAAGCATGTATTTTCACCAAAGGACTATATCATTAATGTATCATTATGTCGTGTCCTCTCACCCAAAGTATCCAGCGTGGTTTGTTACTGGCATATTACTTGTTATGACAGAAAAAGCTAATGCACTGTCTCTGTTTATATTTACAATTTTTTTTTCTATAATATGTTTGATGTACACCGCTTCCCGTTCGATCAGCGGAGTTAAGCAACGTTGGGTCTGGTTAGTACTTGGATGGGTGACCGCCTGGGAACACCAGATGCTGTTGGCAAACGTTCTCCCTACGTGTCAAGTGGGGTTGGTGGAGGATTAGTGCCCCTCCCTGTAAAACAATTAACTCTAAGCCCTTGGCCACCCTGTTTGGAATACATGGCGTCTGGCAATGAATGAATGATATTTGATGTAAAAATATGATACCTTTATTTAAAGTTATTTTATTCAGCATAATTAAGACTAAGAGGATTAGGAGCAATTGCTATCACTGTGAAGTTGGTAATTCTTTACTTTGATATACTGTAATCTAGGGTATACAAGAATGTGATAGGTAAACAAACTTATCATATGGCTAATACCCTTTTAAGTACTGGAACAATTAAATTTGTCGGATATTGTGCGGCTGTGTTCAATGAAAGCCAAGTGTCAGTTGTCCTCGCCGTATTTCTGACATCATAGATATGGAATTCTCGAATTGTAACAGACATCTTAAGCAGTGTTATCTAGTTATCTTGTTCATGTTTTTTTCTTGGAGAAAACAATTTGCGGGCTCATGACCTTTGGTTCCTTCTTATCGCATGAAAAAAAAAATGGTTATTGAAACTTCCTAAGCAATAAATTTCGAAAAAAAAAAAAAAAAGCAGGAATCCTTCATTAAGTATTATATTCTTCCCACGTGTTCCTAATCGGTCAGAATATTGCAGGAATGGTCACCTCTTATTTAAATGATCATCGCTGTCAGCACTTGTGATATTTTCTGAATATATTGCCTATAGTTTATGGGGGATAAACGAAACTCTTCAAACGTTGAGGTAAAGTTGGTGGCGTAACTGATAAGAGAAATCATACTTTCTGGTATCAGAATTATTCCATGCTTAAAGTTAAGCCTCACGTAATGGATTACTGTTAAAAAAAAGTAATGGATTACTGTTAAAAAAAGAATGGTTTCATGTTCCATGGGTCAAAGCCTGGACTTTTACGCGTATAATGCAATGACAATGTAATGTAAATGTCGCTTGCACACCCTCTGATATTGCTTGTCGTTCCCCTATTTATTTGCATGTCATGTTATAGACGTCATGAAAGGCAACTAATCTGTAGGGCTGGTGAACACGCCATTATGTCACTAAAAATCTTGTGCTTCACGCATGGGTAAAGATGTAGAACAGTTTCTGGAGTGCAGAGTGAGAAGTTCATAGAAGTTGTGTTGCAGTGCCTGTCATTGTGAGTGGCAAACTTAATGTCATTAAGAGAATATGGACAGGATGGGAACATGTAACTTCACATGAAAGGGCACACTACCGTGTACTCTAAGGAGCCTCGCCCCCAGATGAATCCAGGCCAGGAAAACTGGTTGGCACACACGGCACACACCAGACCCTTAAGGCCAATAATTTAACATGAGGACCATCATATAATGAAGGAAAACAGCATTTGCTTCGACTTTTGTGTGTGAATGTGTGTATGTAAGAATGCATACGTATGTGCATTTATGCGAGTGAGTATGTGTGCACGTGTGGGCAATCATAGACAGCCTACTTGGCAAGTTGCCACAAAATCTGGGACGTGAATCACATTGAACTCTATTTCAAAATATGTCTGTGTGCAACAATGGCAAAATAAATGTTATAAGCTAGAAAATTGAAATACAGTAGTGGTAGGTGTGTGACCATGATAAATACTGATCTGGAACTGACACGTCCCCCCAATCACGCCCATACTCATATGCAAGTCTTGCACTCTTTCATTACATCAGGGGTCGGCAACCTCCAGGCCGCGGGCCAGATCCGGCCCGCAGAGTCTGAACTCATGGCCCGTCACCCTGCTTGATATTTATATAACAATCCGGCCCGCAACAGCCTAGCCAACTAAATGAATCACTTCCCCATGGGAAACAGCACCAACCATCCCACTAATTTGCATGTCTCTTGATAGCACTGTTTTCTGCTGTCACTGATTTGCATGTTTTTCAATAAATTTCTAGTAATCTTGTCACTGGTTTGCCTGCTTTTCTACAAAATTTTTGTATATTGTCACAAACTGTTTTCTGCAGTCACTGATTTGCATGTATTTCAATAAATTTCTTGTAATCTAGTCACTGGCTTGCCTGCTTTTCTATATATATTTTTTTTTATATTGTCACAAACTCTTTTCGGCAGTCAATAATTTGCATGTTTTTAAATAAATTTCTTTCACTGGTTTGCCTGCTTTTCTATAAAATTTTTGTACACTGTCACTTTTGGGTTCTCTTTGGCACTCTGGCCCGCAGGCTGCTCCTAGAAGCTTTCTTTGGCCCTCGCACTGAAAAGGCTGCCGACCCCTGATCTACATGAACTTTTTTTTTTTTTTTTTGAGGGGGGGAGGAGTAATTCAGACAGACAAACATTCAGTCCATGGGTATGGTTTTTTTTTTTATGCCAGGAAGAAGGAACCAAAGGCAATAAGCCCGCAATAACAGTTCCCTCCAAGAGAAAAACAAAATACAATAGAGAGCCAAATTCAAGATCCGATCATTTCGAGATGCCTGGACACACTGCGTTTCAAAGACTGGAGATCATAGGCAGCAGGAAATACAGATAGAGGGAGACAGTTCCAGAGTTCACCAGTTGCATAAATGAAAGACTGGGAGTAACGGTTAACTCTTGCATTAGAGAGTTGGACAGAAAAGGGATGAGGAATTGCTGCTAGACAGGTGCTACGCACCCGTCGTAAAGGTGGAGGAATGCATGCAGACAGTTCAGAGGAGCAGTGACCATTGAAGTAGTGATAGAAAAGAGATAAAGAAGCAACAGTGTGACGAAGAGACGGAGGTTGAAGGAAGTTAGTAAGAGGAGGAGAGTTAATGAGACGAAAAGCCTTTGACTCCACCTTATTGAGAAAAGCTGTATGTGGGGAGCCTCCCCACACATGAGAATTGTACTCCACACAGGGGCGGAAAAAACCTCTGTATAGAGTCAACAATTGTGCAGGGGTAAAGAAAGAACGGAGTCAGCTTAGCACACCCAATCTCTTGGAAGCAGATTTTACAAGAGATGTAATATGATCTTTCCAAGATAAGTCCAGAGTAAATGAAACCCCAAGCATGTTCAAGGATGATGCAGGATTAAGCTGAATATTATTAAACATTAGTGGGTATACCTGTGGAAGATTTTGTCGGGTTGATAGGTGTAAGAACTGAGTCTTAGATGCATTAAAAACAACCAGATTATTTTTACCCCAGTCAGAGATACGAGCCAAGTCAGACATTAGGTGTGCCATAGCCTCATCCCTTGTTTGTTGAAGTAACTGCTGAAATGGGCGTTGTGGGAACCGAATGGAAAGGTGAAGGGTGGAGTCAACAGCGTATGATTGGATAGGGTTAGATGTACAGCTTGGAAGGTCATTGATGAATAAAAGGAAGAGAGTTGGTGATAGGACAGAGGCCTGAGGAACACCACTGTTGATAGATCTAGGAGAAGAACAATGGCCGTCTACAACAGCAGCTATAGAACGACCAGAAAGGAAGCTAGCGATGAAGGCACAGATAGAAGGATAAAAACCGTAAGAGGGCAGTTTTGAAATTAAAGATTTATGCCAGACTCGATCGAAAGCCTTTGAGATGTCAAGTGCAATGGCAAAGCTTTCGCCAAAGTCCCGAAAGGAGGATGATCAGGAGTCTGAAAGGAAGGTGAGAAGATCGTCAGTGGAGCATCCCTGACGGAACCTGTACTGACGATCAGAAAGAAGGTTGTGATAGGAATGATGCCTTAAAATTTTTCTATTGAGGATTGACTGGAAAACTTTTGAAATACAGGATGTTAAAGCAATTGGACGATAGTTGGAGGGTTGGGAGTGGTCATCCTTCTTTGGGTCTGGCTGAATGAGAGCAAACTTCCAGCAAGAAGGAAAGGTACAAGTTGACAGACAAAGGCGGAAGAGTTTGCCTAGGCAGGGTGTAAGCACTGAAGCACAGTTCTTGAGAACAACAAGAGAGACCCCATCAGGCCCATATGCCTTGTTAGTATTGAGGCCAGTGATGGCAGAAAATACATCAGCTGAAGAAATTTTAATGTCAGCCATGAGGAAGTCAGAGGGGGGAAGTGATGGATGAACAGCACCGGAATCATCTAAGGTGGAATTGGAGGAGAAAGTCTGTGCGAAGAGATCTGCTTTATCAGTAGAAGAAATAGCTACATAACCATCAGAGTAGAAAAGAGGAGGGAAGGATGATGAGGTAAAGTTGTTAGAAAGGTTTTTGGCAAGGTGCCAGAAGGAGCGGGAAGAATTCGAGTTGGAGAGTTTTTTTTTTATATAAACAACAGAACGGAGGAAGGAAAAACAAATGAGTAAAAAAATAAAAATTCATACACCAGATTACTGGCGTCCTTCGTTCATAAAATATCTGTAACAGTTAGGCTTGAACAGCTGTGGGTTGAAATTTGGAGGGAAACAACTCAGGGGAAGCGAATTCCAGAGAGATGCAGTTCGGGGAATGAAAGAATTCTGATAGGCAGAAGTTCTGCAATATGGCTGAGTGACATTCCAGTCATGAGCACTACCAGATGCCTGTGTAGCACGAGGGAAGGCATGGAGAGGTGGCACCATGGACGCAACTTTGTCTAAGCATTTGCCAAAAAAATATCTGTAAAATCACGTATGGGAGGCAACATTCCTTCTTACATGCAGGGGAGGTAGTTTATAAGTAATGACAGGGTTGTTAATCATTCTAACTGCTTTGTTCTGAATTTTGTTTAGTTGTCTTAATGCAACCTCTCCACAACCATTCCACAAGTTTGACCAATATTCAAGCTGAAAGCGCACATGACTCTTATAAATTATAGCTAACTGCTCATCGGCGAAGAAGTTACGGACTCTGTACAATAATCCAAGGTTCTTTGAGGCGGTTTTAGCAAGTGATCTGACATGAGAGGTCCAACTGAGGGCACTGTTAGGTGAGACGCCAAGAGTTTCAATACTTTTGGAGATGGAAATATTAGTAGCACTGAAGGTAATATACGAATCTGGGAATATCTGTTCATTAGTAACCTGTATATATTTAGTTTTACTAGCATTAAAAGAGACAAGGTTGTTTTGTCCCCATTCGCTGATCGTAGATCGATCTTGATTTATGGAGATGGCTGTACTGAGTTGAGAGGTAGAGATATTAGACTTTGTAAATGGGTGTCTGAGTGTGAATGAACTATGTAGTGTTGAGTCATCTGCATATGAGTGAATGGGATTGTGGGTGACAGATAAGAGATCATTAATATGAACCAGAAATAGGATTGGCGCCAGAACTGATCCCTGCGGGACGCCGGCGTTAATTGAGTGGAAATTGGATTATACATCATCTACTTTTACTCTTATTTTCATGTCACTAAGATATGAAGAAATCAAAGGAACAAAAGACGTTAGTCCATAGCAAGGGAGTTTGGACAGCAGGGAACGGTGCCATACTTTGTCGAAAGCTTTAGAGATATCAAGAGCTACTGCATGAGTTTCTCCAAAAAGATCAATTGATTGATGGATGGTATGAGTTAAGAGATTGAGTATGTCAATGGTGGATCTGTCGTGGCGAAAACCATATTGTCTATCACTAATTAAGTTGTTGGATTCAAGATGTTTAACAATGTGCTTATTAATTAAAGTTTCAAATACCTTACTAAGAGAAGATATGACAGCTATTGGTCTGTAATCGGAGGGGTCAGACGAACTTCCTTTCTTCGGAATTGGGTAGATATTGGCTTCTTTCCATGAATTTGGGAATAAAGAAGTACATATGCATAGTCTGAATAATTTAGCTAGGACAGAGGCAAGCTCAGGGGAACACTTTTCAAAACAATTGGCGGAATTCCATCTGGACCTGGAGCTTTGTTGGTAGGTAAATTGTCTAGGATGGATTTTACGTATTTTGTCTGTATTTTAAGTGGGGCAATTTCGGGAGAATCAAGTTCCAGTACTGGGACATTCTGGCTGGTATCATCTATGGTAGAGTTTCTGGGAAAGGTACTGGCAAAGATATCTGCTTCCCCACGCTGGTCATTTGTAATGTTGCCATCTTAAGATTTTAGTGGGGGAATGGAAGATGACTTGTTAAAGTTATTATTGAATGAATTAAGAGTTGACCAAAACATTCTATTGTCATTAGGGTTGTTAAGTAGTTTTGATGCTTGCTTTTGAAGAAAGTTTGATTTAGATAGATTTAATACAGCTTTTGCATAATTTCTAGCAATTTTAAATTGGGAGAGTGATTCAGATGTTTTTTATTTTAAGGAAGAGTCTTAGCAGAGAGAAGAACAGACCTAGCACGATTCTGGGCAGAAACGTAAAGATGATGTGACTCAGGGGTAGGTTGGCTCCGGTACCTTTTGTAGGCCCTCTCCTTGATGTGGACAGCATTAGAACAAGCGTGATTAAACCAAGAATTTCTTGCATTAGTCAAAGGTGTCAGATCGCATATCATGACGAGAGCAGACTCTACTTTCACTGACAAACAAAAGCTTGACATACTGTGACACACACAGCTTTTAAACACATGAGAAATATTGATGGGAATGGATGTAATCTATGTATAGCTCAGGTTGAAATGTATATTGGGTGGAGTGACAAGAAGGTTGTTAATAATAAATTTTGGACAGTGATGGTTAGACTCAATTCACCTCAATATTTCTTTTTTTGTTTTATAATCAGCATGGCACTTACAACAAACCAAAACTGATATTTGAAAGATAAGAGACTACACAGTCGTAAGTACTACACAAAATCACGACAGAAATGTATTTTGAAAATCCGATATAACCCATAAGTTCACTATAATTACATTAAATACTTCATCATAAATGTATCATAGCCTATTCAGCCAAATTGTCATGGTAATAAAAACATGTCATGACACATAATGAGTCATGAGGTGAGTATTGTGTCGTCAGTGAAAATGAGCAAGCACTCTTAGCCTACTGGGTGTATTATTTTTGGCCCTTGATGAGATTAGTAAATTTGTGCAATTAGCATTTGTTTTGCGTTTATTCAGTTCATGGAATATACATCATTCAGTCGAATCCAGATACATGGGCCATGGTCATCGAGATCACAGTTATTTTTATGTCTTTCCAATACACATCATACCATATTTTATATCATATAGGGAGTCACTGCTACATCATACTTACGTAGTTTGCCTAAATATGACCATCATGGTGCAAGCTGCCTAAAAATCTTTATCTCAAGGGATTTTTTCAAGAGCTGAAGATAGTAGGATCCAGGTCAATACCTGTATAATCAATGATATTCCTGGGATATGTTCTAACATGGCGGCTCCCAGTTGCTAGTGTCACCATGAATTATGATATGTAATGTTACAGGTTACAGGACAAAATGTTCTCATTACCGGCGGAGTAAGTTTACGACTTCTCTTAAGATAATATGGAATTCATAAGGACGTACATGGTCAGCAAGTTTCATTGTGAAAAAAAAAAGCTTAATTGCAATTTTTTTCTCAAAATGAAGTTATTTTTGTATGGAATAAGACTTTACTGTTTCCAGTATGATGCCATCATGATGTCAGTGTTGAAAGCAAAATCATGATGAGTATTTTCACACTCACGAATGCTACATTAGTCGACCAGGAAATGAAATCATATCAGAAACCATGGTTCACTCATACACATGAGCTCAGATTATTACCCGAATCACCTGAAGCAGCAAGACCTACAGTGTTACCATACCAAGCCAAGAGTGACTAGTTGGCGAGCTACCACTTCTTTTTATGATTCACTGTACCTCCACTAGGAAGACAAGGGAACGTGTCTCTCTCCACCCTGTGATAGAGGAAGGAGCCCACTTTCAGCAGGATAGTAGGTGAAGTTATCAATCTCTACTAAGAAAGTAGATGAAAGTGTCTCCCTCCATCACGAAGGTAAGTAAAATGTCTACCTCCATCACTATGCTAGGTGAAGGTGTTTATATACCTGCTTGGTAACTTGAAAGGCAACTTTCATGTAGCTACAGAGACGAGCAAAAAGTAGCTAATATAGTGATATTTGTAATATTTTGTGCGGGTGGAAGAACAACAAAGCAAAATACAACTCACCCTTCAGCTCTAAGCTCTTTGTGTTTTGCCTATATCCAAAGATACCAAGTATATGAAATCAGCGCATGCTTACTTTGTTTTTCTTGCCGGACAGTCCACTGCTGTTATGTTACGATGCCCACATTCTCAGAGAATATAGCTGTTTCCCTGTCCTATAACCCACCAGCATACCAACCCATACTTCCGTACTTCCCATCCATTCCACCCATGTATGCTTTCATGTGGTAACAATCATAATGATAAGTTTCCTCTACTACCTGACATACAATGTCCATATGAACAACATATGCATACTTGGTTTCTCAGCCTTCATAATTCACTTTCTTTTGACTTCAAACAGTCTTGAAAAAAGCTGCAACAACATCTGTAAAAGTATTGCACCATAGAACTGATTATTTTCATATATTTCCACAGACATTTCCAAAATCTGCTACACCTACACACTTTTTAGCCATATGCCTTTATTCAGGAGGAGCTGGGCATGAAAAAATTGCATTTTGATCATTCTAGCCTCCATCATCAAGCTGACCGTTCACCAGCTCACACCATCCCCGTTTTTATACCTCCCCACCCCATCACTCCAACTCATTCTCAATATCCCACTCCCCCTTCCCCTTCTATCTAAACAAGATACTTTACTATATCAGCAGTAACTAAAATTACCTCGTGGAACTGGAGTGACCTGAAGACAGGTAAAGTTAGGATTGTCAAATCCCAGCATTCAAAAAAAAAAAAAAATCCTTAAATTACCAGTTGTATAGATATCTGACCTGCCTTCTACCTTCCTGGCTAGGTGGGTACTAGTATGTGGTGATGAGGTTATTACTTGGTCATGTTCAGGCTCTGGTCTATGTGTCACTGGGGTCTGTGAGACGCCACTTTACCTTGGATGTTTCTGCACTAGTTACTATTACCTACATTTGCGTAACTGTGGGGTTGCTGGAAGTTATCCAGAACATTAGCAGACCTCTTAGCCCTCTGCAAGGGTCAGTCTTTTTTTCCTTATGCCCCAGTCACACTGCAGATATGACTTGTCGCAAACCTGATAATCGCGAAACCAGGCCCCAACCACTGAGGTCTCTGAGCAGTCGTGCCACCGATTGGCGACTAGTGGTCGTCCAGTGTCCGTCCAGAGTCCGTCCAGTGGGCGGTCGAGCGGCGACCATGGTCAGGTACACACTGGTCAAGACACCGACGAGTGGCTGGCCAGTAATCGGCAAGCCGCCGACAAACGACGGCCAGTCCATGTCCTGTCACAGTTTAGACTGCAACCTCTAGGCCGCCACTAGACCGGCACTGGCCATGGATTGGCTGGCTGCTGGTCTCGGTCCAGCCCACCACCTGTCGCTCAACCAATCGCCGGCTGGACAGCAGCCGGACTTCAACCACCACCCCGGACAGGAGGCTTGTGGACGGCGGCCGCCGCAGTCCATTCGTCCCCTTGACAGAGTGCGGATGGCCACCGCACAGAGCAGACGGCGACCAGCCTCCATCCGAATGGCAACCACCACTTAAAAATCAGGTGTCGCAGACCAGTGGCAGTAAGCCTGTCAGACACAGTCCAGCTGCCCACCGAGCGGCTTCCATGCCACAACATCGGTGGTTGCGGGGAGGTTTTTCGTGCTGCACGAAAAACCTCGCAACGATTTTTTGGTTGCCATGGTGGCCTGCAGCTAGATCGATACATTTAAAGACCGGTTGTAAACCTCACCAAAACCACCCACAACTTGCAGGTCATGGATGGTTTGCGATAAGTCGTACCTGCAGTGTGACTGGGGCCTTAGTTACAGAAATCCAGGGAAGACAGGTACATCTGGAGTTTTTCTACGAAAAAGGTAAAGATCCCCAAACTAGAAAAAAATAAAAAAAATACAATTGTTTTATTTAGGTTAACACTTAAGGACAATTTATATGACTTCAGTACTTGCTTGTAGTGCACAGATGTTTACAAAAAAAAGTCAGAAAATTATTTTTTCCCAGCAAAAAAAAACCTGTTTTCACTTTCTTAGTTTACAATTGTTATTAATTTGCGGTGGTTTTTCTCTTTTCCGTTCGTCGGGCCATTGGTGAACCGTAGGCAGTGATCATGAAAGAATATTTAGTATTAAGTTTTTGGTTAGGTAGCATTAAGAATTAGAATGTGTAATTTTGCCTACTCTTTCGTGGAATAGAAAAAAATGCACTTCTTACTGTTTTTTTGTAAACATTTGTGCACTAAAAGCAAGTACTGAAGTCACATAAATTGTCTTTAAGTGTTGAACTCAGTAGCATAATTGCATTTTTTCTTTTCTTATTTTTCTATTGCGTGTCTGAGAGGCCCCACTTTACCTTTTGCGTACAAAAGACCCAGGTTTACCTGTCCAGGGATAAATATCCTTGAGCAGATGTAAGTGAATTATTCGAAGGGTGTAGACGAAATATGATACAAAGCAAGAGTAGTTCTATACTGACTTGAATGAATGTGAAATACCTGAATGTTCACTCCCATCAAACACTATCCAAACATTTGAGCAAGAAGGATATGAAAATGTGCAAATGCAGCTTGTCATACCGGAATTATTGGTGTGCCTGATTGTGGGCTGATGTTCTTAGAAACCAGTACAGTGGTGTATGTTGTACTGGTGTATGGTATATTAAACATAGGCAATGTACGCTGTTGCAACGCTCCAACTAACCAAACACAAACCCCCCCCTCCCTGCACACTTAACCAAGCGCACACTGGCCCTCACTCCCTCCCCCCCCCACCTCCGCATAGCTCTGAGACATTAAAACTGAATAGAATAAGTGATATGGAACAGGGAAGTGTGATAGGAAGCAAGAAAAACACCACCTTCATCACTACTACCACCACCACTACTACCACCACCACCATCATCATCATCATCATCATCATCATCACTACCATAATCACTACTACCATCATCATCATCACCACCACCACCACTGCCATCATCATTACCACCAACATCATCACCACTACCATAATCACTACCATCATCATCATCATTACCAACACCACCACCACCACTGCCATCATCATTACCACCATTACCCTGCACTGTTGCAGTTCTCCTCCAAATCAAGCACATATCCCTCCGCCACCTAGCTAATCACCTAACCAAGCACATAACGGCCTTCCCTCTCCCCCCCCCCCTCTGTATAACAGAGACAGTGGGTCACATTGAAGACTGAGATTTTTTTTTACTTTTTCATTATTAAAAAATTACTTAAGGCACAACATTCTACATATGAAAAGGCACCATTTCACAATAAAACATAACTATGTGAAAATTCATGACTGTATAGTAAATACTTTTTGATTTGTGGCTTGAGATTACTTGCTCAAGTCGAGCTGAAGTCTCTGAGATATTTTCCTAAAAGAAAAAAAAAAATGCTTAGAACATAGCATTCTAACCATCAAAAGGCATCAGTTCCCTGTAAGACATACAACTATGTGAAGTTTCTTGGCTCTACAGTTAATACTTTCTGAGATTTGCTTCAGAAACAAAAATCTCTAGTTACAGCCGACCAACCTATGGACGGACGCCAGTGATAACAGTACCCTCCTCTGACTTTGTCAAGTGGAGAGTAATAATTATTGACAGAGGTAAACACAAGGAGAGTTGTGATTCGTCGGTCATAGATGTTAAAATGTATGGGAGTTACAGTGTCTGAATATTTCGTGTGAATGTACCTGAAGATTCTCTATGAGTTAAAATTTACCTAAATGAAACCAACAACCCATATTGTTCATACAACAAATGCTTAAAATTAAACAGGACTACCCGTCTTCTGTGAGCCAGGTAGACTATTAATACTGCTAGATGAAAACTTGTCTATCATGTATACACCCTGGATGACTCCCAATGTCGGTTGAGTGAAATGTGAACTCAAGTTGTGACTCTAAACAACTTTTATTAATAACTTTTCCTTCTACAATCACTGATATTAGAGTTTTCGACGTGGACAGAACTCACAGATACATTGGATACAAAAATAATGACCATCGACTTCGTCTACTTGGCTCAATAATTTCTGGTGCGCTCCTATGGCAGTTGGAAGATGACACAAAAATCGCATATAGGAAAGGAATAAAGATGATAGGGTGAAAGGGATTGAAGAGTGAGACTCATTTACATGTGTCTGTCCACCAATACACACCCTATCTTCACCTAGTGATATCACCATGCAAAGAGATATATGTGTAAAATTGTATTAAAATAATATAACTAAGCTAGCCTTACTTAGTGTTACAGTAAGCTAGAAATAATTCCATTTATTTTAGTTTTATCCTAAAAGGAGATACCATTCAAGTTCCTTTAAACTAGCACAGTAGGCACTCGTTCAGGGCACTCATAGCAATCAGCCTCCACCAAGAACTCAGTCATCTTATTGGGTTAGGATTACCAGCCAAACTGAACTCATACTCTCATCTATCCAGAGTGAACAATGATTGAGTGCACAACTTTACACTGCATACCCATTTATTGACCCTACCTTCCTTTCCCACTGTACTCTTTCCCACAGCTCATCCTTCCCCGCATCCAACCTCATCTTCCATTTCCCATTAACCCCTTCAGTCGGATGATGGACTTCTATATTTTATTCTTGGTACCTCCAAACGATTATATTAGAATAAAGAAAGATCTCTGGTACAGAAAGAATAACTAAGGTATATATATAATCTCCAGTTTGAAAAGTTTCGCCTGAGCGAAATAACATATTCTTAAGGCTGAAAAAAAAAAAAAATCGCTCGAGTACCTATTCTTATCCCTACGGTTCTCTCGCTCCTTGATAGTTTGCTGGTATCTAGTCACCTGCCAGGGACCGGAGAGAAGGGAGTGGGTCGTAGAGAAGAGGGGAGTGGGCCATTAATATTATTGTTGAGTGTACACAGTGGCACCTGGCTCAGGTTCATTATGGTGTTTGCAGGCATTGCTAGCCACTCTTTCTGGCTGGGCGGCTCCGATGTGGCCACTGAAGGTGTCTGGACCTGGACTGATGGGACCTCGGTGCCCATGGGTGAGTTCAATTTAGTCCACATTATGAACTTCATCGAGGTTATATTTTGACCTATACTGAAATTTTTGATTTGCATGTTGAAATTCTCTCGTCTTAGAAATGCCCATGCCTCAGTTTAATTAACGACTCCTTTTGGATTTAGGAGCGCCATTTTGGGGACACGCCGGTTCCAGTATCCTTGAACCTGCTGGGGGTTTAGATGAAAATTGCCTCCTGCTGATAGCTGAAGGTTTCCATTACTTCCGTGACGACTCCTGCGGACAGTTGGCGAACCCTCTTTGTCAGTACAGTGCTCAGTAGGCCTGGTAGCCCCATGTTTGTTGCCTGGAATAACCTTTTGTTTAACATTTAACATCTTATTTACAACAAATGTATTAATTTTAAAATTATATATATTTTCTCTGCCTGTATAGGTATAAAAGTTGTTAATAATAAAGAATAAATTTGTATTCCTCATAACACGTTTATGAAATTTTTTTTCACTTATACTGTACATACAAATATACTATTCCAAGCATAATAGGCTATAAGAGCTTGGAAAGTATCACTTGTTAGAAGGATGATCAGGTATGTTGATGACACGTGTTCTAATACAACAGTATCAAAGACTGATTAATCTGATTAGCACATCATGAAAAGTATAGTTTATTGTTATGGCGATCACTAGTGATTTGTATGCTGTTTGAAGCTCCTTGAAACAATGACCATGTGAGTGGAGCTTCAGTATTCCGGATGTCGAAGCATTCAGAATCCCTGACTATACTCACTGGCCAGTCTGGTGAGAGCAGTAAATTTGGCCTTCATCTTGGCTTCTGGTTGTGTGTCAAAGATTCATGAATTACCATGGTGATTCTCGTGCTCTTGCTAAGGTTTAGTGACATTTTCGCTATGTTTAGAATTTGTGTTAGGGACATGTTCTTCAGTGAATTTATTGTTTGTACATGCATCCTTTGGCTACCTTGTACTTTTGTTTTAACAATTTTTCTGCGATAAATTTAATCTTTATCCATTTTGTTTGAGTTGACCTCTGCTCTATTTGCTACAAGTACACAGTATTTTGCTGATATCCCAAGAAAGTTAAAGTTGCTGTAACATTACAAAAACATGGATGAAAAAGACAGATGAGGTTATCATAAAGCAAGAACACTATAAAAAGTGAAAACCAAAGAAACGCCAGAAAGTGGGGGAAAAAAGGCAGAGCAGTTACTGTTTACAAACTGGATGCAAATTAGAATCAAAATTGGGCCATGTTGTCTCCACCCCACTTATTTTCTGGATGCAGGGAGGATGCATTCATGGTACATTTTGCTTTCACTACAATACATGTGTGCAGTGCTGCACGGATGGTGGTCCCCACGAGATGCACAGTACTGTACGATATGAGACTATAAACAGTAACGTATAACAAAGAAAAAAAATAGAGGTATGTATCTAAGATAAAATTTCGAGAGAGAGAGAGAGAGAGAGGGGGGGGGGGAGAGTAAACAAGCATGAGTTATGTAGAAAAATTGGTAAAGATTATAAAAACAGTATTTAAAATCCTGAAGAAATCGGAAGGGACACTTTCAGTCCTTTTCCAGAAAATTGGAAAATCAAAGGATTAATTTGGGAAAGGGGTGCGGAATTATTTGGACGAAGCTAGCAGAATGTGGTAAACAGAGTAGTAAATGACAAAATAATAATTAAAAATTTTATTAGAAAACATAAAGAACCAAATCGTTATTCAAAAATAAAATTGAAAGCATTACTGGAATACGTAGTACATTATTTGAACTGGTGATGCAGAAGGGAGAATTCCAGCCCGCAAGAAATTTTCAATTATATATATATATATATATATATATATATATATATATATATATATATATATATATATATATATATTTATACACAATATATATATATATATATATATATATATATATATATATATATATATATATATATATATATATATAAGAGCGAGTAAAAGTAGAAGATGGAAGGATGTTAACTGAGATGGATGCAGTAAGGAAGTGATGGGCAGAGTGTTTTGTAAGATTGTTAAATGTAGAGGAGGAAAGGGTGGCTGAGATTGTGGCGGATGGAAGGGTGCAAGGAATAAATGTGTCGGGAGAGTTGAATGATTCTTTGATCACAAAGGAGGAAGTGCAGGAGGCAGTAAAGGAGATGAAAAAAAGGAAAGCTGCAGGTATGGATGGGTGTGCTGTGGAATGCCTGAAAGGTGGTGGAGCGACTATTGTTGACTGGTTAGTAAGATTGTTGAATGTGTGCATTGTGAAAAGTATGGTGCCAATTGACTGGGCAAGTACTTGTGTGGTCCCGTTGTATAAAGGCAAGGGTGATAAGTATGAGTGTACTAGCTTTAGGGGTGTAAGTCTGTTGAGTGTTGTAGGTAAGGTGTATGGTAGAGTGTTAATTAAGAGAGTTAGAGAGGGTACAGAGGGAGTGACTGGTGATGAGCAGTGTGGCTTTAGGAGAGGGAGGGGGTGCATGGATCAGGTGTTTGCTGTGAGACAAGTGTGTGAAAAGTATTTAGCGAAAGGCAAGGATGTGTTCTGGGCATTCATGGATTTGCAGAAAGCGTATGATAAAATTGATAGGGAGGCTTTGTGGACTGTTTTAAGACTGTATGGACTTGATGGTAGGTTACTAAAAGGGGTGAAAAGTTTTTATGTAAATAGTAGAGCGTGTGTAAGAGTGGGAAATACTGAGTGATTGGTTTCCCGTGAGAGTGGGGCTCCGGCAGGGATGTGTGATGTCGCCTTGGTTGTTTAATATTTATTTGGATGGTGTTGTAAGGGAGGTGAATGCAAGAGTTTTAGGTGGAGATCTGAATCTTGTAAATGTTGATGGCAGTGAGTGGAATCTGAAGCAACTGCTGTTTGCAGATGATACTGCACTGGTGGCTGATTCAGAGAAGAGATTGAGACAGTTGGTAGAGGAGTTTGGATGGGTGTGTGAAAGGACGAAATTGAAAGTAAATGAGAATAAGGGTAAAGTGATGAAGTGTACGAGGTCGGTAGATGATAGGAGGATGAATATAGTTTTGAATGGTGAGTTGCTTGAAGAGGTAGATTGTTTTAAGTATTTAGGGTCACATATTGCTGTGGATGGAAGAATAGATGCAGAAGTGAAGTTTAGAGTGAATGAAGTAGGAAAGGTGCTGGGAGGAATGAAAAAAAGTGTTTAGATGTCGTTCACTTAGAATGGATGTAAAGAGAAGGCTGTATGAAGGTTTTGTGGTACCAACCGCGTTTTATGGGGCTGAAACATGGTATATGGGTGAAGCAGAGAGGAAAAGCTTGAATGTAATGGAGATGAGGTGTCTGAGGAGTTTATGTGGAGTGACATGTATGGATCGAGTAAGAAATGATGAAGTGCGAAGGAGAACTGGAGTTTTTCGGGAGATGGCTGATCGAGTGGAGCAGAGGGTGTTGCGATGGTTTGGCCATATGGAGACTGAATAATGAGCAATTGGTGAAAAAGATAACTAGATCCGATGTGAGAGGTGTAAGGCTGAGAGGGAGACCCCAACTAGGATGGATGGACAGAGTGAAGAGAGCGTTGGATGCGAGAGGGATGTCTGTTGAGCAAGGAAGAGTGGCTGTGCGTGACAGAAATAAATGGAGAGAAACTGTGAATGAATAAATGATGAGGCAGCCGTGAGGGGATATTCTCCCGCATTTGGTCTTATCAGCTGATCAGGCCAGGTGTGGGTAAGGGGATGGGACTATTATGATGTGGCAGGGGTAAACCAGCTCTGCTGTCGGGCCCAGCTGCGGATAACACTGATTGCACTGTACAGTTGTCCCTCGTGTGGTGTGGTGTAGTGAGGATTTGTCCCTTCTCGCCTTTGGGGCTAAGATGCGAATGAATGTGTTTGAGTGGATGAGTCAATTGGGAGTGAGTCGTTCTGTCTAGGCTACCTCCCTTTTCTTGGGGGAAGCAGCCTATATATATATATATATATATATATATATATATATATATATATATATATATATATAGTCTGCACACACAGGGTGATTCATAAGTCCTAGAAACATTTTAGAAATTCACCGCATATAAACTGCCGCATCAGGAAAGGTGGACACACTGAACATTTGTAAGGTATGTAAAAAAAACATAGAGTTTACCTATATTTCCGTGTAATAAAATGTGCTATCTATTGCTTCGTATATTAATGGTGAATTTTTAAAATGTTTCACGGACTCATGAATCACCCTGTACATACGTAGTAGACATACTATATATATATATATATATATATATATATATATATATATATATATATATGAGAGGGTGGGAAAACATATGAAAAAAAAAAAAATCCGTTCACTAGAGTACAGGTGTCCTCCGTTCATAAAAAATATGTAACAGTTGGACTTGAACGTTGTATGTTGAAGTTTGGGGGGAAACCACTCTTGGGATGTGAGTTACAAAGAGATGCAGCTCGAGGAATAAAAGAATTCTGATAGGCAGAAGTACTTCAATATTGCTGTGTGACATTCCAGTCATAAGCGCTACCAGATGCCCGTGAATTGCGGGGGATGGCATGGAGAGGTGGTACATTCAACTTCATCCGAGCATTTGCCATAAAAGTATCTATAAAATGATGCAAGGGAGGCAACATTCCTTCTTACAGGAAGAAGAGGTAGTTCATTTGTGATAGTAAGATTATTAATAATTCTTACAGTCTTGTTCTGAATTTTGTCTAGTGTTTTAATGCGACCTTTCCACATCCTTTCCAGAAGGATGAGCAATATTCCAGCTTCGAGCGCACATGACTCTCATAAATCATCGTTAGTTGCTCGTCGGTGAAGAAGTTACAGACTGTACAATAATCCAAGTTCCTTTGAAGCGGTTTTAGCAAGTCATCCAACATGAGAGTCCCTGGTGAGTGTATTGTTAAGTGATACACCGAGAATTTCAATACTTTTAGAGATAGGAATATCAGTAGCACTGAAGGAAATATAGGAATCAGGAAATATCTGTCTATTCATATATTGTATGTATTTGGTTTTCCTAGCATTATATTAGACAATATGTGGTAGATGAGGGCGCTCTTCATCCACTTACTCGATGTAATGTTGCTCTCGGGTGACTGTCCTTTCCTCCCTTCTTTCTTTCCTTCCTGTTCTATCTTTCTTTCCTCCTTTCTTTCTTCTTCTGTCTGTGGGTGACTCTACCCTGAGTGACAAGCCAAATAGTCTCCTGCACACCGGAAACCATTTACTATGCTGGGTGGTAACCATGTAACCAAACTATGGTGCCTGGTATTTAGTGGGTAACTAAGGTGCTCTGGCCGGATTGAGCCTATGTGCGTTTATATCCATGGGGTAGTTGGAATTTATTGCTCACGTAATGCCACTTAGGGATGAGTGAGGCTGGTCACTCTCATCTTAAATGTCAGGACCAACTTGCCTAGCCCCGGGCTACAACCCTCCCCACAGGGCAACACAGTATTAGATGATGATGATGAAATCAATGTTATTTTGTCTTCATTCATCGATTAAAGATAAGTCTTGATTTTTGGAGATTGCTGTACTGAGTTATGAGTTAGACATGCTGAACTTTGTGAAGGGGTGTTTAAGTGTGAATGAACTATAAAGTGTTGAGTCATCTGCATATGAATGGATGGAATTATGGGTCACAGATTAGAGATGAGTAATATGAATGAGGAATAGGGTTGGAGCCAGAACTGATCCTTATGGCATGCCAGAGAAAATCGATTGGAAATTGGAATATACACCATCCACGTTCATGGAATATGCTTCATTCACTTTTATCGGATACACATCATTCACTTTTACATTTCTGTCACTGAGATATGAGGAAATCAGAAGAACAAAAGACATTAGACCATAGCAAGGGAGTCTGGATA